>NC_140991.1:199687245-199744710 GCF_052327205.1 Somniosus microcephalus | reverse complement strand
TCAGTAAAAATAATGAGGAGGAGGAATTCCTTGAGTGTTTAAGGGATGGTTATCTGGATCAATATGTCGAGGAACCAACTCGGGAACAGGCTATATTGGACTGGGTACTGTGCAATGAGAAGGGACTAATCAGTAATCTTGTTGTACGGGGACCCTTGGGTCAGAGCGATCATAACATGATCGATTTCTCACTCGAAATGGAGAGCGAAGAAATTGACTCGGAGACTAAGGTCCTGAATTTAAACAAGGGGAATTATGATGCCATGAGACGGGAACTGAGTAGGTCTGATTGGACAACGTTCCTGGGAGGACTGGAGGTAGATAAACAATGGCAAACATTTAAAGATAGAATGACAAAATTGCAAAAATTGTTTATACCAATCTGGCATAAAAGGAAATCTAAAAAGGTGACTCAACCGTGGATAACAGGGGAAATTAGAGACAGCATAAAATCCAAAGATAGGGCGTATAAAATAGCCAAAAAAAGCGCCAGAGCGGAAGATTGGGAACAGTTTAAGATAGAGCAAAGGAGGGCAAAGGGCATGATCAAGAGGGGCAAAATAGCTTACGAAAACAAGCTGGCGGAAAATATAAAAACTAACTCCAAAAGCTTTTATAAATATATCAAAAGGAAAAGACTGGTGAAAACCAAAGTTGGTCCATTGCAGTCAGATACGGGGGAATATATAATGGGAAATAAGGAAATGGCAGATCAACTAAATGCATACTTTGGGTCAGTCTTTACGAAGGAAGACACAAAAAACCTCCCTGGGATATCGGGAAAAATAGGGACATTGGCAAAGGAGGAACTGACGCAAATCAATATCTCTAAGGATATGGTGTTAAGGAAGCTAAAGGGATTGAAGGTGGACAAATCCCCAGGGCCTGATAACATGCATCCTAGGGTACTGAAGGAGGTGGCCCTAGAGATAGCGGATGCACTAAGGATGATTTTTCAGAATTCATTAGACTCGGGAACAGTGCCGATGGATTGGAGGGTAGCTAACGTTACCCCACTATTCAAAAAGGGGGGTAGGGAAAAAGCAGGTAATTACAGACCTGTAAGCCTTACATCAGTTGTGGGCAAAATGCTGGAGTCCATCATTAAGGATGAAATAGCGGAGCACTTAGCAAATGGGGACAGGATAGGACAGAGTCAACATGGATTTACAAAGGGTAAATCGTGCTTGACTAATCTATTGGAATTTTTTGAGGGAGTAACTGGTAGAATAGATGGGGGAGAGCCAGTAGATGTGGTGTACCTGGACTTCCAAAAGGCCTTCGATAAGGTCCCACATAAAAGATTAGCATGGAAAATTGAGGCTCATGGGATAAAGGGGAAAGTTTTGGCGTGGATAGGGAACTGGCTGTCAGATAGAAAACAGAGAGTTGGAATAAACGGCTCATTTTCTGAATGGCAGGCAGTAACAAGTGGGGTACCACAGGGATCTGTCCTGGGCCCCCAGCTGTTCACAATTTACATTAATGACCTGGATCAGGGAGTCGGATGCAGCATTTCCAAATTTGCAGACGACACTAAACTAGGAGGGGGGGGTGGGCTCAGAGGAAGAGACCAGGAAGCTCCAGAGCGATTTGGACAGACTGGGCGATTGGGCGGATAAATGGCAGATGCACTATAATGTGGACAAGTGCGAAGTTATCCACCTTGGGTGCAGGAACGGGAGGGCAAATTATTATTTAAATGGCAATAGATTGGGAGAGGGGGAAGTACAGAGAGACCTGGGTGTTCTTGTACACCAGTCACTGAAGGCGAGCATGCAGGTGCAACAGGCAGTCAAGAAGGCAAACGGTATGCTGGCCTTCATAGCAAAAGGGTTAGAATACAGGAACAGGGATACCTTGCTGCAGCTGTACAGGGCACTGGTGAGACCACACCTCGAGTACTGTGTACAGTTTTGGTCGCCTCATCTGAGGAAGGATGTTCTTGCCATGGAGGGGGTGCAGCGGCGATTCACCAGGCTGATACCAGGAATGGCGGGAATGACCTATGAGGAGAGACTATGTAGTTTAGGGATGTACACACTGGAGTTTAGAAGATTGAGAGGGGACCTCATAGAAGTGTATAAAATTCTGACAGGTCTAGACAGACTGGATGCAGAAGGAATGTTTCCCTTGGTGGGTGAGAACAGAACTAGAGGACATAATTTAAGGATAAGGGCTAAACCATTTAGGACAGAGATGAGGGGGAATTTCTTCACTCAGAGAGTGGTGAACCTGTGGAACTCATTGCCACAGAGGGCAGTGTACGCCAGCTCATTAAATATATTTAAGAGGGAATTAGATATATTTCTACGGGCAAAAGGGGTTAAGGGTTACGGAGAGAAGGCGGGGACGGGATACTGAATTAAAGGATCAGCCATGATCTCATCGAATGGCGGAGCAGGCACGAAGGGCCGAATGGCCTACTCCTGCTCCTATCTTCTATGTATCTATGTATCTATCTATGTATATGTTTAGATCTGAATTTCTTTTTGCTGGGAATATACATTTGTAGTGATTTGCAGAAATTTATAATCTTGAGACAATGCCATTTATTGGGATTCAGACACTCAAATCTTGCAGCTAGTTTTTTGCATTATGGCCATTTCATAATGCTCTTTCAAAGCATTTTAGCTTGAAGAAACTGACAAACTAAGCAATCTTCATTCTCCACACATGCAGCAATCTTTGCATAGCACAGAACAGGAGTTGTTTCTGAATTTGTTTCCTGCTATTGCAGCTGAAGGAGAATGATGTAGAAGTAGAAATTTAAAATTACATCTGAGTACACTTAAATGGTCTAATCAACTCAGCTATTTTTTTTACCCATTAGCAGATGCTTCCCACTATTGGGATAATATTTACACAAATTTAACACTCCACGTATTACTATATTTATTTTGGCTTTCAATGCAGGGCACTTAGTGTAGGAGAAATCACTCAAAACCAAATCTTGAATGACATCGCTGGTATGTGCAAGTGAAATATTAGAGCTATGGGCAGATTCACCAAGTTGAAATGCATTAGTTGAAGGCTCCCCAGTTGGTCAGACTCTTGCTCTGTCTCTTGCACTCTTCCCTCTCCCTTCTTTCCCACCCCTTTCCCTCTGTCTTTGTCTCTTGCCCTTGCTCTCATCTATAATATGCATAATAACGTTAAGGCCACATCTGCCTGCTCAGAGGGATGTAAAAGATCCCATGGCACTATTTGAAGAAGTGTAAGAGTTCTCGTAGTGTCCTGGCCAACATTTACCCCTCAACTGACACTACTAAAACAGATTATCTGGTCATTTAATTTCCTTGCTGTTGTGTAATCTTGCTGTGTGCAAATTGGCTACCACACTTGCTTTACAACAGTGACTACATGTCAAAAATACTACACTTCAAAAATGCTTAATCGGCTGTGAAGTGCTTTAGGACATCCCAAGGAGATGAAATCAGTTACGTAAAGGCACGTTCCATATTTCAGAATTGCTTCCACAGTATGGTGTAACATTGAAGCAACTGCAGAGAAAAAAAACACCTTTTGGTCCTACCTGCCTGACACTAGCAGCGCTGCTACTGGAGGTGGATCTGCTTCTGGAGGCATTTTGATAAATATGCAGTGTTAAGAGTCTTGCAGGATCCAGAGGAAATAGATAATAAAAACAGAAAATGCTGGAAATACTCAGCAGGTCAGGCAGCATCAAGGATTTGTTTCTATGGAGTCAGAATGATCTCCATAATCAAAACTAGAAGAACCTACTATCCTAATTGAGCATCTTCCAAAAAGGACAGCCAAATCCATGCTGCATTATCAGTTTGTAGACAGAGCCACCGCAGTATTTTGCTTTTGCAAAGGAAATGGATGTCTCCCTGGGCCAACTGACTTTCAAAGTTTTCAACACGCCAACACAGTTGAAAATGATCACTAATTTTAGTACTAAAGCTGCTGTAAGAGCAAGAATAACTTTATTAATCTATTGAACCTGAACTACTAAAATGAACACTTAGCACAATTTTAATCTAAATTCTGCTTGACCTCTTGCCCATGTACACTTCCTTTCCATTTTTTTATGCTAACCTCCAAGTTTAACTATTTCCATGATGCAACCTGGCCTGTTTTTCTATGTTAAAGGTGCTATATAAATGCAGGTTGTTGTAGTAGTATAACGTAACCTATTTTTCTACACAATCTTTTACTTGCATGTTCCCTTTCTATTTCAATACCCTTAATTATAACAACTAGCCATTACAAACTGATAATGCAGCATGGATTTGGCTGTCCTTTTTGGAAGATGCTCAATTAGGATAGTCTGTTCTTCTAGTTTTGATTATGGAGATCATTCTGACTCCACAGAAACAAATCCTTGATGCATCCCTGTCAGATGATAGTTCTGGTTGTTTTGATCTCTTCGCTGAGAGAAGCGCAGTCTCTCTTGGGTGAGTGCTACCTTAACAGCATTCAAGCGGATTAATTAACAGGTTTCTGAATGTTTATTCTACCAAATTATTCTACATTTTGTTTATAATGTATCACCTAAGAGAGTTTTTTTTAATGACTTTAAATTTAGACTGTCTCGGTCATTCACTTCCACACCAGAGTTGGTCCTTGCTTCTTTTCTATCAAACAGCAAGTAGTTCCCTTTCATGCCTCTAGAGCACCACCAAGTGGCTGGATACCTCAGGCTTGTCTCCTGGATAAACTTATTCTCCCATAAAATGTCGCAAGATAATTACAGATAAAGAAGGCCATTTGGCTTATCTTGCTTCATTCATCAAGAAAGTATGCTACCTGGGAGACCATTCCATGCATTGATCACTCTGGAGTTTCATATCAGTCCCAGACATGCCTTTTACTAACTTAAACCCATGTTCCCTTGCCCGACTCTCGTAATTTTAATTTAAAATAATATTCTGGGTTTACTTTTCCCCATTCCTTTAGCTATCATATACCACTAAGATCACCTCTCTGGCTCCTCCTTTCCAGGCTGGACAGGTTCCTTTCCTCGTAACTCAAAACCTTTGGCACTAGGGATCAGCCTTATGACACTACACTGCCTCCAGTGCCTAATGTCATCTCTGTTGTGTATGCTTTTTGTTGAAGATTGTAAATATCTCAGCCTGTCTTATAATTAAGAAGGTGAGAGAGCGATCCTTTCCTGCTATTGATCAAGCATGAAAGAGGAGCTTCCCCAAAGAGAAGTAGGGAACAAATCAATTTGGTCTTGTTTTTGATTTGTAGGACAACTACTTTTTGCATTTTTATCATGTCTTTCACGTAATGAACAATCAAGGCAGTTTATAGGGGAACTGGGGACTCATGTAGGTAGAACGAGAGTAGTTGGGTGTAGTGGCCCAAAGCACAGTAAAATACATTCAATTTTGAGGAGGTTTTTGAAGGTGGGGAAGGATTCATTGTCTGTCTGAATTCACTGTCTTCCCATAACATTTTACCTCCATATAAACTCTCCTACCCATATTCACAGCTACCCTGTTGAGCTTGCCATCTTCTGTAGCGCTTCTCTACCTGTGTGTCTTGGTCACTGTTGAGACCATCTCTGACCACTTCCTTGTATCCCTCACCACTTGCATCCCCTTACTATTTATAACACACCTTCCTTCTGCGTCTGCACCTGAGGGGGATGCTTTCTCCACCCCCCCCCCCCCCCCCCCCTTCCCCAAGTTACTTACAAGTGCGTTTTCAAACTACCTAGCCTTTGGACCCCCGTTCACCACAATACCTATGCAGCTATCGATTTGCGCAGCTATCGATTTGCTCAACTACTTCCTCACCTCTACCTTTGGTCTTGTCCCCAGCAAAACCTTCATTCTGGTCATACGGCCTTCATATGGTCCCCATCTTTACTCTGTTAGATGCAGATCTAGGCATATCTGGTGCACAACTGGCTTTGCCATCCATCACCAGATCTGGTTGGACAAATTTAGTTTTACCAGACCTCAGTCTCCTCTACCAAAACCATTCAACAACAGCAACTTGCTTTTATATAGCACTTTTAATGTAGAAAAACATGCCATGGCACTTCAGCGGTGTAAACAAAAAAACTTGGATGCTGATCCACACGGGGAGATATTTAGGGAGCTTATTCAAAGAGGTGAAGTTGAAGGAGGAGAAGGAGGTGGAGTGGTTTTGGGAGGGAATTCCAGTGTGTGGGATGTTGGTGGCTGAAAGCTTAGCCATCAATGATGGAGCGGGGATGCACAAGAGGCCAGAGCCAGAGAAACAAAGTTTCAGGGGAAGTGTTGTAGGGTTCGCGGAGGTTACACAGGGAGAGGGAAGAGGCTAAGAAGGTATTTAAAACTAGGATGAGGCCCACGGCTCTAGAATCCTCCTGGGGGAGAAACTAACCCCTGACTACTTTTTTCCACAACCACTCTTCATAAGCCATTTTCCTATGTCCCATTCACCCTCACCTCCAACAACAAATGTAAAGAGGACATGGACCTCTGTCACAAGGATTGAGATCATCCAGTCCGCTGCTTCTGCTGCTTTGTTGCCTCTTGCCTGCCAAGCCAAACCTGCCCTACCCGTGGACCTGTGTGTCTCATTTATTTCCCATCTCCCGTGCCCCCCTCCAAGCTCATTTTGGCTATGTGACCTATAAAGTATGTGTCTATACTTAATGCAATAATGACGAGACAGCTTGGAAGATTCAATGTAGGTCTTTACTTAATACCAACAGGCGGGAAACTGAGGGGAGATCAGTACCCACAGTACTATTTATACCCCTATGGCCAGGAGTGGTACTACGGTATCACTACGCCCTACAAAGTAGTGCTGCCCTGGCCATAGGTTTAAAGTAACATACCTATTCCATACACAACATTCCTCCCCTTTTAATTAAAACGTACCTGTGCAATTAAGTCAATAGATGCCCCATAACTAGGGCTAATAACATTTGGTAACACAATATACATAACATATTTACATCAAGAGTTGAGAAACATGTTATAGATTCAGTCTCTGAGGAGGCCTCCTGTCTCGACTAGGATAACGTCTTTCTCTAGTCGGTCTCGGTGTAGGCGGCGGTACTTCCGTCACCCCTTCATCGCTGGACTCGTCGGTGTCTGATGGCACATCCTGTGCCGTGGAGATCACTGGAGTGCTGAACTCCTCGCAATCCTGAGACCTCTAACGACGAGCTGGGCCGTGATTCCGCTGTAACAATGTGCTGAGACGTTTGAGGTAGTGAATCGGTTGGGTTTCTGGACTCCACAAGTTGATCAGCATGTCGTCTGATTATGCCTTCCCCTGTCTCAACTGTGTACGTCAAGGGTCCCTGGCGGGCCTTTATCGTACCAGACCGCCTCTTTTCATTCCTATAATCACGGGCCAACACTTGCTGCCCCACCTCGAAGCTCCGTGTCTGTCTGTCAGGAGCCCTACGAAATACTCGGTTTTCCACATCTCTCCGAATGTTTGGTCTGAGCAATTCAAGGCGAGACCTTAACCTTCTATTAAAGAACATGACGGCGGGGGCCTGGTTGGTCACCGTATGTGCAGCATTACGGAAAGCGAATAGGAAGTTGTCCACCTTGTGTTGTAGTGGCAACCTTTCCTCCCCCATCGCCTTGATGGCCTTTTTAAAAGTCTGTACAAATCGCTCTGCCAGCCCATTTGTAGCCGGATGATATGGTGCGGACGTATAATGTCGCACTCCATTCCTTTTTAGGAATGCTTGAAATTCTTCTGCCACAAATTGTGGCCCATTGTCCGAACAGACTTGCTCGGGCACCCCGTTTCGGGCAAAAATGGTCCTTAAGACTGCGACCGTCTTTTCGGCTGTCGTTGATGACATCTTTACGACCTCCGGCCATTTTGAATGGGCGTCCACTACAATAAGGAACATCGCATCCAGGAAGGGGCCAGCGAAGTCCACGTGGATCCTTTGCCACGGCGTTGAGGGCCACTCCCACGGATGTAGTGGGGCTTGTGGTGGTACGTTCTGTACCATCTGGCACCCTTGGCACGCTTTTGCTACTTCCTCAATGTCCCTGTCAATGCCGGGCCACCAGACGTAGGCTCTGGCGAGGCTTTTCATTTTGACACCCCCCAGATGACCTTCGTGTAAGTCCTGCAACACTTTATGTTGTAATTTTTGAGGGACCACCACCCTGGCTCCGCACATTAATGTGCCCCGGCAGACAGACAACTGGTCCTTGCCGAAAACGCCGGCAATGATGCGTCGCCCTGCGCCGGCCAGCCTTTCACTGTTAATTCGTAAACCCTTGCCAATGTCGGGTCGTTCCGTGTTTCCCGCTCGATACATTGGCTGGTGATGGGCAAGTGTTCCATAACAGCCGTATGATATATTTCCACGAGGTCCTGCACTATCTCTTCGATCTTGGCAGGCAAGGGTAGCCACGACAGGCCATCCGCATTGCCATGCTGTTTGGTACCCTTATAGTCGATAAGGTACTGGTGTGCGCCTAAGAACAGTGACCATCTCTGTAGCCTTTGGGCCGTCATCAGGGGCACCCCTTTTGTTGGATTAAATATCGACACCAACGGTTGATGATCCGTCAGTAGTGTGAAACGTTGCCCATGCAGGTAGTGGTGGAATTTTTTTACACCCCACACCAGACTGAGGGCCTCCCTGTCGATTTGCGCATAGTTTCTTTCGGCTGTAGTTAACGACCTTGAGGCAAATGCTATTGGCCTCTCCGTCCCGTTGGGAAATTTGTGTGACAACACTGCCCCTATACCGTACGGGGAGGCGTCACATGCCAACCTCATTGGCATTTTTGGGTCAAAGTGTGCGAGCACTTCCTTTGATGTAATGAGTTGTTTACCCTTTTTAAAAGCAGCCTCACACGCTTCGTCCCAATTCCAGGAGACTCCCTTTTGCAGCAATAAATTTAGTGGATGTAAAATGGACGATAAGTTCGGGAGGAACTTATGGTAATAGTTTATAAGGCCTAAGAATGATCGTAACTGAGATACATTCTCAGGGGGCGGGGCCTTCACTACTGCCTCGATCTTTTCCGGGGACTTATGCAGGCCTTCCTTATCTATAATGTGACCACAGTATGAGATACGTTCCTGGAAAAACTCTCATTTCTGCTTGTTCGCCCTGAGTCCGTATTGTTGTAACCGCAGAAGTACTCGCTCCAGGTTAGCGAGGTGGTCGTTATCTGTTTGTCCTGTCACCAGGATGTCATCCAGGTAGCATTGCGTTCCTGGAATGCCCTGTAGGACCTGTTCCATGGTCCTCTACCATATTGCCGGGGCGGACGCCACACCAAATACCAGGCGATTGTACTGGTACAATCCCTTGTGTGTTAATCGTTAGGAGCTTTTTCGAGTCCTGCTCACCTCCATCTATAAATAAGCTTGACAAAGGTCAATCGTCGTAAAGTGTCTACCCCCAGCTAACGATGTGAATATGTCCTCTATCCATGGCAGCGGATACTGTACCGTGTGCAGGACTGGGTTAATAGTTATCTTAAAATCCCCGCAAATGCGAACCTTCTTTGGTTCCCCCGGTGTGTTATTTGCAGATTTCTTTATAACTGGGATGATGGGCGTGGCCCACTCGCTCCACTCAATCTTTGTAAGGACACCTGCACTCTCTAAGGCATCCAGTTCTGCTTCCACCGCTGGCCGAATGGCATAAGGCACCGGTCTGGCCTTACAAAACTTGGGGTTTGCGTCTTGAGCAATAGTCATTTTTGCTCTAATGTCCTTTAAGGTCCCCAGCCCTTGTTGGAACACCTCTGGCGTTTTTGCCAATAGTTTCGACAGCCTGCTTGTAATGGTTGTATCATCCGTGGTGGTCTCTACTTTTAACTTGTGTATCGACTTCCAGTCGAAATGGATTTTTCTTATCCATTCCCTACCCAAAAGTGGTGGTCCACCGTTTGGTAGGACGTATAAATAAAGTCCTGGCACTTTTCTGCCGTTGTATTTAACTGTTACTTGCATTTTTCCCTTCGGGTAAACTTTTTGTCCCGTATATGTTTTTAATTTAATTTCCGTATCCTTTAAGGGAATGTGTTTGAACAGCCTGTTATAATCTTGTTCATTAATTACTGATAGGGCTGAACCCGTGTCGAGCTCCATATTAACTTCGACGCCTGCTACCTTCATTTTAACCCACATTGTGCTGTGGTCCTCCGT
This sequence comes from Somniosus microcephalus, assembly GCF_052327205.1. Classification (NCBI taxonomy): domain Eukaryota; kingdom Metazoa; phylum Chordata; class Chondrichthyes; order Squaliformes; family Somniosidae; genus Somniosus; species Somniosus microcephalus. The sequence continues at coordinate 199,734,591 of NC_140991.1, read as the reverse complement.
TTTGTCTACACCATATAACTTGAGACATCCCAGACCTTTAGGCTCTGCTTTTGTGCCTTCCTGTGACTCGTCTGAGCTACTGTCAGACATCTTATGTATTTTTGTCCTTGCCTTGGTACTGCTCGGATTGCCCCCATGATTGGGTTTCGTACCAGACCGACAAACTTTCGCTATATGCCCCTTTTTCCCACACTGCCGGCATATTTTATCACGAAACCAACAATTACTTTGGCCGTGGGTGGTTTTGCCACAACGGTAGCATTTACCTTTGTGAAATGTCACCTCATGGGTGTCATAGCCGGTTGTGTTATGTCGTATTTGAGCAGCACCCTGTGCTGCTGCTTTGTGGGCCGATGCTATTTCAATCGCCTGATCTAGGCTGAGCTGTTTCTTGGCTAGCAACCGTTTACGTGTATTCTCATTTAACATGCCACAGACAAATCTGTCTCTGATCGCGTCCGCCAATATGGCTCCAAGCTGGCAATGTTTGGACAACCTTCTGAGCTCGGCTAAATAGGCTGCCTGCGACTTGTCATTCCTTTGGTCGCGTCTGTAGAAGCGGTACCTTTCCGCTATAAATGGTGGCTTAGGGTTTAAATGTTCCCTTAACGTATCAACAATTTGGGCGTACGTTTTGTCTGCTGGCTTGTCTGGAGTAAGAAGATTCCTCAGCAGACCGTATGGTTTTTGCCCCCATAAAATTTAATAAGGTTGCTACCTTTTGGTCATCTTCCACCTTTTTTACTATGCAATAAAGTTCATGCCTTTCGATATAGGCATCCCACTCTTCTGTGTCCTCGACAAATGCTGACAAACAACCTTCTTTAGCCATTTTAAACTTTTGAAGAGAAAAAAAAACTTTTCCCGCTTTCTCCACTAGATGGCGTTTTTCCCGCCTTTTCTCCCTCTGCTGTCAACGACCTCTCTCCAGCGCCGTTATTTTTGGCCCTTGCAGCTCCCGTTATTGCCACCGCTGCTATTAACAACGACCTTCCCCTCTCGTGGCCCGCTAGTCCTTGTGGCTCCGTTTGTTCCCCAGATCGCCTGCCCGTTCTGGCCCTTGCAGCTCCCGTTCCCCGGGAAGGATTTCAGTTTACCTGGCCCTGGGTGGACTTTTGCCCCGTGGCTGGAGCGCCCGTTCAGCCTCTTCTCTCAGCTGCCGCAGCCGCCGCTGGAAACCCCTCTCTCTCGCTCCGTTGCTGCCGCTCCTCCCGAACCCGGAGTGCTGGGCGGCCTCCTTCGGTCGACGCTGGACTCTGCAGGCTGGCTGGTAAGAAGCCTCTCTCCTTCTCTCTCCGTACTGCTACCGTTCCTTTGTTGCACCGTGTACTGATGAGTTCGAACCTTACTCGTTGCCAGTATAAAGTATGTGTCTATACTTAATGCAATAATGACGAGACAGCTTGGAAGATTCAACGTAGGTCTTTACTTAATACCAACAGGCGGGAAACTGAGGGGAGATCAGTACCCACAGTACTATTTATACCCCTATGGCCAAGAGTGGTACTACGGTATCACTACGCCCTACAAAGTAGTGCTGCCCTGGCCATAGGTTTAAAGTAACATACCTATTACATACACAACATGACCCACCTCCTGCTCCCTTGACCCCATTTCCACTAAACTGACCACCCGCTTCACTTCATGGAAACAAAGCTAACTGATTGTAAATGGTTCCCTCAAGTACTGGTGGGAAGTGATGACGACTATTTCAAAACTGTCATCCTCACTCAAAAACGACCTTCTGTATTTGCAAACTGCTACTCCATTTCATTTCAAGTTCTGAATGTATTGTAGCTACCCAAATCAGTGTCCATCTCATCATTAACTCCTGTTTGATCCTTTACAATCGGGTTTCTGATCCTTCCACAGCATCAAAACCATTCCAAATGAATATCGCTAATGACATTCTCTGCATTATCCCTTTGACATTTTCAACCACACCATCCTCCTCCTATGCCTCTGCTTTTGTTGTCCAGCTCATATTGGGGAAAACTGAAGCCATCATCTTCGGCCCCAGCCACAACCTCTGTACCCTTGTCACAACTCCATCCCTTTCCCTGGCTACTCTCTTGGGTTGAAGCAGACTGTCCACAATCTTGGCATCTTATTTGATCCAGAGCTGAGCTTCGACTCCATATCCTCTCCATCACAAAGACCACCTACTTCCAACCTTAACATTGCCCCATCTTTCCCATCTCCTCCCATCTGCCACTGTTCCATTGCTCTCCTGGCTAACCTTCCATCTCCCACGCTTCATAAACCTCAGCTCATCCAAAACTATACTACCTGTATCCTGTCTAGAGTTGCAAAGGGATGGAAAGTTTCTGGGAAATTTCCGGAAATTTTCCACGGGAAGTTTAGCTTGGGAATTTTGCCCAAAAAAGCACATGCTAGCATAATAGTTTTTTTTGTATTTTTTTTTTTCCACAGGTCCTCTTAAAATTACTAACAGAGATGGAATCTTAATTATTAAGGAACTTCTTAATCAATATATGTTTATCTTCTTACTTGGCTTGTTTTAATAATTACAAGTTTTGTGTGTGACTGTGAACAAATGTGTCCTGATTGGTTGGATGAGCGATTAGCTCCCTCTATTTGTAATATTTGCATATCGAATTGTGATTGGCCTGCAGGCATCTGTAAGACTGCTATAGTTTTTTTAAGATCCAGGTTAGGAGTCCTGAGGGAAGTCATTTTGTTTTCTGCTGATGTTGTGATGATGCAGTAAGTAAATCAGACTTTATACCAAATAAACCAGTTACTTGTTGAACTCTGTTGTCCTTCAATTTAAAATATACAAAATAATACACTATTGGTGATGTAGCATCGTGTGTGTACAGGTCATGCTTCCATCACATGGAGCATCAGCAAAAATGTACTCGCCCTGTTGCAATCGTGCTGATCGACCACAGTTCGACACAGAGATGAATGCCCTTTATTTCTCTGCATAGAACAATGCCACGTTTACCGTCGGATGTGTGGAAGCATTTTACCCCAGGCATTAAAGATGGAAAGACTGTGTACATGTGCAAACACTGTAGAAAGCCATATGTAAAGAATGCCACAAAGATGCAGCAGCATTTATCCAACGATCTTGGATCACAAAAGGTCTTTGCAGTAGTTACTGACAATGCTGCGAATATGAAGGCTGCTTGGGCTCAAGTGGAGGAGGCCTACCCTCATATTACGTCTATTGGGTGCGCAGCTCATGGGCTTAACCTGCTCCTCAAGGACATCATGGGTTTGAGAACCATGGAAGCACTGTACAAGAGAGCCAAGCAAGTTGTTAAGTATGTCAGGGGAAAACAGGTAGTTGCAGCAACCTACAACTCCAAGCAAATGACAAAGAACAAGAACACCACACTGAAGCTGCCCAACAACACTAGATGGGGTGGTGTTGTCATAATGTACAACAGCCTTCTGGAGGGTAAGGAGTCGCTGCAAGAAATGGCAATATCCCAGTCTGGGGATATGGAAACCACCATCAAGAAAATACTGCTGGATGATGTGTTTTGGGAGAGAGTGGTTAGCAGCCTTAAACTACTCTCACCAGTAGCATCTGCAATTGCTCAGATTGAAGGAGATGACGTTGTCTTGTCAGATGTTCTCAGGCTTTTTACTGATTTAAAAGAACAAATCAGCATTGCCCTACCCACATCCCTGCTGCTCAAAGCAGAGGAGAAGGCAATTGTTCAATTCATACAGACGCGTCAAGAATTTTGTGTCAAGCCGATTCATGCTGCAGCATACATGCTGGACCCAAAGCATGTTGGGAGACCAATACTTTCTGGAGAACAGATCAACAGCGCTTAGTGTGATTTCTACCCTCTCACACATCTCAATCTGGATGTGGGCAAAGTTCTGGGAAGTCTGGCAAAGTTCACTACCAAGCAAGGTCTTTGGAATGGGGATGGGATATGGGAATCATGCAAGCATATCAGTGCACATACCTGGTGGAAGGGACTTTGTGCATCTGAGGCCCTGTCACCTATTGCATCGGTCATACTCCAAATCCCCCCTTCATCAGCGGCCTCTGAACGAAACTGGTCACTTTTTGGGAATACGCATACAAAGGTGCGCAACAGGCTGACTAACGAGAGTGGAGAAACTGGTGGCTATCCGGGCGAACCTACAACTTATTGAGCCAGATACAGAAGTGTCCACCACACAGCTAGACACTGACAGAGGAGGAAATGGACACGTCAGAGCCAGAGTCAGAGAATCAGGAGGAGCAATTAGGAGCAGAAGACTCATGAGTAGAAGACTCAAAGGGACAAAATAAGGACAAATTACAGGCTAAATAAGCTGATGCTCTTTTTATTTTATTTTAGATGGGTCTTTTTTGTGGGGGTTCAATAAAGTTCAAAATTATAACCTAAATAAAGTTTTGAAAGCCTGTTTTTATTTGTATGGAACAGTATGTCTATTTTGACGACAAAGATAATATAAGGGTCAGAGACAAAAACCATCAGTGTGCAAAAAAACTCTAAATTCCCATGGAAAGTTTACTCTTTTAAAAATTCCCAGAATTTTGCAACCCTAATCCTGTCCTGCACCAAGTCTCGCTAGACCATCACCCCTGTCCTGGCCTCCAATTTAAAAATCTCATTCTTATGTTTAACTCCCTTCGTGGCCTTGCACCCTCGCCCCACATCCAGCCCTACAACCCTTTCAGGACTCTTCCAATGATTCTCTCCCTTTTGTGAGTCCTCTTTTCTTCCTTCACTCCACTGTTGGCCATGTCTTTAGTCACCTAGGCAGCGTGCTTTTGAGCTCCTCCTGCAACTAGTCTACCTCTCCGCCTCCCTAATCCCCTTTAGGACCCTATTTTAAAAACCCACCTCTTTGACCAAGCTTTTTGGATAGTTATGCAGTAGATATGGTGTATAATTTTTCAGAATGTGTTCAATAAGGTGCTTCTCAAGAGCTTTGTTAGAAAAATTCAGACATATTGTATGAGAAAATGTAGCAGCATGATAAAAAGTTGGTTGAAGGCAAGAGTTAGGGTAAATTGGTGTTACTTGGACTGTAGAATGGTTGAAAGTAGTGTACCCTAGGGGTTAATGCTGGATCCTCTTTTGCCCTCTGTGTATATAGCTGAATATGGACTTGGGTATAGGGAGCCTAATCTCAATGTGTTGACAATACCAAAGTAGGAGGCTTGGCAACAGTGATGAAAGCTCTAAAATACTTCAAGATTATGTAGGTTAGTAGAATGGGCAGGCAAAGGTTGCCTTAAAGGACAAAAGGTCATCGACCTGAAATGTTAACTCGGTGTTTCTCTCTCCACAGATGCTGCCTGACCTGCATTTTCTGTTTTTATTTCAAATTTCCACCATCTGTAGCATTTTTCTTTTGTAAAGTTTTATTTAATTTAGGCCATAACCCAAATTCAAAGATACTGTTGTTTCCTTAGCATTGGAGAAGCTCAAGTTTTCCTGATTATTGATTGTGAGTAACTGCAGCACCAGCTAAACTGAGATGGCCAGTAATCATAGTTGTATGCCAATAAGAAGAATGTCCAGCTAACTGTTCCATGTGTGCCAATAGATAACTAACTTGTAATAGTAGGTAAAAGCCCAACAAACCATGCAACCATAGCTCAAAATAGTGGCTTTCAACAGAGGGCTATGGGCAAAAACAAGAGGTGGTAGCACTTGACAATCTCCTCATCTTTGCAACTATAATTCTGCATAAAATGGGCTGGTTACGGAAGTTTCTAGATCCAGGTTTCCAAGGCACCTGTTGTTGAGCGTTGTGTGAAAAGGAGCTCAATTGATTGATCATTCCATATCTTTTCCCCCTAGCTTCAAACTATGCTGTAATTAAAAACACTGCACAAAATGTTTGTCAGCATAAGCAAGCTATTTCAGTTAAAGTTTGAGCTGTTCACTTCGGTTTAAAAATCAGTGGTTATTAAAACCAAGAATGAAATTCAGTCTTTTTTTTTTTATCCCGCTGGTTTTTAAGATCAGTATTATATAAAAAGATAATGTCTCTAATTATTACCTTTTTGAATGTACAGTATGATAAATTTGTTTTGGTAAAGCGACCTTAAAAAGCTTTTATTTTGATAGAACACTGCACCAAAGACTTGTTCCAGATCCTTTTTTGGTATTCTACTCAGATGGAATTGAAAGTATGTATTGCAGCTGAAACCTCCTCTTCTGTGATCCAGCCTATGACAGTTATTGGCTTAAATGATGAAATAGTCATGATGTACTGTGTTTTGCTGTTGGAAAGAATAGGTTGCTACAGTGCAGTTGATTAAACTAGGGCAATCTGAGGCAATGTGCACACATTGCCAGGAGGTAAATTGGGCTGCATTGGACACCGATGCCACAGTGTTTTTATTTTAAAAGCAAGCATGAATTGCAGTCCTGAAGAGAATCTTGTATGTGTATGTATTACAAAATTTATCATCTTGCCTCTAATGAATATTCAGTTTTTGCTTGACCCTTTTGCCCTAGTATGAAGCCTTTCTCTTCAGTATGGCAATAGATGTGCAATATATTGTCCTACAAAAGCTGGATTTTGTTTGAAATTCTCTGCTTTCCTGTAGTCTCTCCAAGGTTGCTTTACTTGTGCTATTTTCAGAAAGCTTGAAGCTGCTGTTGACTTCTGTTATTTAAAACACTGGCATGTATTTTGTTTGCATGGTGCAGTGGAAATTAAATGAATATATTAAAAAAATTAAAAAAATAAAAAAATAAAAATGCTGTTGTGAAGTTGTACTGGATTACCTAATATCGGAGGGTTTAAGTTGACAGCTTTAGTATGTGGCCTTGTGATGTAGTTGCATATTTCCTCTATTTAGCAATAGAAGTATTGGTTTCAAGATGTGTTTCTAGTTGAAGGAAGCTTTAGGGATGAGCATAAGGTTTGTAAGATTCATATCTTGATATTTCATTTATTAGATACATTTATTGCATAACTGAGAATTAAAATTAATGCTCTTCTCCATTCGTGAGTGCAGCAAAAAGCAACTTCCGTATTCAAAACTTGCAGCCTTCTGAGTGGGTTTGCACGTTACATTGGTGGTTATCCTTTTACTGCTGGGTTTTGACTGTGGGCTCCACACCACATTCTCCTCTTTTTTCTTTTGAAGGGCAGGAAAAAAAACCCATCCTATCAGACTTATTTTGTTGAGGCTAAACTACATATTAAATATATTTACGAAAATAGAGAGTACACGGAAGCAAAATGAATATAGCACAACAATTTTAGGTTTGCATACCATTTATTTCTTGACTTGAAAACAAAACTAGAATCTGAGAGCTTTTTATATAATTTTGAAAGTGAGCACTGATCTCTTTTATATAGGTACACCCACAGATTTCTGTCTCACTGCTGCGGTGTGCAAATACAGATGAACTGAGTAAACTAAAGATGAGTAGCTATTACAGGGCCTTTCTGGCAAAAGAAGCCTTTCATTTTCACAGGTGTTAATTTTGAGAGATGAACTACCTTTCTCCCAGGATCAGCCATTGCAATGCCTGCAGTGGCAAACTTGCATACATATATAGATATACATACACAACACCTCACAGCTGGAAAAATTCCTCTTGTGGTGGGCAAGTGTGTCAAAAGTATGACAACAGGAAGTAAGGTTTTGTAGAGTGGGAGATGAGTTGATCACAGAAAAAGATACTTTATAAAACAATTTTTGTTTTCTCTGTCACACTAGATCAACTAATATTTAATAAATGCCATACAAAATAGGAGGGAAATTCCTGGAACATGCACAGCTTTAGTCCCATGGTAAATATGGTGCTAAGCAACTGAAGTCATCTGTGCCTAGAAATGGCGCCGCACCTGCTTTTCTGATGCAAAATGAGCACTCAAGCATCCAATATGACCGGTAGGGTGCACCTGCTCATTATGCAGTGGAAGTGCCATATTGCTGAAGGCAGAAAGAGAGGCATCCATGGCCGTTCCTTCAACAGGCATTAGGAAATGTGTGCCTTTGGACAAAATGTTATATTGGTCAGCTTAGGTCTGTAGCCATTAGCTGAAAAATTGTAGCAACGATGGGAAAGGTGGAGTTATGTATATAGAGATATAATCTTGTGTGGATTACCTGAGAAATATTCTGAAATCTAAGATGATCATATGGGTGTTTTTAGGAGGCACATGCTTTTGAAAGTGAGGCAAATCATGAGGAGGCTGTTGGTCACGAACGCAGAAAAGAGTCCATCTTCCCCATCTGCTTTCCTCTCGCATTGGTATCCAGATCTGACTGTCCATCTGTGGGATGACCAACATCTGGAGTGCCTTCTAGAAAATTCCCATATGTTCTGTATTGTAGAAAATTGGTCATGGAGGTCAAAAATTTCTGCTGGAATGTCACAATTTCAAAAGTTTGCAGATGATACAAAACCCGGAAATCTAAAAAAACAGTGAGGAGGACTAGTGAAATGTGTAGACACATGGCAGATGACAGTTAATTCAATGAAGGAGAGGAAATCTAAACTAAACGATACAATTTTAAAAGGGGTGCATGAACAGGCACTTGGGGGTTTATGTACACAAATTTTTGAAGGTGGAAGGACAAGTTGAAGCATAAAAGCATATGGGATCCATGTCTTTATAAAGAGGCATAGAGTTGAAGTTATGGTAAACCTTTAAATCTAGTTAGGCCTCAGCTGGAGTATTGTGTCAAATGAGTGCACCACACTTTAGGAAGGATGTCCAGACCTTGGAGAGGGTGCAGAAGAGATTTGCTAGAATGGTACCAGGGATGAGAGGCTTCAGTTATGTGAAGAGACTAGAGAAGCTGGGATTGTTCTCCTTGGAGCAGAGAAGGTTAAGGGGTGATTTTATAGAGGTGCTCAAAATAATGAGGGGTTTTGATATAGTGGATTGGGAAAACTTGTTTCTACTGGCAGGAAGGTTGAAAACAAGAGGACATAGATTTTGGATAATTGGCAAAAGATCGAGGGGGTAGATGAGAATTTTACATGCAATGAGTTATGATGATCTGCAATGCACTTCCTGAGGGTGGTGGAAGCAGATTCAGTAGTAACTTGCAAAAGGGAATCCGAGATATACTTGAATTAGAAAAAATTGCTAGGGCTATGGAGGAAGAGCAGGGCAGAGTGGGATTAATTGAATAGCCAAATGGCTTCCTCCTGTGCTGTATGATTCTAAGTGTATTTCCCCTAAATACCTTGTGGATCCAGGATGGCCCACATCGTGCATGTTGCGTACATTATAAACTGTTCCTGTTACCCTGCCTCAGCTCATCCGCTACTGAAACCCTCATCCATGCCTTTTGTTATTTCTAGACTTGACCATTCCAATGCATTCCTGGTTGGCCTCCCATCTTCTACCCTCCGTAAACTTAAGCTCATCCAAAACTCTACTGCTCATTTCCTAACTCGCATCAAGTCTTGTTCACCCATCAACCCTGAGCTCTCTGACCTATATTGGCTCCCTCTTTTTATTTAAAAAAAAAAAAAAAAAATTCTCATCCTTGTTTTCAAATCCCTCCATGGCCTCACCCCTCCCTACCTCTAACCTCATCCAGCTCTACAACCCTCCTATCTGTGCTCCCCCAATTTTGGCCTCTTGCATGTCCCCAATTTTAATCGCTCCACCTTTGGCGGCTGGGCCTTCAGCTGCCGAGGCCCTAATCTCTGGAATTCCCTGCCTAAACCTTGCTGCGCCTCTCCTCCTTTAAGACGCACCTTAAAACCTACCTGTTTGACTAAGCTTTTGGTCATCTGCCCTAATATATCATTATGTGGCTCGGTGTCAGATTTTTTGTTAACGCACCTGTGAAGCGCCTTGGGACATTTTACTACGTTAAAGGTGCTATATAAATGAAAGTTCCAGTTGCCATCTCTCTGTGCTGGGCCCTTTTAAATGTGACTTGACCTGGCCAGCCAATATAAGGCTAGGTTCCTTCTTGACGCCAAGCTCCCTTCAGAACCAAAACAAAATTACTCAATTTCTGCTTCAGTAGAAGCTGTAACTAATGCACACCTCCCAGTACATTACCTAACATTATACATAGCATTATATCTAGTTAAGATTCCTGCAGGGACCTATGCATAAATAATGAGAGCATTAATTACTTGTATAGGCCAAGGCATTTTTACAGCATATTTATAGTATGCATGAATGTCTAAAAGATGACTAGCTCAAATACTAATTTATCCATCCTTGGCCCCTGCCTTTCTCTGACATGCTGTCACTTGTTAACATCATCTTCAGAGATGGGATCAGCTTCCACATGTAAACTGTTAGATCTGACAACCAGATCTACCTCTTCACCACCTATCTTGACCCACCCACTGTCTCTCTGCTGTCAGTCTGCTTGTCAAACATCATCTTGGATGAGTTGTAGTTTCCTCGAGCTAAGCATTGGAAAACCTGCCACAAACTCTGTACCCTCGCCATTGACTCCATACCCCTCCCTACCCCTGCCACCATAACACCACCTGATTCAGTCCATCTGCTGCTGAAACCTTCATCCATGTCTGTCATCTCCCGACTCGAATGTTCCATTGTTCTAGCTGGCCTCTCGTTTTCCGTAAGTTTCAACTGATCCAAAATTCTGCTGTGTGTATTCTATCCTTCACCAAGTCCTGTGTGACAATTACACCCATCCTTGTTGACTTATGTTGGTGACTGGTCTCTCAACCCCGTAAACTTAAAATTCTCCTCCTTTTTGTCTAAATCCCTCTCCATGGCCTTGCTTTTCCCTTTCTCTGTAAACTTCTTCAGTGTTACAACCCCCTCCTCACCCCCAAACATTTCCTCTGACATTCAGCCTCTTGTGCATCCACCCACTCCTCTTGTCTCACCATTGGCGACTATGCCTTGAGCTGCCTATGCCCCATGTGGGGGAATTCCTTCCATAAATCTCTCTGCCTCTCCACTTCCCTCTTTTTAAGATATAAGAACATAAGAATTAGGAGCAGGAGTAGGCCATACGGCCACTCAAGCCTGCTCCGCCATTCAATAAGATCATGGCTGAAATTCAACCTCAATTTCACTTTCCTGCCCGATCTCCATATCGCTTGATTCCCCTAGAGTGCAAAAATCTAAATATCTCAGGCTTTAATATACTCAACGATTCAGCATCCAGTAACAGGGAGGATTGGTGAAGGGAATGCAATGGATGTTGTCTACATGGATTTTCGGAAGGTGTTTGACAAAGTACCACATAGAAGGCTGGTTAACAAAATTGAGGCTCATGGAATCGGTGGGTCAGTGGCAGCTCAGATAAGGAATTGGCTTAAGGACAGGAAACAGCGAGTTGTGGTAAATGGCTGTTTTTCAGACTGGAGGATGGTAGACAGTGGTGTTCCCCAAGGGTCAGTGCTGGGGCCACTGCTTATATATATATATATATATATGTATATATATATATATATATATATATGTTATATGTGACCGGGATATTGGAATACAGAGTAGAATTTCTAAATTTGCTGATGACACCAAACTTGGGGGTGTGGCAAACAGTGATGCTATCAATCAACTGCAACAGGACATAGAGAGGCTAGCAGAATGGGCAGACAAATGGCAGATGGAATTTAATAGAGAAGTGCGAGGTGATGCATTTTGGCAGAGGGAACAGGGAGAGGCAATATACACTTAATGGCACAGTTTTAAAGAGTGTGCAGAGACAGAGGGACCTGGGAGTTAATGTGCATAGGTCCCTGAAGGTGGCAGGACATATTGAGAGTGGTTAGCAAAGCATATGGGATCTTGGGCTTCATAAATAGAGGTATTGAGTAAAAAAAAGTAGAGAAGTTATACTGAACCTTTAAAGTGCTGGCTAGGCCACAACTGGAGTATTGCGTCTAGTTCTGGTCACCACACTTTAGGAAGGATGTGAAGGCACTTGAGAGGGTGCAGAGGAGATTTACCAGAATGGTTCCGGGGATGGGGGATCTTGGCTACAAGGACAGGTTGGAGAAGCTGAATTTATTTTCATTAGAGCAAAGGAAATTGCGGGGTGATTTGATAGAGGTGTACAAGATTATGACTGGTTTGGATAGGCTAGACGGGGAAAGGCTGTTTCCACTAGTTGATGGTACAAGGACTAGGGGACACAGATTTAAGGTTTTGGGCAAGAGATACAGGGGGAATGTGAGTAAAAACTTTTTTTACGCAGCGAGTGGTGAGGACCTGGAATGCTGCCAACCGAAGTGGTGAAAGAGGACACGCACAATGTTTTCAAGGAGACTGGATAGGCACTTGAGGGAAATAAACTTGCAGCGCTATGGGGATAGAGCGGGGGAATGGGACTGATGCGCTATCAATTACTCATAAAAGACGGAGAGTTAGGAGAGTAACTAAAAGGCTTTTATTAACAAAGAACAGAGCATGCCTCTTGTGGTTGACTGGTTTCCAAGAAGGCGGGGCTGCAGAGCAGTCACCTTTATACCTGGGCCTGTGGGCGGAGCCAGCAGAGGCATGCTAAGGCATGCCTCGATACAACAGTGTGCAACAACAACGGTGAACAACAATAACAGTGGTTTACCACATTCACCCCTTGTTTAAAATTGAGTCCGGCGGCGTGAAGTGTACTAAAGGTTCGTGTAAGTAAGTCTATCAGGTGGCCTTGTATGCCGTCCTGATCGTGGTGGCGGCGGTGATGGTGCAGCATCCAACGTTGAATCTGGCGTCTCATTGAGTGGTTGGGTGGTCAATGACGGGTCCTGGGGCTGCGGCATGCCGTCTACCGGGGTTGGGTTGTGGGTAGTGGTGGATGGCAATGGTAGTGTTTCAGGGGCACCCGAAGGTGCGAGGTCTCGTATGGAGACTGTGTCCTCCCGCCCGTCCGGGTACGCCACGTAGGCATACTGGGGGTTGGTGTGGAGGAGGCTCACCCTCTCGACCAGGGGGTCTGTTTTATGGGACCTCGCGTGCTTCCGCAGTAGGACGGGTCTTGGAGACGTCAGCCATGTCGGTAGCGAGGTCCCCGATGTGGACTTCCTGGGGAAAGTGAACATTTTTTCATGGGGGGGTGGCATTGGTGGCCGTACAAAGCAGTGACCGAATGGAGTGGAGCGCCGCAGGGAGGACCTCCTGCCAGCGAGAGGTCGGAAGGCCCTTAGATTTTAAGTTTAAGAGGACGGCCTTCCAAACCGTCGCGTTCTCTCTTTCCACCTGGCCGTTCCCCCGGGGGTTGTAGCTGGTGGTTCTGTTTGTAGCAATACCTCTCGTGAGCAGGTACTGACGGAGTTCGTCGCTCATAAAGGATGAGCCCCGGTCGCTATGGATATAGCTAGGGAAGCCGAACAAGGCGAAAAGGTCATTCAGACATTTAATGACCGTGGTACTGGGCACGGGATGGCAAACGGGAAACGGGAGTACTCATCAATTATGTTGAGGAAGTACACGTTGCGGTCAGGGGAGGGGCCCTTTAAAATCGACGCGAAGGGGCGAGTGGCCTTGATCAGGCTTGCTCTGTCTGGCCTATAAAAATGCGGTTTGCACTCGGCACAGATTTGGCAGTTCCTGGTCATGGTCCTGACCTCCTCGATGGAGTAGGGCAGGTTACGGGATTTGATGAAATGGAAGAACCTGGTGACCCCCGGGTGGCAGAGGTCATTGTGGAGGGTCTGCAGTCTATCAACCTGCGCGTTGGCGCATGTACCACGTGATAGGGCATCTGGGGGCTCATTGAGTTTCCCGGGCCGGTACAAGATATCGTAATTGTAGGTGGAGAGCTCAATTCTCCACCTCAAGATCTTGTCGTTCTTGATTTTGCCCCTCTGCTTATTATTAAACATAAAAGCTACTGAACGCTGGTCAGTGAGCAGGGTAAATCGTTTTCCGGCCAGGTAATGCCTCCAATGTCGCACCGCTTCCACAATGGCCTGGGCCTCCTTTTCGACAGAGGAGTGTCGAATCTCAGGGCCCTGGAGGGTCCTTGAGAAAAAGGCCACGGGTCTCCCCGCCTGGTTAAGGGTTGCAGCTAGGGCGAAGTCGGATGTGTCGCTCTCCACTTGGAAAGGGATGGACTCATCCACTGCGTGCATTGTGGCCTTCGCAATATCTTTTTTTATGAGAGTGAAGGCTGCACATGCCTCTGCTGTCAGGGGGAAGGAGGTGGACTTGATGAGGGGTCTGGCTTTGTCCGCATAGTTGGGCACCCACTGAGCATAGTAAGAGAAAAACCCTAGGCATCTCTTCAGTGCTTTTTGGCAGTGGGGGAGGGGGAGCTCCATAAGGGGGCGCATTCTGTCGGGGCCGATGACTCCGTTCTTCACTACGCAGCCAAGAATGGCGAGGCGCGTGGTGCGAAACATACATTTGTCCTTGTATGTTAGATTCAGCCGCTGGGCCTTACGGAGGAATTTCTCTAGGTTAACGTCATGGTCCTGCTGGTCGTGGCCGCAGATGGTGACGTTGTCTAGATAGGGGAAGGTGGCCTGCAGCGCGTTCTGGTCAACCATTCGGTCCATCTCCCTTTGGAAGACTGAAACCCCGTTGGTGACGCCGAAGGGGACTCGGAGGAAGTGGTAGAGACGACCGTCGGCTTCAAAAGCTGTGTACTGGTGGTCCTCAGCCCTGATGGGGAGCTGGTGGTATGCCGACTTCAGATCAATCGTCGAGAACACCCGGTATTGTGCTATCTGATTGATCGTCTGGCTGTAGTCAATAACTAGGCGCTGTTTTTCGCCAGTCTTCACTACCACCACTTGTGCTCGCCATGGGCTAGTGCTACCCTCAATAATCCCTTCCTTCAGGAGTCTTGCTACTTTGGATTTAATGAAGCTCCTATCCCCGGCACTGTACCGCCTGCTTTTGGTAGCGATGGGCTTACAGTCGCGGGTGAGGTTAGCGAACAAGGGGGGGGGGGTTGGGGGGGGAGACTTTAAGCGTGGAGAGGCTGCAAATGGTGCGCGGCGGGCGATTTAAAAGCTGCTGGCTGCAGACTGAGAGTGGGGGGAGGGGTCCGCCGTACGCTAATGTGACACTTTTAAGGTGGCACTGAAAATCCAACCCCAGTAGAACGGCAGCGCAGAGATGGGGCAGGACAAGAAGTTTAAAATTTTTGTATTCTGTGCCCCTTACTGAAAGGGTCACTACACCGTAGCCACCGACGTCTGCTGAATGGGATTTGGAAGCCATAGAGATCCGATGGCGCGTTGGCAGGACCGGGAGAGAGTAACCGAGCACTGTGTCGGGGTGGATAAAGCTCTCCATGCTCCCGCTGTCGAAAAGGCAGATAGTGGCACGGCCGTTTACCGTAATGTCCATCATGGACCTGGACAGTTGGTGGGGGAGAGATTGGTCCAGCGTCACGGAGGCCAGTGTATGGTCGAGCGAGTCGCTGTGGTCGTCAGACGAGGCGGTGGTTGAATCCGGGTCACCCGCGATTGGAGTTGGAGGCGTCCAAGATGGCGGACAAAATGGCTGCGCCCATGATCCCGATCCCCACGCGGCTGGAGGTGTCCAAGATGGCGGACAAGATGGCTGCCCCCATGGTTCACGCGGCGCTGTTGGCGTTAGCGGTTTTACCTTTGCAGGCGCCGACGTAGTGTCCTTTCTTCCCGCAGCCAGAGCAGGTAGCGTTTTTCGCTGGGCAGCGTGCTCTGGGGTGTTTTGCCTGGCCACAAAAGTAACATTTCGGGCCCTTGGACATCGCTGCAGCAGTTGGTGCCGGGGGTCCCATGACCCAAGGTTGTGGCATCCACGGTGCGGAGCGGTTAGGGGAGAATGCATCCATATTCCGGTGGGCCGCGTCTAGCGAGAGCGCGAGGGACACTGCCGCCTTCAGGTCGATTTCGCCCTTCTCCAGCAGTGTCTGCCGGGAGTAGTCGAATTTGAGGCCCGCAACGAAAGCATCTCGGATAAGTCCCTCTGCGTGTGTCGCGGCCGATACCTCTTTACAATCGCAGGCTCGGCCGAGTATCTGTAGTGCTCGTAGGAATGCCTCCAACGATTCCCCGGACTGCTGTTTGCGGGATCTCGGGAGGTGTCTGGCATAAACCGTATTTACCGGGCATGTGTATTGTCCTTTTAGCAGATCGATAGCCGCCGTGTAGGTACTCACGTCCTGGATGAGCGTGTAGACTTGGTGGCCCACCTTGGAGGCCAGGATTTTTAGTTTGTTTCCATCTAGTGTCACGGCTGAGGCTTCCAGGTAAGCTTCGAAGCAACGCAGCCATTGTGCGAACTTGGTAGACGAACCCGCCTCTTGAGGGTCTAGGTCCAGGCATGTTGGTCTGAGGGCATGCAGCAGCGCCTGCTGCTCAGCGTTTGGTGCCGTCGTTTGCTGCAGCGCCTGCTGCTCAGCGTTTGGTGCCGACATTTTGTTTTTGTTAATAAAATTGATGCGCTATCAATTACTCATAAAAGACGGAGAGTTAGGAGAGTAACTAAAAGGCTTTTATTAACAAAGAACAGAGCATGCCTCTTGTTGTTGACTGGTTTCCAAGAAGGCAGGGGGCTGCAGAGCAGTCACCTTTTATACCTGGGCCTGTGGGTGGAGCCAGGGGCGGAGCCAGCAGAGGCATGCCTAGATACAACAGTGTGCAACAACGGTGAACAACAATAACAGTGGTTTACCACAGGGACTGACTGGATTGCTCTACAGAGAGCCGGCATGGACTCGATGGGCCGAATGGTCTCCTGTTCTGCTATGACTCTGACACAGCCCTTTGGGGTAGAGAATTCCAAAGATTCACAATCCTCCTGAGTGAAGAAAGTCTTCGTCATCTCTGTCTCAAAAGGCCGACCCCTTATCCTGAGACTATGACCCCTAGCTTTAGACTCTCCAGCCAGGGGAAACAACCTCTCCGCATCTACCCTGTCAATCCCCCTCAGAATCTTTTATGTTTCAATGAGATCACCTCTCATTCTTCTAAACTCCAGAGAGTATAGGCTCAATCTCTCCTCATTGGCAAATCATCTATACAACCATATATACTCAGCATTTAAATCCCAGCCTCCTCATTGTTTAATTCCAGACCTCTCTACTCAACGTTTACCCCAATACATTCGCCACCTCAAGCATATTCAGCATTTAACTCCAAGCTCCCAGTTTACTCGGTATTTAACACCCAGAAGTTTATTCTGTTTTACCCTAAAATAATATTCAGCATTTAGGCAGTAGTGTTCGCATTAGTGTCTATTGGCTCAGCTTGTATCACTATTGCCTGAGTTGGAAGATTGCGGGTTCAAGTTCCACTATGGATTTAACCATATAATATAGTCTGATATTTCTATGCAACACTGAGTGCACATTGTCAGAGGTGCCATCTATTGGAGGAGACATTAAATTGAGGCTGTTTCTGCTTGCTCCGGTGGATATAAAAGTTCCCATTGGCACTACTTGAAGAGCAGGGTTTTCCACCATCTTGACCAACATTTCTACTTGAACCAGTGCTACCAAAAAGATAATCTGGTGATAATCTGCTGTTAGTAGGACCTTGCTGTGAGCAAATTGGCTGCCAAGTTTGCAACCGTCACTGCACTTCAAAAGTAATCGGTTGGTTCTTAAAGTGCTTTGAGACATTCTGAAGATGTGATCAGGCACTACATTGACTACACCTCAAAAGTACTTCATTGTCTGTAAAGCACTTTGGGATGTTCTGAGGTCATGAAAGGCACTACAGGAAACTTTTTTTTATCTGGCATGGACGGGACCGACGTGGTGCCGGTTCATCAAAAATTCCGGATAACCGAATGCTATAGTAAAAGATAGGGAGAGCTGACAGCTCCGTATAAAGCAACAAACCCAGAACAATGGCCTCAAGTTTCAAGCGTCTCTGTAGCTTAGCAACAGCTGCAGCCACACCCTTGCACAGCACAGATGGAAGAAGGCAAATACAAATGAAGTAAAACCTACTCCTGAATTTTGCCGGTTAACCAAGATTTCCGGTTATTTAGGTGCCGGTAAATCGAAAGTTTCCTGTATATAAATGCAAGTCTTTCTTTATGTAAATGCAATGTGCTTCTTAAAATTCACCTCTTTGACCAAGCCTTTGGTCACTCCTAATATCTCCTCTTTTTGGCTTGGCATCCATTTTCCCTTATGCCTCTGCAGGATTTTGGGATGTATTATAGGCGTAGTAATATAATGAAGCAGATAATTTTAATTGGTATTAGAGATATTTGTTAGGCCTACTTCGTACCATATCACATGGTTTTTATCAGCATTTTGCAATGCATACAGACATCATTCACAAGGTTCTGATACATTTATCACTGGGCGTATTCTGTGAAGTTGTCTCAAGTTATCAGGAAAAAATTCTGATTGGTATTTCAGATTTAGTTGCTGTGCAATATATAAACCCTTGTCCTTCATCATAACCTTTTATGTACTGGTTAGGAGAGCAGTTCGCGCGGTTACTTGCATCTATTTCTGATCAAGACGGCATTCAGTCGGCCACTGTGGAGGAATCTAAGAAGATGCAGTCCACACATTATTTCTTGCGGCCACCAAAAAACCAAGTACTGTATTATTTTCTAAATGCTTTGTTAAATGTTATAATAGCCATACTATGAGAGAAAATTTAATTTGCAATCTGCATAGGTTGACTACTGAACTGCCAGTCCTTTTGACAATTGTTGGTGTACCTTTTTGCAAGAACCTAGCCTATTTCGGTAGGTCAAGTTCCAGCAGTATTTGTTCAAGCTTATTTAAAATTATAAATGTACTTTTAAGCAAATTGTACTATATAATTGACACACAAATAACCTTTCAATTAAGATTTTGCCAGCCATAAATATTGCCAAATATATAAAGTTACAATAACCTCCAATGTGTAGTATTTTGTATGAAAATCTGTACTAATAACTTTTTAAGATAAACCATAGTTCCCCAAAAGAGGTGAGACCGACAAAGTTGCCTGACATTTACACTCAATGTTTTTCACTGACATTGCTATAATGTTGCTGAATTGTCAGGTCATTTGTGTACTTGACTTTGGTTATATATGCATATGCTGTGATATCCTTCCCTACATAGCTGAATTTACTTTTTAAAAGCAGTTATGTCTTCTCAAAAATATTTTAAGTGTTTTCGGAATAATACAGGTATTTAAGTTTTCAAATTAAAAGCTGAACTACCCTGATTGTGTGTGGATTTCCTTTGTGAATTTCTGTGGGAACTTTCATGAAATCATTATTGTATATTCATCATAACTTTCTAGGTTTAGACATCAGTCATAAAGAGATGGGATTTTTCAAAAATGGCAATTTGAACTGAAGTATGGTTGGTTGAAAAATCAGAGTGGAACATAGAAAATTAATTGTCTGATAGTTCTGTTGTCTGGTATGCTGTAATGATGGCTGGGCCAATTTTAATTGGAATTTAAATTTGAAAATCTTGTTTGGCAAAAAAAAACTGATTGGATCAGTGTAATTCAGTCTTAGATGTATGAATTCATGAATTTTAAAGGAAGCTTGCTTTTTTAAGAAAATAGTAAAATGCGCTATTTTCTGCCTGACACACCATTTCATAGAGTTACAGGAAATAAGGTGAAGCTGCCCCCAGGCCTGAATTTCGAGGGTAGAAGTAAAGATTACAGCTGAAGCTTGAACAGAAAGGTTGGCCGAAAGCCTGACCATATGGATGTACACTGGTGTAGAATGAAGCTGGGCCAATGAGGGGAAGGGTTAGGATGAAACTGACAATGCAACTATGCTGTTTGTAATTGATGTCTCCGTCTTATGTTTCTTTCTTACTTCTGAAGCCTCTCACTCGTGCTCTCTGTGTGCGTGTGCCTGTGTG
The DNA here is from genome assembly GCF_052327205.1 of Somniosus microcephalus. Classification (NCBI taxonomy): domain Eukaryota; kingdom Metazoa; phylum Chordata; class Chondrichthyes; order Squaliformes; family Somniosidae; genus Somniosus; species Somniosus microcephalus. The sequence goes on along the minus strand of NC_140991.1, from coordinate 199,714,880 downwards.
TGTGTGTTTCTCGTGTCTGTTGCTTAGATTCAATAAGTAAACTTTGCTCACCCTATTTAAGTGAATATAATCTACTATTGGAGTTATTGCAATAAGTTTGTGTACAAACAGTCCATTGACTTGGCTGTCTTCCATGCCCATGCATTTGCTAAACATTAAGTTCATCTGTTATGGCTTTTGAGCACCGTTTTCTGCCCTGCCTGGCAAATTTAGGTTTTCTTACTGATTTCCAGATGGCATTGGTAGAGCTGCCCTTATGTGATCTGCTGCTTCCTGCTCTTTCTCTCTTTTCCCCCCCCCCCCCCCCCCCCCCAGGCCTAGCGGGGCAAACTTCCTCTATGGTTCCCCCCTACCCGAGCACTGAGCTCTCATCTTTCTCTAGTTTCTCTATTTCCCCTCATGCCCTCTCTGAGCTCATCTTGTCGATGAGACCCACCTCCTGCTCCCTCGACCCTATTCCCACTAAACTGCTGACCACCCAACTTCCTTTCCTGGCCCCCGTGCTAGCTGATGGTGTTGACTGTTCTCTTTCCTCAGGTACTATCCCACTCTGATCTGCGTCATCACCCCCTCCTCAAAAAAAACAACCCTTGATCCCTCCATCCTTGCAAACTACCACCCCATCTCCAACCTCCCTTTCCTCTCAAGTCCTTGAATGTGCTGTTGCCTCCTAAATCCGTGCCCATCTTTCCCAGAACTCCATGTTTTAATCCCTCCAATCCGGTTTCCACGCTGCATTGTACTGAAATGGCTCTTATCAGCGTCACAAATGACATCCTTTGTGACTGTGACAAAGGCAAACTATCCTTCCTCGTCCTTCTCGACCAGTCTGCAGCCTTTGAGTTTGATCACACCATCCTCCTCCAGCGCCTCTCCGCCATTGTCCAGCTGCATGGGACTGCACTCGCCTGGTTCCATTCTTGCCTATCCAGTCGTAGCCAGAGAATCACCTGCAAAGGCTTCTCTTCCCACTCCCACACGGTTACCTCTGGTGTCCCTCAAGGATCTACCTTGGCCATATCCTATTTCTCATCTACATGCTGTCCCTAGGCAACACCATCCGAAAACCAGCATCATTTCCCACATGTACGCTGACGACACCCAGCTCTACCTCACCACCACTTCTCTCGACCCCTCCACTGTCTCTAAATTGTCAGACTGCTTGTCCAACATCCAGTACCGGATGAAGACAAATTTCTTCCAACTATATATTGGAAAGACTGAAGCCATTGTCTTCGGTCCCTGCCACAAACTCCGTTCCCTAGGCACTGACTCCATCCCTCTAGCTGGCAACTGCTGAACCAGACTGTTTGCAACCCCGAGATGAGCATCCAACCAACTATCCAGGCCATCACTAAGACTGCCTATTCCCACCTCTGGAACATCGCCCGACGACTCCCCTGCCTCAACTCATCTGCTGCTGAATCCCTCATTCATGCCTTTGTTACCCCTAGACTTGACGATTCCAGTGCGCTCCTGGCTGGCCACCCGTGTTCTACCTTCCGTAAACTTGAGGTCATCCAAAACTCGGCTGCCTGTGTCCAAACTTGCACCAAATCCCATTCACTCATCACCCCTGTGCTTGTTGACCTGCACTGGCTCCCGGTTAAGCATCACCTTGATTTTAAAATTCTTATCCTTGTTTTCAACTCCCTTTGTGGCCTCGCCCCTCCTTATCTCTGTAATCTCCTCCAGCCCTACAACCCTCCGATGTCTGCGCCCCTCCAATTCTGACCACTTGAGCATCCCCAGCTTTAATTGCTTCACCATTGGCTGCCGTGCCTTCAGCTGCCGAGGCCCTAAGCTCTGGAATTCCCTCCCTAAACCTCTCCGCCTCTCTACCTCTCCTCCTTTTAAGATGCTCCTTAAAACCTACCTCTTTGACCAAGTCTGCCCTAATCTCCTTACGTGGCTCGGTGTCAAATTTTGTTTGATAACGCTCCTGTGAAGCGCTTTGGGACATTATACTATGTTAAAGACGCTATATAAACACAAGTTGTTGTGATGGATTACATTTTGGGACTCGGTTGAGTCTACACTGGAATACTCTGCTTTTTATTTGGTAGTGTTGAGTCTGTTTAAGTTAACAGTTTGGGTCTGTTGATATGTGCACCAATGAAAATTCCAGGACTAGGCTGAATAAGTGAAAAAAAGATGCTTATTGAAAACTGCATGTGAAGACAATTTAAGCAGTCCTGGTTATATGGGAAGCTGACCTGAGATAAATAGAATATAGAACCTTCAACTAAAGTTGCCAACACTTTTGAAGATGTATAAAAAGAATGCAGTAACTGAAAGATGAAGCTCAGTGGAGTACAAAGAGAGCTGACCATACATTGGCGAGAATTACCCTCTAATGACCAAAGCAGTGGACAGGATGGAATTTTACTGAATTACGTTGCTTTGACAGTTAAGGCCAAACTATTTTTGGTTTCCCTGAAGGAGAGTTTAAAAAAAACGCACGCACTCCTCGTTGAAGAAACATCCAAATATAGATGTAAAGAAAAACTGGCAGTGATTAGAGATCAGCACATATTGGGCCAGAAATTCGTGACCAAATGCGTGAGTACGGTCGGGGTACTCATGCATCTGGCCGTTGGAAATGCCGGCGTTCAGCATGCACAGCGCATGCGGGGAACGCCGGCATTTCCAGTCCTCGGAACGAAGGGGTTCATAGGCACAGCACGTGCAACTGCACAGGCAGCGCTTGCGCAGTGAACTTCGTAGATTTCATTCATGGATTCAGTGAGGGTAAGTCCTTACAAGTTGTTCCAAGGCTGCGGAGGAAGATATATTTTATCGTGGAGCTTCTGAAAGGCAATATTTTTGTTTGGGAAAGGGAGGGAAGTTATTTTAAGAAATTTTAAGTAAGTTTTAAAGTTTAAATTTTTTTTTTTAAACGGGTTTTCAGAACGGTAGGTAGAAGGAGCAATTGTGGCTGTGTGAATGGAATGTGAAAATGAGTGTTCTAAAATGAGTAATGTAACATTTCCAGCACTTTTAAGAAAGAAACTTTTCATCAGTAATAAGTAATTATGTATGTCTGCATATATTCCTTTACGTATATGTATGTATGTTTTATATTCCTTTACTTATGTGTATGAATGTATGTTTTTAATTATGATTTTCCAATAAGTTACTTTCTCTGAAAGTCATAATTAAATAATACATTCATACACATAAGTAAAGGAATATATACATAACACGCAAAGGAATATATACAGACATACATACTTTCAGAAGCTCCACGATAAGAAATATCTTCCTCCGCAGCCTCTGGAGCAACTGTACCCATGCTTTTTTCATGTGTAAGTTGTAAGGACTTGACCTCACTGAAAGCATGAATGAAAGCGGCGAATTTTACTGCGCACGCGCTGCCTGTGCAGTCGCACGCGTTCTGCCTCTGAACCCCTTCGTTCAGAGGACAGGAAATGCCGGTTTTCCCCGCATGCGCTGTGCATGCTGAAAACCGGCATTTCCTCCGGCCAGACGCGCAAGTACCCCGACCGTACTCGCGCATTTGGAAGGGAATTACTGGGCCAACATTTTACATGTCAATAAAATGAAAAATTTAACAATTGCACGATTTGCCCCCTCGCATCTGCGACTGAGGGTCCAAGGAGGTGCATTGCGCAAGAGGTCATCGTCGTACATATCCTCACACTGTTCCCTTTCGGGAACTGTATGAAGTGGTGGAAGAATTTATGGCCGTGATTAACGCTCATTCCGTGACCGTAACCATCTTTGAACCAGCCATTAGGGTGGTTAGTCCTATGGCGTGAGGGTTTTACGGGCTCCCACAACCCATCTGAGGGGGGGGGGGGGGTGCCACCCACGGACGCAAGTATCCCGCTGGATGTCCACCCAGAATTTATAGTTGGAGCTCCGACTCCACTTGCCGGGACTGTCTGGTGGGATTCGAAACCCTACTCCTTCTGGCCCAGCGGCGGGGATGCTTACTGCTACGCAAAAGGCCCACTCCGCACAAAAGGTGACACCCATACGTTTCCTGCGCCTTTTCCCTCCCTGTGACTGGAGCCCTATGCTGCCACTTGACAGACCAAGCTATCATCTGCCCTTTTTGCGGCGCCTTTGACTTCTCATTACCAATGATGAGCAGGCGCTGCGCCTCCACCTCCTTGAGGAGATGATGACCTCAGCAATCCGTTCAATTGTGAGTTCTTTTAATGCCGTGAATTGTGCTCATTCCAGCCATTTCACGTTGCTAATTGGATTGGGCCTTTGGCATAGCGGTAGGATCCCCGCCGCTGGGCCAGATCAGGGTAGGGTTTCGAACCCCGCTCCAGACAGTCCCGGCAAGTGGAGTCGGAGCTCCGGCTCTAAATTCTGGGTTGACATCCAGTGGGATATTTGCGTCCGTGGGTGTGGGTGGCCCCCCCTCCTTGTATAGCTTGTGGGAGCCCGTAAAACCCTCCCGCCATAGGACTAACCGCCCTAATGGCTGGTTCAAAGATGGTTACGGTCACGGAATGAGCGTTAATCATGGCCATAAATCCTTCCACCACTTCATACAGTTCCCCAAAGGGAACAGTGTGAAGACACGTATGACGGCGACATTGCTAAATAAATAAATGGAATTAAAAAAATTCTTTTAGGGCTTTTAAAAGTCTTTAAATTGCTTTAATTCTGTTTAAAACTACTTCAGATTCTTCAAAATAATGTAAACATTTTTAAAAGTTTATAAAAGTTACCAAAATCTTCAAAAAACTTCCAAAAACCTATTTAAACTGCTGCTTTGCATGTAAAAATGCTTAGCTTGGCAGAAACATTGGGGGCGTGTCCTGTGAAACTGAGACCTCAAGGGGCGTGTCTCAGTTGCACTGCGCGCTACAGGCTTCGCGCTGGCTGCACTCCTGGGCGACGTGACGTCATACGCTGCCCGGGATTCTTCTTTTTGAAACACGAATTCCAGGCGTCCCTGGAGGTGATCGGCAGGCGCGTCGGGTAAGTGCAAATCGGGACCTTGCACGCGCGGCAAGCCCCGTTCACGAATTTCTGGCCCAATGGCTCCAAAGTTGAAGGACCTTTAGGGTCATAAGCTTCTGGGATGAAGTTTTAAAATGTTCCTGATAAGGAAGTGATCTTGCATGCTGCAAGGGCCAAGGCTGAGATGTTTTTATAAGGATAGAAAAGATCTTGTGCTAATTAGTTGGTAGACCTTCTTTTGAGATGTACATGAAAGCAACTAGGTGAAGATGTATTTGAGTGACTGGAATTACTTAAACTAAGCTGCACCCTGCCTTTGTCTCAGGCATTGTCTGCAGGAAAGTATTTTAGTGTGCACGTGATAAAGCAGCTCCCAATGATTCATTCTATCCCCATCGGGCATTAAAATAATAAAATAATTGCATGGTTGAATGCTGGGTATGGAAGAAGGCTTCCCCTTAGAGTCAGGCATGTCATAATGGAGGCCATCTGAGATTGCACACACCAGGGGATGAGGCTGAAGGAACAGAATCCATTGCTGGAGAACACCGTGCAGACAGTGCAAGCCTCATTGAAGGCAAAATATACTCTTATTTTGAATCTACCTATTTAAATTTGACTGGGTACCTCTGATCTGAAGACCATAATTTAGGTTATGCTGCGAGCAGATCTTTGATCCTAGCATTGTTGACCATTTGCTTAAGTTAAACTCTATTTGATAAATGGAAGAGGATGTGACAGCTTTCCCCAGTTGACTGATGCTGAACCCACCTCAGTTCCCTGTACAAAGAGGAAGCGGAGTGGCAAACAGTCATAACTTTTTGCTACTGCTTTAACTTCAGCTGTTGTTAAAGCCATCTTGTAGTATATACATTTGATATTTCTAACATCACTGACACTGCCCTTGCCTCAGCTCATCTGCTGCTGAAACCCTCATCCATGCCTTTGTTACCTCTAGACTTGACTATTCCAATGCTTTCCTGACCGGCCTCCCATCTTCCTCCCTATATAAACTTGGGCTCATCCAAAACTCTGCTGCCCATATCTTAACTCGTACCAAGTCTCGTTCACCCATCACCCCTGTGCTTGCTGAGCTACACTGGCTCCTGGTCCAACAGTGCCCCAATTTTAAAATCCTCATCCTTGTTTTCAAATCCCTCCATGGCCTTGCCCCTCCCTATCTATGTAACCTCCTCCAATCTCCTTTGAGATCTCTGCGTTCCTCCAATTCTGTCATCTTGCGCATCCCCGATTTTAATCGCACCACCATTGGTGGCCATGCCTTCAACTGCCAAAACCCTACGCTCTGGGATTTCCTCCCTGAACCTCTCTGCCTTACTACCTCTCTCTCTTTATTTAAAAAAAAAAGCTCCTTTAAAATCTACCTCTGACCAAGCTTTTGCTCATCTGAGTTTTATCATCTTCTGTGGCTCAGTGTCAAAAATATTTATTGATAACGTTCTTGTTAAGCGCTTGGGATGTTTTACTTCGTTAAAGGCGTTATATAAACGCAAGGTATAAATAGGACAGGGGTATAAGTAAGTTATTTGATATTGGGATAGGTAGGGCACGATAGCTTAATCTGTAATGAGACACTACCACTCTAAGTGGAGAGCATCTTTGACATTAAAATGCATACATATAAGTGCTGTGGAATTGACCAATGCATGATGAGTCAAAACAAATACCATGTGGAAAATTCTATTTTGGGCTGGACTTTATTGCATGTTCATCAAGATTTCTCAATCCATCAAGCATCTATCCATAAGTGGATATAGGGTATGATGAGGGTAGATTCGTTTCATTGTTCTGGTACTGGACTAACAACCCAGAGGTTAAATTCAATTCTCACCATGGCAAGTTTTGAAATTAAATGAAACAAATCTGTTAATTTTTGGGCTGGCACTATGAAAGATGATGATTAGTATGATAAACCCAACTGGCTCACTAATGTCCTCTCGGCAAGGGACCTTCTGTCGCTATGTGGTCTGGCCTAAATGTTGACTCTTGATTCTAGGTTGCCAATAAAGTAAACCAGTGGAGATAAAACTCTTGGGTGAACACTGCAGTAAATCAAAGAGAGCAATATATTTCAGATTGAAATCAGATTATTTTGCCTCTGAAGCATTTTGGGACATCTTATTAAATCAAAGATCACTTGTGTCCAATATTGTACAGAGTGCTAAAATTATATTCTCAATGCTGCTTTATAGTTAATAATTTTGAATGTTGGGATTTCTTATCTCTGGGGTGAGTATATGTTTAAGAATATTACCCAATGAATTCTCTTTTGGCTGTAATGGAGAAGAGATTACTTTTATCAGTAATGTCCATATCTATATTATGTGACTATTTTTGCACTTTATTTTTAAATGTTTTCTAGCTACAGACATTTATGAATGTCTTTAATTGTGAGTTATGTGCACTAATCTCACTAAACTGTGTTTACAACTATAAAGTGTTTATTTAGAGATAAGCCTATTTTGCTTTCACCCCACCAAGATTTTTTCCCCCTTTGTATCCTGAAGAAATGAATGGCTGTCTGGTACGTTTATTTGTGGGCCTGGACAGTTTGTTGGCAGACTACTTAATCTTCGAAAACATCACAGCTGAGCCCAATCCTGTTTTCACCTGATGTCTGCACAGACTTTCCACAAGTCAGGAAAGGCACCCCTGACTGATTTTATTTTTTTATATATATTTTTGCCCAGAGCAGCAGGGTGGGATGATAGAATCACCACAACTGTTCTGGCTGAAATCTGATAAATCAACACTTGATGTGCTAAACATGGCTTTTCTATTATTCAGTACTCCGTCCTTAAGCTTGCCAATTTTTCTTGATTTTGGAATAAATCTGTAGAATATTTTCTAGATTGTTTGAAGGAATGTAGCTGCAAAACAAAACACTTGTTTTCAAAATGTAGACTACCCTTGTACTCAAACTAAAGCAGGGGTATCCAATTTATTTTTGGATTTGTATGCTCTACCATGGAGCTTCGGCCACAGTTTTTAAATCGGTGACAAATCCAATCCAGCCAATTACCGCCCCATCAGTCTACTCTCAATCATCTTCAAAGTGATGGAAGATGTTGTCGACAGTGCTATCAAGCAGCACTTACTCACCAATAACCTGCTCCCCGATGCTCAATTTGGGTTCTGTCAGGACTACTCTGCTTCAGACCTCATTACAGCCTTGGTCCAAACATGGACAAAAGAGCTGAATTCCAGAGGTGAGGTGAAAGTGACTGCTCTTGACATCAAGGCAGCATTTGACTGAGAGTGACATCAAGGAGCCCTAGTAAAATTGAAGTCAACAGGAATCCAGGGGGAAAACTCCACTGGCTAGTCATACCTAGCACAAAGGAAGATGGTTGTGGTTGACTCTCCCGTGGCTGGAGAGTCTAGAACGAGGGGACATAGTCTCAGGATAAGGGGCCGGCCTTTTAAGACTGAGATGAGGAGGAATTTCCTCACTCAGGGTTGTGAATCTTTAGAATTCTCTGCCCCAGAGTGCTGTGGATGCTCAGTCGTTGAGTATGTTCAATATAAGAAATAGGAGCAGGAGTAGGCCATTTGGCCCCTCAAGCCTGCTCTGCCATTCAATAAGATCATGGCTGATTTGATCTTGGCCTCAACTCCACTTCCCTGCCCGCTACCCATATCCCTCGACTCCCTTATCATTTAAAAATCTGTCTATCTCCACCTTTAATATATTCAATGACCCAGCCTCCACAGCTATCTGGAGTAGAGAATTCCACAGATTGACGACTCTGAGAAGAAATTCCTCCTCCATCTCCATTTTAAATGGGCGACCCCTTATTATGAAACTATGCCCCCTAGTTCTAGATTCCCCCTTGAGGGGAAACATCCTCTCTGCATCTACCTTGTCGAGCCCCCTCAGCATCTTATGTTTGAATAAGATCACCCCTCATTCTTCTAAACTCCAATGACTATAGGCTCAACCTTTCTTCATAAGACAACCCCTTCATCTCAGGAATCAACCTCGTGAACCTTCTCTGAACTGCCTCCAATGCAAGTTTATCCCTCCTTTAAATAAGGAGACCAAAATTGTACACAGTACTCCAGGTATGGTCTTGCTAATGCCCTGTACAGTTGTAGCAGGACTTCCCTACTTTTATAGTCCACCCCCCCTTTGCAATAAAGGCCAACATTCCATTTGCCTTCCTCATTACTTGCTGTTCCTGCATGTTAACTTTTTGTGTTTCATGTACAAGGACCTCCAGATCCCACTGTACTGCAGCATTTTGTAATCTCTCTCCATTTAAATAATTTGCTTTTTTTTCCCTATCAAAGTGGATAACCTCACATTTTCCCCACATTATACTCCATCTGCCAAAATTTTGTCCACTCAATTAGCCTATCTATAGCCCTTTGCAGATTCTTTGTGTCATCGTCACAACTTGCTTTCCCACCTATTTTTATCATCAGCAAATTTGGCTACATTACACTCAGTCCCTTCATCCAAGTCATTAATATAGATTGTAAATAGTTGAGGTCTCAGCACTGATCCCTGTGGCGCTCCATTAGTTACAGTTTACCAACCGGAAAATGGCCCATTTATCCCGACTTTCTGTTAGTTAGCCAATCCTCTATCCATGCTAATATATTACCCCCAACCCCATGAGCTCTTATCTTGTGTAGTAACCTTTTATGTGGCACCTTATCGAATGCCTTCTGGAAAGCCAAATACATGACATCTACTGACTCCCCTTTATCCACCCTGCTTGTTACATCCTCAAAGAACTTCAGCAAATTTGTCAAACATGATTTCCCTTTCATAAAACCATGCTGACTCTGCTTGACTGTGTTATGATTTTCTAAATGTCCTGCTACTACTTCCTTATTAATAAACTCCAGCATTTTCCCAATGACTGATGTTAGGCTAACTGGTCTATAGTTTCCTGCTTTCTATCTTCCTCCTTTCTTAAATAGGGGTGTTACATTTGCGGTTTTCCAATCCGCTGGGACCTCTCCAGAATCCAGGGAATTTTGGTAGATTGCAACCAATGCATCCACCTCAAGACCCTAGGATGCAGACCATCAGGTCCAGGGGACTTGTCCACCTTTAGTCCTATTATTTTACCGAGTACTTTTTCTCTAGTGATGGCGATTATTTTAAGTTCTCCCCTCCCTATAGCCCCTTGATTTATCTATTATTGGGATGCTATTAGTGTCTTCTACCGTGAAGACCGATACAAAATATTTGTTCAAAGCCTCTGCCATTTCCCTGTTTCCCATTTATTAATTCCCCAGTCTCATCCTCTAAGGGACCAACATTTATTTTAGCTACTCTCTTTATATACTTGTAGAAGCTCTTACTGTCTGTTTTTATATTTCTTGCTCATAATCTACCTTTTTTTTTTAGTCATCCTTTGCTGGTTTCTAAAAATTTCCCAATTGTCTGGCCTACCACAAATCTTTGCAACATTGTATGCCTTTGTTATCAATTTGATACCATCCTTTACTTCCTTAGTTAGCCACAGATGGTTCATCCTTCTAGGAGTCTTTCCTTCTCACTGGAATATATCTTTGCTGAGAGTTATGAAATATCTCCTTAAATGTCTGCCACTGCTTATCTACCATCTGCAGGGGGGCATCTTTTAACTGGTTTATGGTAATTTACCTGGCCAGCAGCCTTTGCCTACGCTCTGACCAATTTCAACCTTTTACCTGGTTTACGGTAATTCACCTAGTCAGGCAGCCTTTTGCTGCTACACTGTAAACCAATTTCCAAACAGCGGTTTTGAATCGCCAACCCACCTTCCAGTTCTGACTGAAGGACTTATAATTAATGATATCAAACGGACAAATGGTCTGGATGAGAGAAAAATCAAGCTTTATTAACTAAATAAACTATACCACACGAACACAGTAATTACAGTAAAATTGCTTAAATGGGGGAAGGCCGACGGCTAAAACGAGGGATTAATGTCTACAATGTTAATTAAACAATCTTAGCCATTTCCCCTAAATTACCACCCCCCTAACTCCTTACTAGGTTGCCTTGCTGAGGAGTCAGAAAACCTCACCTGTGGTCCAGCGAAGTAAGAGAGAGCGAGCTTCTCAGGAGCTATCTTTTATATCCTGCCAACTCCTGTTTGGCGCTGTAAAAGGTCTGTGTGCAAAACTCGCGCCCAAAAGTTCCAATACACAAAAGAAAGGCTGTGATTGGCTGATTCAAAGTGGTTGGAATGATTTAATGTGTTTACACTCTGGGGCCGGAATGTTCCCGCCCACCTCTGGAGCTCCCTGGGCTGAACAAAAGGAATCCAACTGCCGTATTGTCTGAGTGATGGGTGATTCAAGCCCATCCATTCCTAAACTGTTGCATATTAAAAGTCCTTTCCACAGCTTCAATGTGCCTCATTGTGTGTGTAGGGAGTTTGAATGGGTTTGGATTTCTGTGTAAACAGAGCCGATTATTCTGCGGTTAGTCTCAAGTGGGTTAATCCCTTAAGTAAATAAACATCCTGCAGTTTTGTGTAAACAAACCTTGCCTCTCCACAAAGGGAACCTCCCTGGTTTGATTGACAGGTCTTTCACACAGACACACTACAAGCTGTACAAGCTGTTTTTCCAAGCCCCACTGTTCTTGGCCAATGCTTTCTCTGACAGCCATTTTAAAATCTTTGTGATTGACCAAACTCCAGGGTACAATTTTATTAATAAAAATGAACTGCCATTCAGGTGTGCGAATTTTTCCACAGAACTCCTCGATTCCGGTGTTGTCCACGTGCTGTCCATCTCGGAGCAGTCTTTCGTGGCTCTGAGTATGCTTTAAAAACATTGATCCAACCCAGAGGCAATTCAAAACACATAATTCTTCGTCCACGATGTGGACCAATATTTCCCGATCTTCAGGGAAAATAGGGGAATTTTGCGAACCCCTACACATCTTACCCATTAATCTATTTTCCCAGTCAACTTTAGCCAACTCTGCCTTCATACCTCTTGTAATTGCGTTTATTTAAGTTCAGGACACTGGTTTGAGACCCAACTTTCTCACCCTCTAACAGAATTTGAAATTCTATCATGCTATGATCACTCTTTCCTAGAGGATCCTTTACTATGAGATCATTAATTAATCTTGTCTCATTACACAGTACCAGATCTAAGGTAGCCTGCTCCCTGGTTGGTTCCACAATGTATTGTTCTACAAAACCACCCCGGATACACTCTCTGAACTCTTCCTCAAGGCTACCTTGGCCAATTTGATTTGTCCAATCAATATGAAAATTAAAATCGCCCATGATTATTGCAGTACCTTTCTTGCAAGCCTCCATCATTTCTTGATTTATGCTGTGTCCTACAGTGTAGCCACTGTTAGGGTGCCTGTAGACCACTCCCATCACTGACTTCTTTCCCTTTATTATTTCTTATCTCCACCCAAACTGATTCTACATCTTGATCTTTTGAGCCAATATCATTTCTCACTACTGCATTGATTTCATCCTTTATTAACAGAGCTACCCCACCTCCTTTTCCTTTCTGCCTATCCTTCCGAAATGTCAAACCTTGCAACCACGTCTCTGTAATGGCTATCAGATCATACCCATTTACTTCCACTTGTGCCGACAACTCCCCTATCTTGTTACAAATGCTGCATGCATTCAAATAAAGAGCTTTTAATTTTGTCTTTTTTACCATTTTTTCCTACTTTGACCCCACTTTCTGATGCACTCTTATGTTTATACGCTCTGTCTCTTCCTGTCACGCTCTGGTTATCATTACCCCGCACTATTGCCTTCTCCTTTCGCTTTGACTTTTTAAATTTCTGCTCACCTAAACCCTCCCTCCCTCCCCCCCCCCCCACCCCACCCCCCACTATTTAGTTTACAGCCCTAGTTATTCAATTCGCCAGGACATTAGTCCCAGCAGGGTTCAAATGAAGCCCATCCCAAGGCTGAGATAGATAGATTTTTGGACTCGAGGAATTAAGGGATATGGGGATAGGGCAGGAAAGTAGAGTTGAGGTTGAAGATCAGCCATGATCTTATTGAATGGTGGAACAGGCTCGAGGGGCTGTATGGCCTCCACCTGCTCCTATTTCTTACGTTCTTATGAAGACCAATTGTCTCAGCTCCAGGACATTGCTGCAGGAGTTCCTCAGGGCAGTATCCTGATTTTGGATTTATCCACTAGTGCTAAGAACAACTCTCTTCAAATGTCCAGACCCACCAAATTGAAACAAAATAAACGAATGAAGAAATAGGAGTGCAACTAGGACAGTTCACTGGACTTCAAGGGTTGGCTTGTGAGCTGCAGTATGAACACCCCTGCCGTAAAGGCATATATAGTAATTGTCTTATACTTAGCAAAGTAATATTGTCATATATGTCTCCAGTCATCAAACAATGTACAGGAAACTTTGTGCTATCCGGCACCAACAGGACCGAGCTGTTGCCGTCCCATCAAAACTGCCGGACAAACCAGCGCTAATGTTGAAACATACGGAGATTTTGAGCTCCGTATCTGGCAACAAACCCTGTTGCTCAGCTTCTAAACAGTTGGCCGTACCTTGCTAAGCTACAGAGACGTTTGCAACAGCTTCAGCGAGACCTTGCAGAGCCTGACTGGTGGGAAAAAAAGCAACGAAAAGAAAAAAAACCTAACGAAACAGCTCCTGATTTTTGCCGGTGGCTCGAGCATTCAGGACAGTTAACCTCCGGATAAACCAAAGTTTCCTGTACTCTTTGAAATGATTGCAGATTTGTAGTAACAGTCTAACAGTGTTGCAACTTTTTTTTTAGCGACACGATGAAGAAGCTATCGTGGATTTGGGCAAAACGAGTACAATTGTCAATACAAACTTCGAGAAAGAAGAACTAGAAAGTAAGTTTGCATAAAATGTTATCTTTCAAAACTCAGTCTCTTGAGGTTTTGAAGTTTACATTATAGTTGCAATTTCAAGATGACGATTTGATTTATAATTTGATTTTTTTAATGCATGGAAACCTGTAACAGTACAAAACTGCTTGGAGTGATTTTGGAGCGGACTCCATCGGTGATAACTCGGTGCCCAATACCATTTAGTGTAACTCACTGTTCTTATAAAATCTCTGACTGACTGAGTGTTCTGAATCCAAGTTGCCTCCCATAAACTAGTTTTTCCAAGTAGTCGTTCAGTGCATTTCTCTAAACCATTTTAAAGACTTTCCTACAATAAATGTTAAACATACTGGTCTGTAGTTTTCAGGTATGCTGCTTGACCCCTTTTTTAAGTATTGGAATTCTATTGGCCAATTTTCAATTCTTGGGAGTCTCTCCTGCATTAACAATCATACAAAACAAAGTCAGTTAATGAACTCATTTTAGTCCTGCCTCTTAAGACTCATTAATATAGTTCTCTGGGTCAGACACTTTGGTTAATAGGTTGTCAAGTATTTTATAATCACAGCCTTCATTAATTGCCTATTGTCACATTCTCCCTCTGCCTTTCTTAAAAATCTGATATCTGATTTGGACAATTTCCCCCCATCTTGAGTAGAGACAGAAGTGAAGTAACTTTAATAATTGTGCTGCTTTCATCCACTAATTCCAGTTGTCATTTCAAATGATCTCTGCAATCTTGCATTCAGTATATCTGTTGCCTTTTCACTCTTTTTTTAATCTACGTTTTTCTGTTTTAAAATTAACTCAATCCTCCTGCCAATAGTATTTCTTGTATGATTTTTAAATCCTTTTATCTCCAGTCTTACTCTGTATATCCCAAATTAACCTGTTGTCCTTTTTATTTTAACTTGGCCAGAAATAATTTTGGTTGTAATCAAAAAGCATAGGTTATCGTTTTGAGAGGGCTTCCACTACTGCTATTAATGCTGGGTTTTCCCTGACTACCGAACATTTTCTTTCTGTTCAGTGAGGGAATGTAAGAGAACCTGCAAAGCCAGGATTTTTGAGCTTGTTAAGTGCAAGATTCCTGCTAAATGAGAGTTGGTAGGCTTGTTGTTCTATTTATGCTACCTGCACTTGGGTACTTTGCAGATGACAAAATTTGGAAATGTAGTAAACAGTGAGGAGGATAGTGGCAGACTTCAGGAGGACAGACAGGTTGGTGAAATGGGCAGACAAATGCAGATGAGATTTAATGCAGGGAAGTGTGAAGTAATACATTTTGGAAGGAAAAATGATGAGAGGCAATATAAACTCAGGTACAGTTTTAAAGGGGGTGCAGGAACATCCCCTTTCACATACACAAATCTTTGAAGGTGGCAGGACAAGTTGAGAAGGCTGTTAAAAAAGCATATGGGCTCCTTGGCTTTATAAATAGGGACATAGAGCACAAAAGCAAGAAAGTTATAGTATAAATCTTTATAAATCACTGGTTAGACCTCAGCTAGAGCATTGTCCAATTCTGGGCACCACACTTCAGAAAGGACAGCAAGGCCTTGGAGAGGGTGCAGAGGAGATTTACTAGCATGGCACCAGAGGTGAGGGGTTTCAGTTATCTGAAGAAACTAAAGGATTTGGGATTGTTCTCCTTGGAGCAGCAGAGGTTAAGGGGAGATTTAATACAGGTGTTCAAAATTATGAAGGGTTTTGAGTACATACTGTTTCTATTGCAGGAGGATCGGTAACCAGAGGACACAAATTTGAAATCATGGGCAAAAACCCAAGGGGAAGATGAGAATTTTTTCCCAGCAAATTGATAGGGTGGTGGAAGCAGTTTCAATAGTAACATTCAAAAGGGGATCAGATCTCTACTTAAAAAGGGAAATTCTGCTGGGCTATGGGGAAAGAACAGGGGAGTGGTACTAATGGGATAGCTCTTTGAGAGATAGCACTGGTCTGATGGGCTGAATGGCTTCCTTCTGTGCTGTATGGTTCTAAGTTCTTGTTTGGAGTTCATGTGGATGAATTCACTCTAAAGAAAACCCAGCATTATAATGCAACTGTTTGCTACTTGATATACATAAATGCATCACTAATGTAAGATGCTGATAGCTGTGTAGATGGTCTCACTCAATGTTCCCCCTAATGTTTTTTGGGTGCGCGCCCATTCACATGCGTGAAACTTAACATTGAAAAAGCCGGTCCCGGGTTGTGTGGGACCGGCAGAGAGCTGCGCAGCTTATAGGGAACGTTGGCCTCTTTTTATAAAAAAAAAAAAAAAAAACTTTGAATTTTTCCTCTTCTGGGGAACATGGCACATACAGTTTAATATGCTGGAGTTGATCTCCATGTAAACTATGCAGTTCAAAAGTTGCAGTAGTACCAGAGTAGCACTTTGTAAATTACTAATGCTCTTAATAAATCTAAGACTGGGTTACCATGTAATATGTCACTGAGAGAAAGAAACCTGCTCACATTCTAGTCCCTTTCCTTATGATGGGAAGTAGTACTGTTCTGTGTGTCTGGAGCAAAAAAATGTTGGATTGAGTTATATTTCAGGACACATCAGCTCTTGGCTGGAGATTGTTGGTGCACAATCTAATTAGTTTTATTTATGTAAAATGGGGGCCGGAATCTTTATCTGAGAGTCAGGGCAGGTGTGTGCGGGCCGCATAGCGGGTCGCCAACCCGAAGTTTTTAACCGTGTGTTCTGCACTGCACGTTTAACTCAATTGAAAGTCATGAGGCTTTCCCAGCCCAATTAAACGGAGTGGGTCTGATGATGTCACCGATGACTTGTTTTCAGCTCGGATATTTAAAGGAGCCTTGCACACATTGCAGTTGAAGGTTGTTGGAGGAGGAATAAATGTGGTTGGGAGAGGTGGCTATTGGTCTATATTGCAGAGATTTGTGTGGGTGCAAGCAAAGAGGGAGTCACAGCGACAGAAGACTGTGCCCAGGTTCTCCGATGCCTCCCTGGAAGTCCTGGTCCAGGGAGTCCGAGCACACGGAGGCCCTATTCCCTATCGGCGGCAGGAAAAGAGCAGCCAGAGAAACCAAGAGGGCATGGTTGGAGATCGCCCAAGAAGTGAGCAGCAGGCGTGTTGTCAGCCACTCCTGGATTCAATGCTGGAAGAGATTTAATGATCTCATGAGGTCAGGAAAGTTGAGTGCAATGCCACATTCAACTACATCCTGATGTGTGTGTCACCCCAACCCCATCACTCTGTCTTCCCAAGCCTACTCCTGCAGGTCACTCCTCACACCAACCTACCTTGCATGTGCACCCATCCCTCACTGTCTCTGCACCTACTCACATCCCCATCTGACTAACCACCACTGACACCTGCCATCATCCTAATGCAATCCTACAAAGTAATGCCACAGAAGGAGGCCACTTGGCAATGTCACGCCACTCCCTCATAGTCGACTTCTACACATGTAGCCCATCCATTCCTTACACTCATTCCATCACTCTTGCTCAAAGTTCTCCTCTTTCCCTCCTTACAGGAGAGCGCAAGAAAGAGAGACAACTGGCGGTGGCCCGCCGATTTATACAAATTTGACGCCTGCAGAGGAGGAGGCTCTCGAATTAAGTGGAGTAACAGAGCTGCTGGCAATGGGAGACTGAGAGGGGGACCTCCCAGCAACCTGGTGACAGGATTCAATATCCCACATAGCATACAACAGTCACTCATGGTGACTGCTATCAGCAGCCAGAGAAATATCACCATGTCCACAATGGTAACATTACACATTCTTGTCATGAGGTCTAATTCATGTCTTTACTCTCCCACAGGTCCCTCAAGTGCCCCCTCCCTGCCACTGTCCTGCCAGAGGAGGAAGATGACTCTTCAGAGGAAGCGCCATTCTCTGAGGGTGCACTGTCACCCGACTCATGCGCACCCAGCACCAGCGCAGATATGCGCATGTCGGTGGGTCAGTGAGATATAGATTAATTTTGTCACCTGGTGTGTCTCAGATCACAAGTGAGCAAGAGCAGATGGTGGAGAGTCTCGCTGGAGGGCGCAGGACACTCCAAGCTCTGCTCAGCTGGATGCAGATGCTGAACCTCTGGCCGTTGACAGAGGTTGACCTGTGAGGCGCAGCAACAAGGCTCTGGCAGCTTTTTCAGCCACGATGTGCGCAATTGTACAGAGAATGGAGGAGTCCATCTCCAACATGAGCAGCACCATATCGCTAACGATGGTGACTCTGTGCTGTTCCATGGAAAGGATGGCCAGCTGCATGGCGCAGCTAATGCACCAGTTGAATGAGAATGTGCTTGCTGTGAACAACAGATTGCAGACTCTCATTGACCTCCTCTCTAGGAGGGATTCCAACATAGACTTGGGCATTCATCGCCCCACTGATGTGCAGCAAGGTGCTCTCCAGCTTCTGGCTAGCAGGGAAGTGTGGGTGGCCCATGAGAGGGATGGTGATGAGAGGGGACATGGAAATGGGGGGCTCTGTTCAAAGCGCTCCCACTTCTCCCCTGTTGTCTCCCCCTCAGTCAGAGACCCATATGCTGCATCGGATCCTGATGGCTGAGTCTGCCCCTACACAGTTGCAGAAGGAGCCATCTTTGGTGGGGCCCTCATGCTCTAAAACCTGGAGGACTTCGAAGCAGTCACAACAGGGAAGTGAGCAGCCTCCCTCTGCTGAAGCCACAGGGGCTGCACCTTGTAGAAGCACTTGGAAAAGAAAAGGAAAACAAAAAAGACACAATCGTAGATACGCAATGGTATGCACATGGGTGTTTGACAAAATGTTAGTGTTAAGCTTCAGTTCTATTTATGACACACACAACTTTATTTCTTTGCACTACTTTCCCGTCTTGTCCATTTTTGCCTGCTACCTCTGATAACAAGTGTGAGGAGCTCATGAACTTCTTTGTCTCTAAGATTGAGACCATCTGTTCAGCTGTCTCTGCCACCTCCCTTCCTTCCCCTAGCCCATTGGGCCAAACTTCCTGTAAGGTTCCCCCCTGCCCTAGCCCTGAACTTGCATCTTTCTCCAGTTTCTCTCCGATCTCCCTTCATGACCTCTCTGCGCTCATCTTGTCTGAGACCCACCTCCTGCTCCCTCGACCCTATTCCCATCAAACTGCTGACCACCCAACTTCCTTTTCTGGCTCCCATGTTAGCTGATATTGTTAATGGTTCTCTCTCCTCGGGTACTGTCCCCCTCTCCCTCAACTATGCCGTCATCACCCCTCTCCTTTAAAAAACACACCTTGATCCCTCTGTCCTTGCAAACTACCGCCCCATCTCCAACCTCCTTTTCCTCTCCCAAGTCCTTGAACGTGTTGTCGCCTCTCAAATCCATGTCCATCTTTCCCGCAATTTCATGTTTGAATCCCTCCAATCAGGTTTCTGCCCTTGCCACAGTACCAAAACGGCTCTCATCAAAGTCACAAATGACATCCTTTGTGACTGTGACAAAGGTAAACTATCCCTCCTCGTCCTTCTTGACTTGTCTGCAACCTTTGACATGGTTGACCACTCCATCCTTCTCCAACGCCTCTCCACCATCGTCCAGCTGGGTGGGACTGCACCCGCCTGGTTCTATTATCTATCTAATCGTAACCAGAGAATCACCTGCAATGGCTTCTCTTCCTGCTCCCGCATCGTTACCTCTGGTGTCCCCCAAGGATCTATCCTTGGCCCCCTCCTATTTCTCATCTACATGTTGCCCCTTGGTGACATCATCCGAAAACACAGTGTCAGTTTCCACGTGCGCTGACGACACCCAGCTCTACCTCACTACTTCTTCTCTCGACCCCTCCACGGTGTCTAAATTGTCAGACTGCTTGTCCAACATCCAGTTCTGGATGAGCAAAAATTTCCTCCAATTAAATATTGGGAAGACCGAAGCCATTGTTTTCGGTCCCCGCCACAAACTCTGTTCCCTAGCCACTGACTCCATCCCTCTCCCCACCATCTGTCTGAGGCTGAACCACTCTGTTCGCAACCTTGGTGTCATATTTGACCCTGAAATGAGCTTCCGACCACATATCCACTGCATAACAATGACCGCCTACTTCCACCTCCGTAACATCGCCCGTCACCGCCCTTGCCCCAGCTCATCTGCTGCTGAAACCCTCATCCATGCCTTTGTTACTTCTAGACTTGACTATTCCAATGCACTCCTGGCTGGCCTCCCACATTCCACCCTAGGTAAACTTGAGGTCATCCAAAACTCGGCTGCCCATGTCCTAACCCACACCAAGTCCCATTCGCCCATCACCCCTGTGTTTGCTGACCTACATTGGCTCCCGGTTAAGCAACGCCTCGATTTCAAAATTCTCATCCTTGTTTTCAAATCCCTCCATGGCCTTGCCCCTTTCCTATCTCTAATCTCCTTCAGCCCCACAACCCCCGGGGATATCTGCGCTCCTGATTCTGCCCTCTTGAGCATCCCTGATTATAATTGCTCAACTTTTGGTGGTCATGCCTTCTGTTGCCTAAGCCCGAAGCTCTGGAATTCCCTCCCTAAACCCCTCTGCCTCTTTACCTCTCTTTCCTCCTTTAAGACGCCCCTTAAAACCTACTTGTTTGACCAAGCTTTTGGTCACCTGCCCTAATTTATCCTTATGTGGCTCGGTGTCAACTTTGTTGCCTTAAAATACTCCTGTGCAGCGCCTTGGGACGTTTTACTACGTTAAAGGCACTATATAAATACTTCTTGTTGTTGAAGTGGCCTTGTTACTTGGAGTGAATGGTGAGACATTACTTAACCTCGAGCAATGGGTGTTTGGTTGACTGGAATGGTTTGGTCATTTTATGACTGCTTTGTGGTATTGGTGGTGGGGGGGAGGGTAAGTTAGTACAGCATCTGGGAGCCAGATGGGTGCACTGGTACAACTTAAGTAAAATGGGCTATTATGAGGACAGCAATGTTGTTGCTGCTGGTGCCATCTCAACCTCCTCCTCCTCTTCCACCTCCTCCAAAGAGGTTCTGCGCCTTGTTCCTCCTGCAGTTCTAATCCTTGCTGCTGCGCTATGTTGTGCAGCGCGCAGCATACAACGATGATTTTGGAGACCTGGCTGGTGCATACTGAAGGGCTCCTCCAGATTTGCCAAGGCATCTGAAGTGCATCTTTAGCATGCCGATTGCTTGCTCTGACACATTTGGTGGACATAGGGCTTTCATTTATAGCGCTCCTTGGCATCATTGCTTGGCCTCAAGGCTGTCATCAGCCACGTCTTCAGTGCACAGCCCTTGTCTCTAAGCAGCCAGCTAGTAAATCTGTTTGGAGGTATGAAGAGCTGCGGGAGGGTGTACTGGCGCAGGACGAAAGAGTCATGACGGCTCCCAGGGAATCTGGCGCACACATGCATGATCCGTTTTATGGTTGCAGATGGAGTGGAAGCCCTTTCGATTCACAAACAATCCTGGGTGATGTGGGGGTATCTTGATGGCCACGTGTGCAGTCAATGATGCCCTGCACCCGTGGGAAGCCAGCCAGAGCCGCAAAGCCGAGCGCCCGCTCAATAACCCTGGCTTCATCAGTGGTACAGTTTATGTAAGTGGCTGACTTGTGAAACATGGTATTGGTCACTTGGATGGTGCATTTGTGGGTGGCTGACTGCAAGATCCTGCAAACATCTGCTGCAGATCCCTGGAGGGGGGTGGTGACTTTGACAGCTACTGATGAGGCGTGCCCACCAGGTACTTTGGGCAGCAGGTCATCTTCCAGCAGGCTACAAATGTCTGCGATAACCTGGCGCGATAGCCTGAGCCTCCTGAAGCACTGGTGCTCAGTCATGTCCAGGAAGCTCATCCTCTGCCTGTATACCCTCTCTTGGGGATATCACCTCTGGTGGGGTGCACTCCTGTGCTGAATTCCCCCCCCCCCCCCCCCCACTTCTCTTGTGGAGCATCAGGTTCGTGAGGAGAAGGCTGCAGGTGTTGGTGCTGGGGCTCATCTGAGGTCCAAGGTGAGACAGCATAAGTGGCACCCATGCTGATCTGATGGATGCCAGGTCAGAGGCATAATCCTCCAATGTAGTGAGAGTGACTTGCAATGTGGTGAGAGTGGCTTCTGAGGTTGCAGACCTGCAAAATCTCCACACAAAATGGTGTAAGCAAGAGCCTTTCCCTTAGGCAAGGAAGCAGGTGTAAGCTGTCACGTAATGGAGTAGCACAATGGCCACTGGGCTTCACCTTGCCTTCATGGGCGAGCTTCTCGAGGTCCGTGAATCCTGTGTGCAACCAGTTAAAGGTGAAACCTCACGTTAAAACACTGTTAAGGGTCTCGACGAGCAGTTAACTATCTCAATGAGATCGCCTGCCTCTCCCGAGCGGGTCCGTGGCGCGCTTCAAAACTAACCCCAGTTAAACGTGGAAGACGGCGGGTTCCCGATGCACTGTCAATTTCAGCACTTTTAACTGCCGACCCACACTCAAACCTGCACGCTCTGCAATGTGAAAATTCCGGCCTGGGTTCTCTTTGAATGCTGTAAGATATTCCTCATAGTACTGTAAAACATTCTTCACAGGGTATATTTGACACACTTGTTTTCGTGGGTTTGCAATTCTGCCAGTTTCAGCAATGTAAATGTAGGAAACAAGAACTTGGATATTACCCTCCATTGACCTGAATTACTGGCCAAAGCACCTTTACAGCAGCACACACACTACTTTGAGCAGGGAGCTCGCAGTTCCTTTTCTTTGAAAATTGTGAAAACGAAAAGAGACATGAAGACAATCAGTTTAGGATTAGTATACCACAAAGCTATTCTTTTCAGGATTAATCACTTCCTTTGCAAATGAAGCTGCTATTATGCACCCAAGTTCACTGGTTCATCTTTATGTAAAATACACCACAAACACACCCAACTTCTATATTTAAAAAAAAAAAAAATAATATTTATTCCTGCAATTGTGTAAGTATTTTTGGTGAGGTATAATGAACTTTGTGGTAGGTGCGTGGTTATCTTTAACTGACTTTGGATGTTTGTAAATATACTGGGGGAAAAATTCGTCCCCTTAGCATTGCCTGTTAGCGCCAGTAGATGGTGCAAATGCGATGTTGAGAGCTATAACGACCGCTCCTGTCGAATCCAGCGCCGCACGCCAAATCGGGGCCCCCCCCCCCCCAACATAGCCTGCCCGAAACAGCAATCGTCGGGGACTTCAACGCCAGGGAGATCGTGACGTCAGTGAGTGAGTGAGCAACGCTCACTGCCCGATCTGCCAAATTGCTTCTTGCCACTTACCTCACTGCCTGGAGTTAACAATGACAGGGAGAGCTGGTGTGCAGCACTAAGAATCCGGCTCCAGGGATGTTATTTAAAGGGATCAGCCCCAATCACTCGCACCTGTCAGGTTAGTGAAGTTTCATTGTCTTTGTGTTAGTGTCAGCTGTGGCTCAGTGGGTCGCAGACTCGCCTCTGAGTCAGAAGCTTGTGGGTTCAAGTCCCACTCTAGGGACTTGAGCACATAAAGCTAGGCTGACACTCTAGTGCAGTGCTGCACTGTCAGAGGTGCTGTCTTTCAGATGAGGCCCCGTTTACGCTCGGGTGGATGTAAAAAATCCCATGCCACTATTTCGAAGAAGAGCAGGGGAGTTCTCCCCAGTGTCCTGGCCAATATTTATCCCTCAATCAACATAACAAAAACAGATTATCTGGTCATTATCACATTGCTGTTTATGGAAGCTTGCTGTGCACAAATTGGCTGTCATGTATCTCACATTACAACAGTGACTACACTCCAAAAGTACTTTTGGTTGTAAAGTGCTTTGAGACATCCGGTGGTCGTGAAAGGTGCTATATAAATGCAAGTCTTTCTTTCTAGTTCCTGATAATGCAACAGTTTTATTAAGTGTTTTGAAGGTTCTTTGGTATCAGGAGTGTTATGGCAAGTAGAAAAGTGGAACATTTATTCTTGAAAGATTCAACCTACAACACTTGCTAAAAATCATGGGGGCTGTACTGGCAATCCACCTCGCCCTCCAGGATCTACGGCGGAGGGAATGGAGGCAACGAAGAAGACTGGAACATGTGCGCAGAGGGCGGCGGAAGAAGACACGGCACAGGAGGGAGTGAGAGGAGGCAGCCGGTCAATCGGGCTTCCAGACGGGCGGCCTGTGACCAGCTCATCAGACTCCGATTTGAATGAATGCTCACCACATCCCCATCAAACCATCCCTGTGTCATGCCATATCACAGCGTCCTCCTTGGCGCAAAGGAGAGAGACCACAAAATATTCCAAACTCTCTCTAAATTTATGCATCAACATCTCACACACATCACATGCATTCTAATAACGAATGACCCTTGTGCCTGCCATCATTGAATAGCTATCATTGTGTGCAAAGTTAGAGATGTGGTTGAGTGTTGGTAGGTGAGTGCTGGGGGTGTGGTGCATTGAGCAGTGTGAAGCTTGTGGTACAGATGGGTGGTATGTAGCATTTGTTGAAGCCTTCACTCACAAGCTCACACAGATGGGCAGGGTTAGTTATTCCTGCAGTGGGTGAGAGTCCTGGGGACCACAGTGCTGTCTGTGATGTGGTGTACCACCTCCCTCCACATAGTATGGCAGACTTGTGGCGAGGGCCTCCTACCAGTTGGTGGGTACAGGACCGGCCGCCATCTCTCCACCGCTAAAACCAATGCCTCCAAAGCTTCATGGGAAAACCTGCGGGGGGGTCTCCCTGGGGCGGCATACTGCCATCAGGATTTGTAAATAAGTGCTCCTTCTCCTTGTCCTCCTTATGGTTGTTGAGGCAGCTGCCTCAACAAAATGCTGTGAATGAGGTGCTGCAGCATCAGAGAACCTCCCCTTTAAGCAGTGAAAAAGCCTGTGGCAATCATTACTTGCGTTTAGATTACACCCAGCCTCTCAGTGTAGCACCAATGAGCTTTGGGTTTTTAGACTAGATTTATGGCTCCAAAAATTTTTATTAGGAGTGAGGATGAATTTTGCATGCAGTCTAGACTATTTTCACCTAGCGCTAATTCACCACTTTGTCTAAACGCTGCCCATTCCTTGGCTATAACAAATTTCTAGCCCCAAACAATTTTAAAACACATTGCCATACCATACAAATTTAGTTTTCCTTGAAATCTGATATGCAAGTTATGTAAGTAGTGTCTTAACCCAAATTCTTTTAGTTTCTGAAACAGTAGTCAAATGTTTTCCAAATTATATAAAGATATTTTGTGGTAGAAATTATACAGCACAAACCTGTCGGTGTAAACTGGGCACAGGGAGCGATCGCTGCAGCGGAATTGGTAATTTCAAGGGCTGATCCAAATTGGGTCTCATTTTAAATTAGACCAGTTAGCTCGCCAGCGAAGCTGACGTCAATTTCGGGCCGCGGGGAAAGCCAACTGTCAAGCTTCTTGAGTGTTGTTGGAGCTGCACTCATCCAGGCAAATGGAGAGTATTCCATCACACTCCTTACTTGTGCCTTGTAGATTGTGGAAAGGCTTTGGGGAGTCAGGAGGTGAGACACTCGCCGCAGAATACCTAGTCTCTGACCTGCTCTTGTTGCCACAGTATTTATGTGGCTGGTCCAGTTAAGTTTCTGGTCAATGGTGACTCCCCAGCATGTTGATGGTGGGGGATTCGGCGATGGTAATGCCGTTGAATGTCAAGGGGAGGTGGTTAGATTCTCGCTTGTTGGGGATGGTCATTACCTGGCACTTCTGTGGTGCGAATGTTACCTGCCACTTATCAGCCCAAGCCTGAACGTCATCCAGGTCTTGTTGCATGCGGGCATGGACTGCTTTTTTGGCCCAGAAATTCGGGTTGGGGGCTTCCCGCGGGTGCAAGCCCCCGATCTGCACTTACCTTGCGCGCTGGCCATTGAGCTGTGGGCCCCTGTGGAATTCCGATCCGGGGCCTGGTCCAGCTGCCGGCGCGCAGTGCTTGCGTATCCCAGGGGTGCAGTTAGTTCGATGCGTCCCCTGGGGTCACGTGGGCCCTGGGGAGCCAATCGGAGCAGGGAATGCTCCATTCATAAGATTGACAGGAAGAGCTGTCAAGACTTATAAATACTACGGCCCCAAAACAGCCATAAATCTTCAAATAAATTTTTAAAAATCACTTTTTAAATAAACTATAAATTACATGAAATAACTATTTTAAACAATTTAAATTTTTGCGAAAAATAATTTTATTTTCTAATGGGGCTAAAAATAAACTTACCTTTCTTTAAAGTATTTAAAAATAATAAACCTGTGGGGAAAAATGTTTTAATTTTAATTAATTCACCACTTGCCTTGTAAAAAGCAGGCCTTATGCCTGCTTTTTGCATGTCTAACTTCTGGAGAGTTATCCTCCCGGGAAAACCTAAAAAAAAAAAACCTGAAGTTCGATGCGCACGCGCAGCCTCTCCCACGCACGCGTTTGACCTCTGAACCCCTGCTTTCAGGGGAACGGAAGTGCCGGTTTCCCGCGCATGCGCAGTGCATGCAGCAAACTGGCACTTCCATTGGGCTTACTGGTGAGTACCCCGTGCGCACTCACCCGTGGAGACCCGAATTTATGGGCCATTATCTGAGGAGTTGTGAATGGCGCTGAAGACTGTGCAGTCATGAGCGAACATCCCCATTTCTGACCTTATGTTGGAGGGAAGGTCATTGATGAAGCAGCTGAAGATGGTTGGGCCTAGGACACTACCCTGAGGAACTCCTGCAGCGATGTCCTGGGGCTGTGATTGACCTCCAACCACCACAACCATCTTCCTTTGTGCTAGGTATGACTCCAGCCAGTGGAGCGTTTTCCCCCTGATTCTCATTGACTTCACCTTTACTCGGGACTTCCACCTTTACCAGAGATCCCTCTTCTTAGCACCACCCCCACAAATTTCTGACCCTGCAGTCAAACTGATTGGGTCGAGCTACATTTCTGCTCTGCTGGTGGTGTATTACGGGACTTTCAGTGCCCAATTATCTTTTTCCTTTTGGTGTATCTTGCTGTGCACAATCCGCTTTGAAAATGGTATGGAATAAAAAAACAAATACATAAGTAAAGGAGTACATGTATAATATAAAGGCTACTTATTTACACTTCACAAAATAATAAGAGACAGTTGTGAAATACAATTACCAAAGTGCAAGTAAGTCACTAAAGAAATGGCTTTGATATTGTGGTCTACATGGCATAAGCACCCCAATTATAAAGCGATGAATGCAATAATCACCATAAGCTACACCATGGGAGACTGATGAGTAGTTTATAAAATTGCCCTGATTTTACACTGCCATGAGCACCATCCGTTCGGGGAAATTTTAATTACAGATGTTTGTGCATATTGGAGTAGTCTTAAAAGTACAAGTGCTTCCGCAACACACTGATTGTGGGGGGGGAAAATTACAGTTTTGTGCTCTCGCTCAATAAATTCCTATTTTTCAAAATCCGTGTTGGCTTCTGTGGGTTACATCAGACATTTTGTGATGGTATATTTTTTACTTTCCAGGTCATAGGGCTGTATACATTGGGGTTCATGTTCCACTTGGTAGACAAAGCCGAAGGCATCACCGGCATCGCGGACATAAGCATCATCATAGGAAAAAGGGAAAAGATAAGGAGTCGGATAAAGATGATGGACGAGAGTCTCCCTCGTATGGTAAGAATTGATAAAAGGTCCCATAATGCTGTGGTCAATGGAGAATAAAATGTGTATACCAGTGGTGGTACTAATACTTTTCAAAGATTCAAACTTCAGTTTAAATATTTATGAATCACATAAGAATGTGTGGAACAAGTATGTTGATTGAGCCATCAGTGTGGGACTGGAACACTTCCTTATCCTCCTGTTTTGCACTGGTCTTGAGTTATCTTTAATCTTTCGTCTCTTCCTTTTCGCCCTTTCTCCC
>NC_140991.1:199661530-199686745 GCF_052327205.1 Somniosus microcephalus | reverse complement strand
GGGAAGAGAGAGAGCGACTGGGGGGGGAAGAGAAAGAGCGACTTGGGGGGGGAAGATAAAGAGCGACTGTGGGGGGGGAAGGTGGCCCCGATGGACCCCTGCAAAGGAAGAAGGTAAGCTCTCCCTCCCTGTCCCACCCCCTCACTCTTTCCCTCCCTCACCCTCTCTCTCCCTCCCCGTCTCTCCTGCTTTACTCTCCCTCCCCCTCTCCTCACGCTCTCCCTCCTCACCCCCTCTCACCCTCCCCGTCTCTCCTTGCTTTACTCTCTCTCCCTCCCCTCCCCCCTCTCTCGCTCCCCTCCCCTCACCCTCTCTCGCTCCCCTCCCCACCCTCTCTCCCCTCCCCCACCCTCTCTCTCTCCCCCCACCCTCTCTCCTCTCCTCCTCCCCCCACCCTCTCTCTCCCCTCCCCCCCACCCTCTCTCTCTCCCCTCCCCCACCCTCTCTCTCTCTCTCTCCCCTCCCCCACCCTCTCTCGCTCCCCTCCCCCCCTCTATCGCTCTCCCCTCCCCCCAACCTCTCTCTCTCTCCCCTCCCCCACCCTCTCTCGCTCCCCTCCCCCCACCCGCTCTCGCTCCCTCCCCCACCCTCTCTCGCTCCCCACCCCCCCACCCACCTCTCTCTCCCCCCACCCTCTCTCCTCCCCCCCCTCCCCCCGTCCCCCCACCCTCTCTCTCCTCCCCCTCCCCCCACCCTCTCTCTCCCCTCCCCCCACCCTCTCTCCCCTCCCCCCACCCCTCTCTCTCCCCCTCCCCCCACCCTCTCTCTCCCCTCCCCCCACCCTCTCTCTCTCCCCTCCCCCCACCCTCTCTCTCTCCCCTCCCCCCACCCTCTCTCTCTCTCCCCCTCCCCCCACCCTCTCTCTCTCCCCTCCCCCCACCCTCTCTCTCTCCCCTCCCCCCACCCTCTCTCTCTCCCCTCCCCCCACCCTCTCTCTCTCCCCCCACCCTCCTTGCCCCTCTCCCTCCCTCCCTATTTCTCTGTCTCTCTGACGTATGTTCCTCTCTGCCGCACTCAGTTTTTCTTCTGCCGTTTTTTGTGTCTGAGCTCGCCGGCCGCTCAGGGCTCTGTATGGAAATCATCTTGGCACCGGTGCCCGATTTGCTACTCCCAGGCCCCGCCGTCCGCCCGCTCTCCAGGGCAAGGTAAGAGCCGGGCTCCGGCCCCACACCGCCAGGGATCAGCACCTGGGGAACCCGCCCGCCACCCAACGTGAACAAAGACCCTCCTCACCTGTCACGGAGTTGAAGTCTCCGAAAGCGGCCACGGTGCCCCGGGCCTCCTCCCCCGCGCATTCAGGAGGCGCGGGGAAGAGAGAGAGAGAGACAGACTGGGGGGGGGGGGGGGGGGGGGGAGAGAGTTAGACGCCGCCGCGCACTTGCTCCGCGGAGCTCCGTGCCGCCACCCCGCCGCACCAGCCCTTACTAAGATGGCGGTGGTAGCGGCACTCGGCTGAGGCCCCGCCCCTCCAGCCTTCACAAAGATGGCGGCGATCAGTGGCCGCTTGTTGACTGGGCCAGGAGGTGCCTAGCTCGTGCGTGGGTGCAGAGGAGAGGCCGAGGCTTCGAGGCCCTACCTGGAAAAACAGGGAAAGGTAGGAAAATTAATGAGATTAGATAAAAGATTTAGAAAGTAATTAACTTTTTTTAAAAAACATGTGTTTTAAAAGCAACTTTTTTTTTAAAGACGCAGAAAGCGGGAAGAAGAAAGGAAAAGTTTGGAATCAAGATGGCGGCGACTCACCTCGGTTCAGAACGATAAGGCCCGCCCACACACGCACCAATTGGTCGACCGTCAGGTCACCGAAGCGTAGGATTGGTCAATCGTCCCGTCACTCGACTGTAGGAGGGCCCGCCCGCACGCGCCAGGAACCCGGCGTACGATTGGGTCGACCTCGACGTCACTCTATTGCTAATGAGCAGATAATGAGATGTTAATGAGCGGAATTTTGAACTTTTTTGGATACCGCGGGTGCAATTTTTGTCCGTCCGAAACGTAAATATGCTTACGACCGTTTTGGAATCGTAAGCTTTCTTTTGATGTAACGCACGTGTAGGTACGCTCTATAACTTTAGAGTGTACAGCCGGACAGACACACACCGAAGGACAGACAGACAGGCAGACACAGACAGACAGATGTATCCTTTTATATATATAGATAGATATATTTTTCATGGCAAGTGTTTGTGACATTAGCTGAATTTTTGATATGTATTTATGCAAGAGAGTTAGTCAAGTCTTGACATTTTTCAGTGATAATCTCCTTTTTCATTATGATTTTACTGTATAGGGAACATACCTGTTGTAAACCTGTTGCGCAGATCATATAAACAATCACCTTTTAAGATTCATGTATTTTTGCTATTTTCTCTCATTTGTATACCAAGCCTTTGCTGTGCTTCTAGTCTTACCTTGCATATTGCTTTCTTAAAAAGGGATTGTTTATTTTGTATGGAAATTTCACTAGCAGATGAGACAAACCAAGATCCATAATTAAAAGAAAATGGCTGCTGCTGCCCAGGACTAAAATAGTTTTCTGGGGCATTTGTTTGCACACTGCTCTTGTATAACACAAAACTGGCCAAGTTAGAATTAAGTTTGTCATTGTACTTCTGTGCTTCATTGTACTTCTGTGCTTATGAATACAGCAGTCCACATTCGCATTCTTTAAACCAAGTATAGTTAACCATACTAAGCTTAAGAACTAGAAAAAAGACATTTTATCCTAAAGAAAAGAGCCACTATTCTTAAATACAGTATATCCAAGCATGTTCACCAATATGCTTATTGTAGCATAACTAGTATAGGTATACCATGCAAGAAATTGTGGAACATAGCACAGGAATGTGGGCCTTTGTTTCCAAATATTTGTGAAATTCAGATTGTACTCTCCTATTCATCTCGTTACCTTCTTCTTTATTCCCCCCTCCTGCTCCCTTTAGCTGGAAGAAAGATTGCCAGTTTTATTGTGGCTAAACTCTCACATTAGGATTGAATGCATGGGTACGTACAAAGAGCCATGTGCAGCTTGGCACCAGTTAGCTACCCAGGTTTTAAACATCCTCAATATTTATTTGCTCACTTTTACAATATTTATATAGAAGTATCAGAACACAGGCAAGAACCTCCAAACATTTCTCCAATTACAGTACTGTGCATGTATTTTCCCCACAGTATAGCATTTCCTTTCTCACTGCTACTAATGCTACCCTGCAAAATTCAGCTCCATAAGCATAAATTCATGCTTATGTAGGCTATTGTTTTTCCAGCCAATATAAAACACAATGAGATGATTTGTAGAGGCAATAGTACTGAAATGCTAAAGCAGTTTTTTTTCCAATTATATAGAACACCAACAGAGGATGTTTAGGTAGTAT
This sequence comes from Somniosus microcephalus, assembly GCF_052327205.1. Classification (NCBI taxonomy): domain Eukaryota; kingdom Metazoa; phylum Chordata; class Chondrichthyes; order Squaliformes; family Somniosidae; genus Somniosus; species Somniosus microcephalus. The sequence continues at coordinate 199,683,368 of NC_140991.1, read as the reverse complement.
TAGTATTTTATACAAACTAGTAGAATCAGACTAGGGAACTGGAGCTACATACTATTAAAACCAAGTAGAGAACAAATTCTAAAGACATTACGGAGCAATCAAAACCTTTCCGAAATCTCACCTCTATAGAAAAACTATAATCAGTTCACCTACTTTTCAGAACATTAGTAAAATGCTCATTAATAAAAAGATACAATTCTGATGCACAATTTCTTCGTACAAAATGGTCTTCTAGGAGGGTATTTAACTAATCAATAACTGCAATCCAACAGAAGTCATATCAAACACTACCACTAGACTCAATACCCATGCCCTCCACTGGCTACACTATGTACAAGTTTACAGGTTGCACCAGAGTTACTTTGACAGCAGCTCCCTTCCCTGCAACCTCTACCACTGAGGAAAAGCAAGAACAGCAATGTTATAAGAACACTCCCACACACCATCCTAACATGGACATATACCACAATTCTTTCATTGCCAATACCTAACACCATTAGCACAAGAACTGTAGCAGTTCAAAGAAAAGCCCCACCATCACCATCTCAGGGCCACTAGGGATGGGCAATAAATGAGTGTGCCGCTCTCATCCCAAAAACATTTTTTTTGAAAAACAGCAAACATCTTAACTGCATTCAAACAAAACAAATTAACAATCTTAACAATGCATACAATAGTTATTTAAAAAGCATTGTAGAAAGTTTAAGATGGCATTTTTACTGAAAAAGGAAGTCACAAAGCTAGAACAATGATACGGAGATTAAAATCTGGACACACACACACACACACACACACGCGCACGCACACTGTGAAGGTGCTACTGTTAGCTAGTTTTATGTGATTTCATTCAGTGATGGTTTTTGCTTATTCAAAGTTTAATCCTTGAAATAAGGTGAAGTACTTACAAATCAAGCAAACTTGATTTGGGGAAATGAGGTCCATCGAGAATACAGTTCTCGAGCTCAAACTTTCCAAGTAGAATGCAAATTCCCATTACATTTCGCTGGTTTATGTACCTTTCTTGACTATAAATCACTAATTTAATTCATATAGCATGCAAACTACCACCTTAAACTGGTTAAAGTTATTCTATTCATTGACTTTATCTCAATTGCTCATTTCCCCATCACTTTCCCATATCTCTCATCTTGCTTATTCGAGATTGCCAGACCCATTTCATTTAAGACCGACACAGTACCACACATATCATGTATGGGTTCCTTTCATAGTCTAGGATATAATAAGTACGCAGGTGCTCGTCATTTCTTGGGAGGTTAGCTTTAGCATTCCAGTAGAGAAGGCAAATGCAGAGGTTCTGCTGTTCAACATCTGCTGTTCTTTTAAAATACATATTAACTCCTTTTCTGCCCATGTCTCCTAGCAGCATCAGGTCCTTAAAGTCTCTTTTATGGCATTACTTTTCAAGATCTTTTGACCATTTTTCCACAGTAAGGGTTTGGAAAAAGGAGTTCATTTAAATGTTGTGTTTTAAAGCTAATATATTCAAACAAGCTTTGTCAAAATAAGGTCAGAGATGAACGAGCTAGCTTTGATGTTGCTCCAGCTGTAAATAATGAGCAATTTGTTAGTTTGTCTCAGTAGTCACTTGTATTGGAAAGCCTTTCATACCTTTTTTTTGGCTGTGAACAGCGAGAGATACATGACAGAGGATACAGACAGGTGGGCTGGCCTTTGAAACAGAAGTCATCACAGGCAGTCAGGTTTTTGAAACAGAAATCGGTAAAGCAGTGAGGCATAGAAAAAGGCTGCGAGCAGGATACCACGCAGGGGGTAGTTAGAACAACAACTTGCAATTCTATAGCTTTATTAACGTAGTAAAACGTCCCACGGCACTTCGCAGGTGTATAAGCAGACAGGAATTGACACCTAGCCAAAAAAGGAGATTTAAGACAGGTGACTAAGCACTTGGTCAAAGAGGCAGGTGTTAAGGAGCATCTTAAAAGGAGGAGGGATGGCATGGAAGAGAGTTAGGGAGGGAAATCCAGAGCTTAGACGCCTGATGGCACAATTGCCAATGGTGGGGCAAAGGAAGTGGGGGATGCGTAGGAGGCCAGAGTTGGAGGAACGCAGAGATCTCGGAGGGTTGTAGGGCTGGAGGAGGTTAGAGATAGGATGGGGCGAGGCCATGGAGGTATTTGAACACTAGGATGAGAATTTTAAAAATGAGACATTGGTGGATAGGGAACTAAGGTAGGTCAACAAACACAGGGATGATGGATAAATGGAACAGAGAGAATTAGGAGATGGGAAGCAGAGTTTTGGATGAGCTCAAGTTTACAGAGGGTGGAAGATGGCAGGACAATTTGGAGAGCATTGGAATAGAAACTATTTTAAGTCAAGGAAGCCTACCCACTGATGTATTATTAACACAGACAAGTTGTACCGACCGAACTGTGAATCTGATCTTAACTGTTGCTCTGCATGTTCACTTGCGATGAAATAAAGCAACTTAACGATTTGCATCAAGACTTGTCTTGCCAAGCATTTGCTTGGTCTGCCTTCAGAGAGTAGTGCACGTGCAAAGGACATGAATATTCAGTTCAGATCACAATGGGTTACTATTGTTGCACAAGTTGATATAGAGCAGTGCAAGTCAACTCCAAAAATAGTAAGATGCTCAGACTGCTTGAGAGAGCAACTGACCCCACTGAATCAGAGAATGTATATACGGCAGACCCAAATTTGTAATATATGGATATCGCCATTAGAGATATCCTAAAATATAGCCATGCACAAGTAGAAAGTTTTGTCTGGCTCTGAAAGATTCACTTGCATTTGAATTTTCAACACTGCTGAAGCCATCTCATGTACTGTGTCATCGTGAGAAGGGTAGCATTATGTTTTGATTGGGAATGCACTGCATTCTCTGTTCAATTTCAAAGACCATCACTGAATTTGAAGCAATCATCAGAATGGAATCACTCCAATGCTACACTGATTAAAAAGCCTATGCTGATGTAAAACTAGTAATATTACCAGGTTAATCAGTTACAAAGCCACCAACATGACATCTGTATGTAGGAAGTCTGAAATGCTTTGAAAGCAGAAAGGTCAGATGAGTATTAAATTTGTACAAGAAATCTATAAACTGAACAGGATTTAGTATTAACTGTATAAATGTTGATACTTTAGCAGCGTGACCTTTCATTTTTAAGTTTGATCTATCTCACCTGTCACAATCCATCTTAATTTGACAACATCCTGCATGTATCGATGTTAGCCATCACGCAACTGCCACTCTCCAAATATTGATCAGCACACTACTTCCCAACATTGGTAGTAACTTTTCTAAACTATTTTCCTTTTCAGATAAAACACTTTACAGAAGTAGATTCATATTTGGTTACACACACCAACTATACCAAGCATTCATGCTAAGAAACTTCTGAGCGGATTTGTATTCATCCTCTCCATTTATAAAGACAAGCACAGTTTCCCAGTAATCAAATTCAGAGAAGAGTGCAAGCAATAAAGTGATTTAATAAAGGGATTGGTCTTGGGTGATTTTATTCCAACTTTTAGAAGTGTTCCCCAGCAGTAATCCTCTTTCTAATTATTCCCCAGCTATATTAGTTGTGGGACTGTATACTGGTGAGGGTAATGGTTCCTCTGGGGAGTACAGCCAGAGCCAAGTCCACTGCACCACGGGTGGCTCAGCTGTACTGGGGGTGGGGGAGGGGAGATCGGAAAAGCAATAGCGTTAAGAGATTAGATAGCATGGGGAACAGGCAGGCGTTTCTGCGGACGCAGACGTGATTTCAGGGTGATATGTCGCCTCCTTGGAGGCGGGGTTAACGATGCCACTGAGCGGCTGCAGAACATTCTGAGGGGGGGGAGGGTGAACAGCCAGAAGTCACTTCCTTGGAGCCAGGGTCAAGGATATCACTGAGCTACTGCATAACATTCCCGGGGAGGGGGGGTTAACAGCCAGAAGTCGTGGTCCATATCTGTATCAACAACATAGATAGAAAGAGGGATGAGGTCCTGCAAGCAGATTTAAGGGAGCTTGGAAAGAGATTAAAAAGCAGGACCTCAAAAAGGTAGTAATCTCTGGATTACTCCCGGTGCCACAAGCTAGTGAGTATAGAAATAGGAGAATAGAGCAGATGAATGCATGGCTGGAGAGATTGTGCAGGAGGGAGGGCTTTAGATTCCTGGGACATTGAAACATAGAAAAATAGGTGCAGGAGTAGGCCCTTCGAGCCTGCTCCGCCATTCAATATGATCATGGCTGATCCTCTGACACAATACCATATTCCTGCTCTCTCCCCATACCCCTTAATGCCTTTTGTGTCTAGAAATCTATCTATCTCCTTCTTAAATATATTCAGTGACTTGGCCTCCACAGCCTACTGTGGTAGAGAATTCCACAGGTTCACCACCCTGAGTGAAGAAATTTCTCATCTCAGTCCTAAATGTCCTACCCTGCATCCTGAGATTGTGACCCCTCGTTCTAGACTCCCCAGCCAGGGGAAACATCCTCCCTGCATCCAGTCTGTCTAGCCAGGTCAGAATTTTATACGTTTCAATGAGATCCCCTCTCATTCTTCTAAACTCTAGTGAATACAGGCCTAATCGACCCAATTGCTCCTCATAAGACAGTCCTGCCATCCCAGGAATCAGTCTGGTGAACCTTCGCTGCACTTCCTCTATGGCAAGTATATCCTTTCCTAGATAAGGAGACCAAAACTGCACACAGTACTCAAGGTGTGGTCTCACCAAGGCCCTGTACAACTGTAGTAAGACATCCTTGCTCCTGTACTCAAATCCTCTTGCAATGAAGGCCAACATACCATTTGCCTTCCTAGCTGCTTGCTGCACCTGCATGTTTGCTTTCAGTGACTGGTGTACAAGGACACCCAGGTCCCTTTGTACATCAGCATTTCCCAATCTATCACAATTTAAATAATACTTTACCTTTCTATTTTTCCTACCGAAGTGGATAACTTCACATTTATCCATGTTATACTGCATCTGCCATATATTTGCCCATTCACTCAACTTGTCTAAAATCGCCTTGAAGCCTCTTTGCATCCTCCTCACAACTCACAATCCCACCTAGTTTTGTGTGATCAGCAAACTTGGAAATATTACATTTGGTTCCCTCATCCAAATCATTGATATATATTGTGAAATAGCTGGGGCCCAAACACTGATCCCTGCGGTACCCCACTAGTCACCGCCTGCCACCCCGAAAAAGACCCATTTATTCCTACTCTCTGTTTCCTGTCTGTTAACCAATTTTCAATCCATGCCAGTATATTACCCCCAATCCCAAGTGCTTTAATTTTGCACACTAACCTCTTATGTGGGACTTTATCAAAGGCCTTCTGAAAATCCAAATACATCACATCCACTGGTTCTCCCTTATCTATTCTACCAGTTACATCCTCAAAAAACTCCAGTACGTTTGTCAAACACGATTTCCCTTTCATAAATCCATATTGACTTTGTCTAATCCTGTTGGTATTTTCTAAGTGTCCTCTTATCACATCCTTTATAATACTCTAGCATTTTCCCTACTACTGATGTTATGCTAACCAGTCTGTAGCTCCCCGTTTTCTCTCTTCCCTCCTTCTGGGGGAGGTGGGATCTGTACAGGCCGGACGGGTTGCACTTCAACACAGCCGGGACCAATGTCCTCACAGGGGAGGGGGGTTTGCTAGTGCTGTTGGGGAGGGTTTCAACTAATTTGGCAGGGGGATGGGCACTAGGGTGTAGCATTAGAAAGGTGCACAAAGGATTGGGAGAGACAGATAGCACTAGAGTAAGAAATAGTACAGTATTAGGTGGGGTCAGACTAAGAAAGAATACAAGAAGGTCTAAGATAGGTTTACAGTGCATGTGTGTAAATGCACAAAGTGTGGTAAATAAGGTTGGTGAGCTGCAGGCACAAATAGACAATTGGGAATATGATGTTGTGACAATAACGGAGACCTGGCTCAAAAAAGGGCAGGATTGGGTACTAAATATTCCTGGATATAAAGGTGTTCGGGAAAGATAGGGAAGGAAAGAGAGGAGGTGGGGTGGCAGTATTGATTAAGGAGAATATTAGTGCTGGAGAGAGAGGATGTCCTGGAGGGGTCCAGGACATGGTTAGAGTTGAGAAACAATAGAGGTGCCATTACACTACTAGGTGTATTCTATAGGCCACCAACTAGTGGGAAGAATATAGAGCAGCAAATTTGCAGTAAAATTAGACGTGCAAGAACTAGAGTTGTGATAATGGAGGACTTCAACTATCCTAATCTAGACTGGGATAGTAATAGTGTAAAGGACAGAGAGGGGGATAATTTCTGAAGTGTGCTCAGGAGAACTTTCTTGATCAGTACGTTGCCGGCCCAACGAGGAAGGAGGCATTGCTGGATCTGGTTCTGAGGAATGAGCTGGGGCAAGTAGAGCAAGTGTCAGTAGGGGAACATTTAGGGAACAGTGATCACATGATCATAAGGTTTAGATTAGCTATGGAAAATGACAGGGAGCAAACAAGTTAAAATACTTAATTGGAGGAAGGTCAATTTCAGTGGGTTGAGAATTGATCTGGCCCAGCTAAATAAAAACATAAGAAATAGGAGCAGGAGTAGGCCAGCCTGTTCCGCCATTCAGTAAGATCATGGCTGATCATCTACTTCATCTCCACTTTCCTGAACTATCCCCATATCCCTTGATTCCCTTAATATTCAAGAATCTATTGGTCTCTATCTTAAATACACTCAACGACTGAGCCTTTACAGCCCTCTGGGGTAGAGAATTCCAAAAATTCACCAACCTCTGAATGAAGAAATTTCTCCTCATCTCAGTCCTTAAATGGAAGACCCCTTATTCTGATAATGTGACCCCTGGTTCTATACTCCCCAACCAGGGGAAACATCCTCCCTGCATCTACCCTTTCAAGTCCTGTAAGAATTTGGTATGCTTCAATTAGATCACCTCTCAATCTTCTAAACTCCAGAGACTATAGGCCTAGTCTACTCAATTTCTCCTCATAGGACAATCCCCCCATCCCAGGAACCAGTCTGGTGAAACTTTGTTGCACTCCCTTCTATGGCAAGTATATCCTTCATTAGGTAAGGAGACCAAAACTGTACACAATACTCTGGGTGTGGTCTCACCAGGGCCCTATATAATTGCAGTAAGACGTCTTTACTCTTGTACTCAAATCCTCTTGTAATAAAGGCCAACATACCATTTGCTTTCCTAATTGCTTGCTGTACCTGCATGTTAACTTTCAGTGAGTTGTGTACAAGGACACCCAGGTCCCTCTGAACACCAACATTTCCCAATCTCTCACCATTTAAAAAATACTCTGCTTTTCTATTTTTCCTACCAAAGTGGATAACTTCACATTTCTCCACATTATATTCCATTTGCCATGTTCTTGCCCACTCACATTCCCACCCAGCTTTGTATCATCAGCAAACTTGGACATATTACATTTGGTCCCCTCATCCAAGTCATTGATGTAGATTGTGAATAGCTGAGGCCCAAGCACTGATCCTTGCGGCACCCCACTAGTTACAGGCTGCCAACCCGAAAATGACCCGTTTATACCTACTCTGTTTTCTGTCCAATCCTCAATCCATGCTAGTAGATTACCCCCAATCCCATGAGCCCTAACTTTGTTTAGTAACCTTTTTTGTGGCACCTTATTGAATGCCTTCTGAAAATCCAAATACACCACATCCACTGGTTCCCCCTTATCTATTCTGCTAATTACAACCTCAAAAAATTCTAACAGATTTGTCAAACACTATTTCCCTTTCATAAATCGTGTTGACTCTGCCCAATCCTATTATTATTTTCTAAGTGCCCTGTTACTACGTCCTTAATAATAGATTCTAGCATTTTCCCCACTACTGATGTCAGGCTAAATTGGAATCAAAGATTGGCAGGCAAAACTGTAATCGAACAAGGTGCTGCCTTTAAAGAGGAGATGGTTCGGGTACAGTCGAGGTACTTTCCCACGAAGGGGAAAGGTAGGGCAACCAAAGCCAGAGCTCCCTGGATGACAAAAGAGATAGAGAGTAAGATGAAGCAGAAAAAGGGGGCATATGACATATCAGGTTGAGAATACAAGTGAGAACCAGGCTGAATATAGAAAGTTCAGAGGGGAAGTGAAAAAGGAAATAAGAGGGGCAAAGAGAGTATGAGAATAGATTGGCAGCTAACATAAAAGGGAATCCAAAACTCTTTATAGGCATATAAATAGTAAACGAGTAGTAAGAGAAGTGGTGGGGCCGATTTTGGACCATAAAGAAGACCTACGCGCATGGAGGCAGAGGGCATGGTTAAGGTACTAAATGAATACTTTGCATCTGTCTCTACCAAGGAAGAAGATGCTCCCAAAGTCATAGTGAAAGAGGAGGTAGTTGAGATATTGGATGGGAGAAAAATTGATAGAGGAGGTAATAGAAAGGCTGGCTGTATATAAAGTAGGTAAGTCACCAGGACCGGATGGGAAGTAAAAGGTGGAAATTGGGGAGGTACTAGCCATAATCTTCCAATCCTCCTTGGATACAGGAGTGGTACCAGAGGACTGGAGAATTGCAAATGTTATACCTTTATTCAAAAAAAGAGTGCAAGGATAAACCCAGCAACTACAGGCCAGTCAGTTTAACCTCAGTAGTGGGAAGCTTTTAGAAACTATAATCCGGAACAAAATTAAGAGTCACTTGGACAAGTGTGGATTAATTAAGGAAAGCCAGCACGGATTTGTTAAAGGCAAATCGTGTTTAACTAACTTGATTGAGTTTTTTGATGAGGTAACAGAGAGGGTTGATGAGGGCAATGCGGTTGATGTGGTGTACATGGACTTCCAAAAGGCATTTGATAAAGTGCCACTTAATAGGCTTGCCAGCAAAGTTGAAGCCCATGGAATAAAAGGGACAGTGGCAGCATGGATACGAAACCGGCTGAGTGACAGGAAAGAGTGTAGTGGTGAATGGTTGTTTATCGGACTGGAAGAAGGTACAGTAGGGTTCCCCAGGGGTCGGTACTAGGACCACTGCTTGTCTCGATATAGATTAATGACTTCGACTTGGGTGTACAGGGCACAATTTCAAAATTTGCAGAGTACACAAAACTTAGAAGTATAGTAAACATTGAAGAGGACAGCGATAGACTTCAGGAGGACATAGACAGGCTGATGGAACAGGCGGACACGTGGCAGATGAAATTTAACACAGAAAAGTGCGAGGTGATACATTTTGGTAGGAAGAACAAGAGGCGGCAATATAAACTAAAGGGTACAATTCTAAAGGGGGTGCATGGACAAAGAGACCTGGGGGTATATGTGCACAAATCGTTGAAGGTGGCAGGGCAGGTTGAAAAAGCGGTTTTAAAAAATGTATGGGATCCTGGGCTTCATAAATAGAGACTTGGGCCTAGAAATTCATTAAGGCGCTGCCAGCTTTGCGCCCAGTTAACGCCTAAAGGGTGATTTTGCGCCAAAAATGAGTTTGCGCAGATATTCAGCGCAGCGGTATTGGCGGCGGTAGCCGTTAGCGCTGCGCCGGCACCGATGACGTCATCGGTGTGCGCAGTGCCCCGGTTCCGCCCCGAAACCGCGCCAATCCCCATATTTAGTTGCGGCCGCCTCCTCCGAAGCGGCCGCAAACAGCGACCAGAAAACGGGGCCGTCCTGCTGCCTTAGTGGGGCGCTTTAAAGCGGAAGGTGCGGCCGGCCGCCTGCCCGCACCTCCTTCCCCGGCCTCCTCCACCCCCCCCCCCCCCCCCCCCCCCGCGGCATTGCCGGCTGCTTTCCGCGAGCCCGGCACTTCTCCGTGGTGCCGGGCTCATTTGCCGGCACTATCCAGCGGCGATCTCCCCGTTGCAGGCAGCTCCCCCTTAAGAGAAGGAGGAGGCCTGCAGTACTGCAGCCTGCCACTGCGCAGCGCCTGGCGCAGCGGCGCCAAGAGCGCTGATATTCAGTGTCAGCGCACCAAGCGGAGGCGGGCACACCCTGGTATAGCGCCCGCTTCCGAATTGGGGCGCTAACAATGAATATCTGGCGATCGCTATAGGCTTCCCGCCCAGCGCTAACTTTTGGGCGCTAGCCAGCTGGCGGGGCCATAGTGAATTTCTAGGCCTTAGAGTACAAAAGCAAGGAAGTTATGAACTACAGGAAACTTTGGTTTACCCGGAGGTTGTATGTCCGGAAACCTCAATCTAACGGCAGAAATCAGCAGCCGTTTTGTTAGGTTTTTTTCCTTCCCCTAGCAGTTTTTTTCCTTCCCCAAGCATTTTTTTAAACAGTCAGGCTGTGGAAAGCGTCTCTGTAGCTTAGCAACAGCTTCAGAGACGCTTCCAAGGTACGGGCCGAGTGTTTACAAGCTGTTGCTAAGCAACAGTGTTTGTTGTCAGGTACGGAGATGAAAACCTCCGTATTCTTCAACATTAGCGCTGGTCTATCCGGAAGTTTTGATCTAACAGCACCAGCTCGGTCCCATCGGTGCCGGATATCGCGAAGTTTCCTGTACCTTTATAAAACACTGGTTCGGCCTCAACTAGAATAGTGTCCCCAAATCTGGGCACCGCACTTTAGGAAGGATGTGAAGGCCTTAGAGAGGGTGCAGAAAAGATTTTCAAGAATGGTTCCAGGGATGAGGGACTTCAGTTACGTGGATAGACTAGAGAAGCTGGGGTTGTTTTCCTTACAGCAGAGAAGGTTGAGAGGAGATTTGATAGAGGTGTTCAAAATCATGGGGGGTCTAGACAGAGTAGCTAGAGAGAAACTGTTCCCACTGGCGGAAGGGTCGAGAACCAGAGGACACAGATTTAAGGTGATTGGCAGAAGAACCAATGGCGACATGAGGAAAAACATTCTTACGCAGCGAGTGGTTAGGATCTGGAATGCACTGCCTGAAAGGGTGGTGGAGTCAGACTCAATCTTATCTTTCAAAAGGGAATTGGATAAGTACCTGAAGGGAAAAGATTTGCAGAGCTACAGGGAATGGGACTAGCTGAAGTGCTCTTGCAAAGAGCTGGCACAGGTTCGACGGGCTGAATGGCCACTTTCTGTAACCATTATATGATTCTATGATATTAAGTGAATGTGCCCCAGGACAAAGTTCAACAATATGCAGTATAGGATGCATTAGGTGTGCTCCACATGCCAGCTTTTTCTTTGGGTCTTTTCCTCCTCTTTCAGGTATATAGTCAGTTATGTTGATCGCTCCCCTTAAAAAAAATCACTGGAATAGTGCATGACTTAGCATAATTACAGTATCTAACATAAACCTAGAATTACAAAAATACATTATTCCAAGCATTTTTTTTAAATTACAACCGTTGTTATGCCAAGCCATTGTTGCATCGCAAGTTTCAAGCTTTGAATTTAAAGAAATGTTATTCAAAACATACAACATACTACAGTGGAAGGTCAAAAATGGACTGAAATAATTGTGAGCGGTTCATATCTGAAAATTAAACAAAAATATATTTAGACATCATCATGGGGTAACAGTGACAAACATGAACAGCTGTTACTATAAGCTGTGCAACAATAGGAGGCTGATTCCTGGAATTATAGAATGTTACAGCACAGAAGGAGGCCATTTGGCCCATTGTGCCCGTGCCGGCTCTATGGTAGAGCTGAGGGTTTGTGAGCTTGAGGGGTAAACTGGGTTCACTGCACGGCATACTGGTGGATCCTGGATTGCAGGTTCCAGGAGGAGGTCACCCCACAGCCAGAAAGAGTTCAGAATAGACAGTAGGTGGCCACCCGGAAAGGTAAGAAGAGGCAGGTAGTGCAGGAATCCTCCGGGAGTGTGGCACTCAAGCAGATATTCAGCATTGAATATCGGTGAGGGTGACGACACCTCAAAGGAGTGCAGTCCGGAGTCCGGTTGGGGGGCTACAGCAAAGTGTAGGAATGCAGTAGTAATTGGGGATTCGATAGTCGGGGGACAGGCAGGTAGTTCTGCTTCCATCGACGCGAGACCCGTATGGTATGTTGCCTCCTTGGTTCTAGAGTAAGGGACATTACCAAGAGGGTGCAGGACATTCTGCAGGGGGAAGGGGAAGAGCCGGAAGTTGAGGTCCGTGTCGGAACCAACGATATAGGGAGGAACAGGGTGGAGGTCTTGCAGTCAGAGTTTAAGGAGCTAGGAAGGAAGTTAAAAAGCTGAACTGCAAAAGGTAATAATCTCTGGATTACTCCCAGTGCCACACGTTAGAGAGAGTAGAAATAGGAGGAAACGGCAGAGACATGGTGCAGGAGGGAGCTTGAGGGGTTGGAGTGCATGTGTGTAAATGCACAAGTGTGGTTAAAGTTAGTGACCTGCAGGCACAAATAGGCACATGGGGATATGATGTAGTGGTGATAACTGAGGTCTGGCTCAAGAAAGGGGAGGCTTAATGTTCCTGGGTACAAGGTATTCAGGAAAGATCGGGCAGCAAAAGAAAAAGAGGATGGGTAGCAGTTTTGTAAGGAAAATATTACAGTGCTGGAAAAAGAGAATGTCCTTCAGGGATCAAAAGACAGAATCTATTTGGTTGGAGTTGAGAAACAATAAAGGAGCTAATAGGCCACCAAATAGTGGGAAGGAGATAGAAGAGCAGAATTGCGAAGAAATTACTGAGAGCTGCAAGAACTATAGAGTAGTGATAATGGGAGACTTTAACTACCCCAATATTGAATGGGCAGTGATTGTATTAAGGGCAGAAAAGGGGAGGAATTTCTGAAGTGTGTTCAGGAGAATTTTCTTGCTCGGTATGTTTCCTACCCAACGAAGGAGGAGGCATTGCTGAATCTAGTACTGAGGAATGAAGTGGGTCAAAGTGGAGAATGTCATAGTCAGGGAGCGTCTCGGGAATAGTGATCATAGTATCGTATGGTTTTGATTAGTTATGGAGAAGGCAAGGGCAATCTAGAATAAAAATACTTAATTGGAGGAGGGCTCATTTCAGTGAATTGAGGGGAGGATAAATTGGTGTCAAAGCCTGGCAGGCAGAAATGTAATGGAGCAATGGGTAGCCTTTAAAGGGGAGGCAGTTCGGGCATAGTCTAGGTACATTCCGATGACAAAGGAGTTAGAAAGCAGGATGAAGCAGAAAAAGGGGTCATATGACAGATGTCAAACTGATAATATGAGAGAGAATCTGGCTGAAAATAAAAAGTACAGAGGAGAAGTGAAAAAGGAAATAAGAGGGGCAAAGAGACAGTGCAAGAATAGATTGGCAGCCAACATAAAAGGGAATCCAAAGGTCTTCTACAGGCATATTAACAGTAAAAGGGTTGCCAGAGGAGCAATGGGGTCGATTAGGGACCAAAATGGAGATCTATTGGTGGAGGCAGAAGGCATGGCTCAGGTACTAAAGGAGTACTTTGCATCGGTATTTACCAAGGAAGAGGACTTTGCCAAAGCTATGGTAAACGAGGAGGTTGCTGGGATACCAGATGAGATAATAGATAAAAAGGAGGTACTAGAAAGGCTGATGGTACTTAAAGTGATAAGTCACTCGGTTCAGATGGGATGCATCCTAGGTTGCGGAGGGAAATAAGGGTAGAAATTGCAGAGGTGCTGGCCACAATCTTTCAATCCTCCTCAGATACAGGGGTGGTGCCAAAGGACTGGAGGAATACAAATGTTTCACTTTTGTTCAAAAAAGGGGAGAAGGATAAATCTGGAAATTGCAGGCCAGTCAGTTTAATGTCAGTGGTGGGGGAAGCTTTTAGAAACAATAATCCGGGAGAAAATTAACAGCCACTTAGACAAACATGGACTAATAAAAGGGGAGCCAGCATGCATATGTACCACATATTAGGAAAATTGAAGCCCATGAGATAAATGGGGCAGTGGATACAAAATTGGCTAAGGGATAGGAAACAAAGCTGTGGCAAATGGTTCGATAGCAAAATACTGCAGATGCTGGAAATCCGAAATAACAGAAAATGCTGGAAAAACTCAGCAGGCCACGCAACATCCCTGGAGAGAAATTAGAGTCAACGTTTCGGGTCAAAACCCTTTATCAAGACTAAAGAGGCACAGGGAATGAACAAAGGAGAAGAGACATCAAGAGGTATTCAAAACGAGATGAGATGGTGATAGGACTAGTGGAGACAAAAGACAGCTCTAGATTAGGTGTGAAATGCACTGGCTGAATGGGAGACAGCTGCCATGTGGGAGAGAGAAAAAAAAAGGAAAGGGGGGGAAACCAAAACAAAGTTGTGGATAAAACATATAAATAAAAATGTAATAGGGGCCGAGGTTATGATCTGAAATTGTTGAACTCGATATTGAGTCCGGAAGGCTGTAAAGTGCCTAATCGGAAGATGAGGTGCTGTTCCTCGAGTTTACGTTGCGCTTCCGTGGAACAATGCAAGAGGCCAAGGACGGTGAGGTCCGAGTGGGAATGGAGCGGTGAATTAAAATGACAGGCGACCGGAAGCTTGGGGTCACCCTTACGGACTGAACGGAGGTGTTCCACAAAGCGGTCACCCAATCTGCGTTTGGTCTCCCCAATGTAGAGGAGACCGCATCGCGAGCAACGAATACAGTATACTAGATCACCATCCTTGGCCTCTTGTATTGTTCCAAGGATAACCTCGCACTTTCCCACATTATACTCCATCTGCCAAATGTTTGCCCACTCACCTAGCCTGTCTATATCCCTTTGCAGATTCTTTGAGTCCTCTGCACAACTTGCTTTCCCACCCATCTTTATATCATCCGCAAATTTGGCTACATTACACTAGATCCCTTCATCCAAGTCATTAATGTAGATTGTAAATAGTTGGGGGCCCAGCACCGATCCTTGTGGCACCCCACGAGTTACCGTTTGCCAACCAGAAAATGACCCATTTATCCCGACTCTCTGCTTTCTGTTAGTTAGCCAATTCTCTATCCATGCTAATATATTACCCCCAACTCCGTGAGCTCTTATCTTATGCAGTAACCTTTTATGTGGCACCTTATCGAATGCCTTCTGGAAATCCAAATACACTACATCCACTGGCTCACCCTGCTTGTTACATCCTCAAAGAACTCCAGCAAATTTGTTAAACATGATTGCCCTTTCCTAAAACCATGCCGACGCTGTTTGACTGCAGTATGTTTTTCTAAATGCCCTGCTACTGCTTCCTTAATGAAGGACTCCAGCATTTTCCCAATGACAGATGTTAGGCTAACTGGTCTGTAGTTTCCTGCTTTCTGTCTACCTCCTTTCTTAAATGTGGGCCATCAGCAGTAGCAGAATTGTACTGCACCACAATCTGTAACCGCATGGCCCAGCATATCCCTCACTCTACCATTACCATCAAGCCAGGGGGACCAACCCTGGTTCAATGAGGAGTACAGAAGAGCATTCCAGGAGCAGCACCAGGCATACCTAAAAATGAAGTGCTAACCTGGGGAAGCTACAACACAGTACTACACGCATGCTAAACAGCGAAAGCAGCACGCTCTAAATAGAGCTAAGCAATCCCACAATCAACGGAGCAGATCAAAGCTCTGTAGTCCTGCCACATCCAGTCGTGAATGCTTGTGGACAATTAACGGGAGGAGGCTCCATGAATATCCTCATCCTCAATGATGGTGGAGCCCAGCACGCTAGTGCAAAAGCCCATCTTCAGCCAGAAATACCGAGTCGATGATCCATATCAGTCTCCACCTGACGTTCCCATCATCACAGAACCAGTCTTCAGCCAATTCGGTTCACTCTTTGTGATATCAAGAAACGACTGAGCAGACTGGATGCAGCAGAGGCTATGGGCTCCGACAACATCCTGGCTGTCCTGAAGACTTGCGCTCCAGAACTAGCCAAGCTGTTCCAGTACAGCTACAACACTGGCATCTATCCGACAATGTGTAAAACTGCCCAGGTATATCGTGTCCACAAAAAGCAGCACAAATCCAATCCGGCCAATTACCGCCCCATCAGTCTACACTCAATCATTAGCAAAGTGATGGAAGGTGTCGTCGACACTGCAGTCAAGCTGCACTTACTCACCAATAACCTGCTCACCGATGCTCAAGTTGAGTTCCGCCAGGATCACTCAGCTCCAGACCTTATTACAGCCTTGGTCCAAACATGGACAAAAGAGCTGAATTCCAGAGGTGAGGCAAGAGTGACTGCCCTCGGTAGCAGGAACATGGGATCACTTGAAGGTTCCTCATCAAGCTACAAACCAGCCTGACTTGGAAATATATCGGCGTTCCTTCATCGTCGCTGGCTCCAAAAATATCCCCATCCTCAATGATGGTGGAGCCCAGCACGTGAGTGCAAAAGACAAGGCTGAAGCATTTGCAACTATCTTCAGCCAGAAGTGCCGAGTGGATGATCCATCTCGGCCTCCTCCTGAGGTCCCCAGCATCACAGATGCCAGTCTTCAGCCCATTCAATTCACTCCACGTGATGTCAAGAAACGGCTGAAGACACTGGATACTGCAAAGGCTATGGGCCCTGACAACATTCCGGCAATAGTACTGAAGACTTGTGCTCCAGAACTAGCTGCGCCCCTAGCCAAGCTGTTCCAGTACAGCTACAACACTGGCATCTACCCGGCAATGTGGAAAATTGCGCAAGTATGTCCTGTCTACAAAAAGCAGGACAAATCCGACCCGGCCAATTACCGTCCCATCAGTCTACTCTCAATCATCAGCAAAGTGATGGAAGGTGTCATCGACAGTGCTATCAAGCGGCACTTACTCAGCAATAACCTGCTAACTGACGCCCAGTTTGGGTTCCGCCAGGGCCACTCAGCTCCTGACCTCATTACAGCCTTGGTCCAAACATGGACAAAAGAGCTGAACTCGTGAGGTGAGAGTGACTGCCCTTGGCATCAAGGCAGCATTTGATCGAGTGTGGCATCAAGGAGCCCTAGCAAAACTGAAGTCAATGGGAATCAAGGGGAAAACTCTCCATTGGTTGGAATCATACCTAGCACAAAGGAAGTTGGCTGTGGTTGTTGGAGGTCATTCATCTCAATCACATGACATCACTGCAGGAGTTCCTCAGGGCAGTGTCCTAGGCCCAACCATCTTCAGCTGTTTCATCAATGACCTTCCCTCCATCATAAGGTCAGAAGTGGGGATGTTCGCTGATGATTGCACACTGTTCAGCACCATTCGAGACTCGTCAGATACTGACGCAGTCCGTGTCCATATGCAGCAAGGCCTGGACAATATTCAGACTTGGGCTGACAAATGGCAAGTAACATTCGCACCACACAAGTGCCAGGCAATGACCATCTCCAACAAGCGAGACTCTAACCATCTACCCTTGACATTCAAAGGCATTACCATCGCTGAATCCCCCACTATCAACATCCTGGGGGTTACCATTGATCAGAAACTGAACTGGACCAGCCATATAAATACTGTGGCTACAAGAGCAGGCCAGAGGCTGGGAATTCTGTGGTGAGTGTCTCACCTCCTGACTCCCCAAAGCCTTTCCACCATCTACAAGGCACAAGTCAGGAGTGTGATGGAATACGCTCCACTTGCCTGGATGAGTGCAGCTCCAACAACACTCAAGAAGCTCGACACCATTCAGGATAAAGCAGCCCGCTTGATTGGCACTCTATCCACCACCTTAAACATTCACTCCCTCCACCACCGGCGCACTGTGGCTGCAGTGTGTACCATCTACAAGATGCACTGCAGCAACTCACCAAAGCTCCTTCAACAACACCTTCCAAACCCGCGACCTCTACCACTTAGAAGGACAAGGGAAGCAGACGCATGGGAACATCACCACCTACAAGTTCCCCTCCAAGCCACACACCATCCTGACTTGGACCTGTATCGCCGTTCCTTCACTGTCGCTGGGCCAAAATCCTGGAACTCCCTTCCTAACAGCATTGTGGGTATACCTACACCATATGGACTGCAGCGGTTCAAGAAGACGGCTCACCACCACCTTCTCAAGGGCAACTAGGGATTGGCACTAAATGCAGGCCTAGCCAGCCAGCGATGCCCACATCCCAAGAACGAATAAAAAAAGTGTTAAAATTTCTAGTTTTTAACATAGTATAACGCCCCAAGGTGCTTCACAGGAGTATTATAAGACAAAAAATTTGACACCGAGCCACATAAGGAAAAATTAGGACAGGTGACCAAAAGCTTGGTCAAAGAGGTAGGTGTTAAGGAGCGTCGGCGAAACATAGAAAATAGGAGGAGGCAGCCATTCGGCCCTTCGAGTCTGCTCCACCATTCAATATGATCATGGCTGATCCTCTGACACAATACGAAATATTCCCGCTCTCTCCCCATACCCCTTGATGCCTTGTGTCTAGAAATCTATCTATCTATCTCCTTCTTAAATATATTCAGTGACTTGGCCTCCACAGCCTTCTGTGGTAGAGAATTCCACAGGTTCACCACCCTGAGTGAAGAAATTTCTCATCTCAGTCCTAAATGTCCTACCCTGCATCCTGAGATTGTGACCCCTCGTTCTAGACTCCCCAGCCAGGGGAAACATCCTCCCTGCATCCAGTCTGTCTAGCCAGGTCAGAATTTTATACGTTTCAATGAGATCCCCTCTCATTCTTCTAAACTCTAGTGAATACAGGCCGAATCGACCCAATCGCTCCTCATAAGACAGTCCTAATCGACCCAAACAAGGGCAGTCCCACCAAGCTGGACAACGGTGAAGAGGCATTGAAGGAGGATGGAGTGGTCAACAGCATCAAAGGCTGCAGACAAGTCAAGAAGGATGAGGAGGGAGTTTACCTTAGTCACAGTCACAAAGGATGTCATTTGTGACTTTGATGAGTGTCGTTTCAGTGCTGTGGCAAGGAGCAGAAACCTGATTGGAGGGATTCAAACCTGGAGTTGCGGGTAAGATGGGCATGGATTTGGGAGGCGACAACACGTTCAAGGACTTGAGAGAAAGGGAGGTTGGAGATGGTGATAGTTTGTAAGGACAGAGAGGGGTCAAGGGGTTGGTTTTTTGAGGGGAAGGGGTGAAGATGGCAGATTTGAGGGAGACAGGACAGTACCTGAGGAGAGAGAACCGTTAACAATGTCAGCTAATATGGGAGAAAAGGAAGTTGTTGGTCAGTAATTTGGTGGGAATAGGGTTGAGGGAGGCAGGAAGTGGGTCTCATGGACAATACATGTGTGAAGAGAACATGAAGGGGGGGGGGTCCGAGGAGACGCGCGGGCGTCGAGGGGGGGGGCCGAGGATACGCGCGCGTGCGCGTCGAGGGGGGGGGGCCGAGGAGACACAGCGCGCGTCGAGGGGGGGGGCCGAGGAGAGGCACGCGCGCGCGTCGAGGGGGGGGGGGGGCCGAGGAGACGCGCGCGCGTCGAGGGGGGGGGCCGAGGAGACGCGCACGTCGAGGGGGGGGGGCCGAGGAGACGCTGCGCGCGTCGAGGAGGGGGGGCCGAGGAGACGCGCGCGCGTCGAGGGGGGGGGTCCGAGGAGACGCGCGCGCGTCGAAGGGGGGGGGGGGCCGAGGAGACGCGCGCGCGTCGAGAGGGGGGGGCCGAGGAGACGCTGCGCGCGTCGATGGGGGGGGGCCGAGGAGATGCGCGCGCGTCGAGGGGGGGGGGCCGAGGAGACGCGCGCGCGTCGAGGGGGGGGGGCCGAGGAGGCGTGCGTCGAGGGGGGGGGGGGGCGCCGAGGGCATCGAGGGGGGGGGGGGGCCGAGGAGACGTGCGCGTCGAGGGGGGGCCGACGAGACGCGTGCGCGCGGTCGGGGGGGGGGGGGGGGGCCGAGGAGACGCGCGCGCGTCGAGGGGGGGGGGCCGAGGAGACGCGCGCGCGTCGAGGGGGGGGGCCGAGGAGACGCGCGCGCGTCGAGGGGGGGGGCCGAGGAGACGCGCGCGCGTCGAGGGGGGGGGGGGGCCGAGGAGACGCGCGCGCGTCGAGGAGGGGGGGCCGAGGATAAAGCGCGCGCGCCGAGGAGGGGGGGGCCGAGGATAAGCGCGCGCGCGGCGAGGGGGGGGCCGAGGAGACGCGCGCGCGTCGAGGGGGGGGGGGCCGAGGAGGCGCGCGTCGAGGGGGGGGCGCCGAGGGCGCGCGCGCGTCGAGGGGGGGGGGGGGGGGGCCGAGGAGACGCGCGCGTCGAGGAGGGGGCCGAGGAGACGCGCGCGTCGAGGAGGGGGCCGAGGGAGACGCGCGCGCGTCGAGGGGGGGGGCCGAGGAGACGCACGCACGTCGAGGGGGGGGCCGAGGAGACGCACGCACGTCGGGGGGGGGGGGGGCGAGGAGACGCGCGCGCGTCGAGGGGGGGGGGGGCCGAGGAGGCGCGCGTCGAGGGGGGGGGGCCGAGGGCGCGCGCGCGTCGAGGGGGGGGGCCGAGGAGACGCGCGCGTCGAGGGGGGGGGCTGAGGAGACGCGCGCGTCGAGGGGGGGGGCCGAGGAGACGCGCGCGCGTCGAGGGGGGGGGCCGAGGAGACGCGCGCGCGTCGAGGGGGGGGCCGAGGGCGCGCGCGCGTCGAGGGGGGGGCCGAGGGCGCGCGCGCGTCGAGGGGGGGGGCGAGGAGACGCGCGCGTCGAGGGGGGGGGGGCTGAGGAGACGCGCGCGTCGAGGGGGGGGGCCGAGGAGACGCGCGCGCGTCGAGGGGGGGGCCGAGGAGACGCGCGCGCGTCGAGGGGGGGGCCGAGGAGACGCGCGCGCGTCGAGGGGGGGGCCGAGGAGACGCGCGCGCGTCGAGGGGGGGGCCGAGGAGACGCGCGCGCGTCGAGGGGGGGGGCCGAGGAGACGCGCGCCGCGTCGAGGGGGGGGGGCCGAGGAGACGCGCGCGCGTCGAGGGGGGGGCCGAGGAGACGCGCGCTGCGGGTTCGAGGGGGGGGGCCGAGGAGACGCGCGCGTCGAGGGGGGGGCCGAGGAGACGCGCGCGCGTCGAGGGGGGGGAGCCGAGGAGACGCGCGCGTCGAGGGGGGGGGCCGAGGAGACGCGCGCACGTCGAGGGGGGGGGGGCCGAGGAGACGCGCGCACGCGCGCGACGAGGGGGGGGGGGGGGGGGGGGGGGGGGGCGGAGGAGACGCGCGCGCTGCGTCAAGGGGGGGGGGGGGGGGGCCGAGGAGACGCACGCGTGCGCGGGGGGAGGGGGGGCCGAGGAGACGCACGCGTGCGCGGGGAGGGGGGGGGCCGAGGGAGCGCGCGCTTCGAGGGGGGGGGGGCGGCCGAGGAGACGCGCGCGTCGAGGGGGGGGCCGAGGTGACGCGCGCGGTCGAGGGGGGGGCCGAGGAGACGCGCGCGCGTCGAGGGGGGCGGGGGCCCGAGGAGCCACGCGCGCGCGTCGAGGGGGGGGGGGGGGGGGCCCGAGGAGACGCGCGGCTAGCGTCGAGGGGGGGGGGGGGCCGAGGAGACGCTGCGCGCGTCGAGGGGGGGGGGGGGGCCGAGGAGACGCGCGCGGCGAGGGGGGGGCCGAGGAGACGCGCGCGCGGCGAGGGGGGGGGGCCGAGGAGGACGCGCGCGCGGCGAGGGGGGGGGCCGAGGAGACGCACTAGCGCGCGGGGAGGGGCCGAGGCTTGCGCGCGCGGTGAGGGGGCGCCGAGGAGACGCGGCGCGCGCGGGAGGGGGAGGGGCCAAGGAGACGCGCGCGCGGCGAGGGGGGGGGGCCGAGGAGAACGCGCGCGCTGGCGAGGGGGGGGGGGGCCGAGGAGAGCAGCGTGCGCGGCGTTAGGGGGGGGGGGGCCGAGGAGAGCGTTTTGGGGGGGGGGGGGGGGGGCGTGAAGGGTGCGTCGGTGGGGGGGGTGGGGGGGGGTGGGGGGGGCCCCCGAGGAGAGCGTTTAGGGGGGGGGGGGCGGAGAGACGAGAATAGCACGTCGCGGGGGTAGGAGACAAAGAAGAGCGCGTCCGGGGGGGGGGGGGGGGGGGGGGGGAAAGGGCGGAAAAGGAAGAGAACGAAAGATTAAAGAT
>NC_140991.1:199409516-199661030 GCF_052327205.1 Somniosus microcephalus | reverse complement strand
CGCCTCTCCCCCAGTCGCGCTCTCTCTTCCCTCTCTCCCCCCCAGTCGCGCTCTCTCTTCCCCCCCAGTCGCGCTCTCTCTCTCCCCCCCCAGTCGCGCTCTCTCTTCCCCCCCAGTCGCGCTCTCTCTTCCCCCCCAGTCGCGCTCTCTCTTCCCCCCCAGTCGCGCTCTCTCTTCCCCCCCCAGTCGCGCTCTCTCTTCCCCCCCAGCCGCGCTCTCTCTTCCCCCCCAGCCGCGCTCTCTCTTCCCCCCCAGCCGCGCTCTCTCTTCCCCCCCAGTCGCGCTCTCTCTTCCCCCCCCAGTCGCGCTCTCTCTTCCCCCCCCAGTCGCGCTCTCTCTTCCCCCCCAGTCACGCTCTCTCTTCCCCCCCCCAGTCGCGCTCTCTCTTCCCCCCCCCAGTCGCGCTCTCTCTTCCCCCCCCAGTCGCGCTCTCTCTTCCCCCCCAGTCGCGCTCTCTCTTCCCCCCCCAGTCGCGCTCTCTCTTCCCCCCCCAGTCGCGCTCTCTCTTCCCCCCCCAGTCGCGCTCTCTCTTCCCCCCCAGTCGCGCTCACTCTTCCCCCCAGTCGCGCTCTCTCTTCCCCCCCCAGTCACTCTCTCTCTTCCCCCCCAGTCGCTCTCTCTCTTTAACCCCCCCCCAGTCGTTCTCTCTCTTTCCCCCCCAGTCGCTCTCTCTCTTCCCCCCCAGTCGCTCTCTCTTCCAACAACAACATGCCCTCGAAAAAGCCTCGGCACCGCCGGGCACTCCAGCTTATAAAATAAAGCAATGAACATTATTAGATTAAGTCATCTCACCCATGTCAATCAATAGTATAATTCGACTTTAGGGTGCAAAACTTCTAGGAGATAAGTACAATATAAAGACTCTATTGATTATCAACTCTGCTTGTTTCTGCTGCTAGTGAAGCACTCTACAATATAAACCTTTAAAATTTAAAGCCACTTTTGAAAGTAGCAGTATTCTATAAATGAAGCATAACATGGTCTATTCATGCAATGCTTTTTATATTCTGTCCCTTTAGTAGATACAGTAAACTCTTGTTTAAACAGCACTTAATCATCTGGAATTCTTTAATAACCGGCAACATAGATAACCGGTAATCTTGCTGAATCCATCCAGCACTCGTTTTGCCGAGTCCGAGTCTCCCGCGGTGGCCGAGTTAGTTGGTGGTTTTTATTTTTTTTGTGTTAAACATTGCCTACCTCTCTGTTATCCAGAATTTTTCATCAACCGGCACCATCCTGGTCCCGTTGGTGCCGGATACGAAAGAGTTTACTGTAATATGATTTGCTTCACTTTTGGTTATGCATGGCCATCTGCAGAGTTACAAATGGAGACGCAGCTTTTGATGGCTGATTAATGAAACTCAAAAGGCAGAGTCCTCACCGCACATTAACCGTTGATCCGCCATCATTGAATGTTGTATATCTCAAGGCAACCTGGAATGGTGGGAGAGTACATTTTAAAAACCTGTATTTCAATATCCATTGTACAATAAATT
Source organism: Somniosus microcephalus (assembly GCF_052327205.1). NCBI lineage: Eukaryota > Metazoa > Chordata > Chondrichthyes > Squaliformes > Somniosidae > Somniosus > Somniosus microcephalus. The sequence continues at coordinate 199,659,531 of NC_140991.1, read as the reverse complement.
TTATTCAGCTCCTGTACAGATTACTGACATATTTGTTTCGAAGCACTTCCAGGGTATCTATTTAGTATATTTTGGAACCTTCTTTATAGTGACAACATAGTTGTCAAAATCTATATTATTTCTAAAGTAGTGTGGGAAATAACAAGGAAGTTACTTTAACTTTTCACCTGTGACGACAAATTCTTGTGTCAAGCTGCAGTCCATACATCTTAATTTTTTCAGGAAGTTTACGTCTGTGGGCCTTCTTGTATAAAGTGCAGTGTTAACCAGATGTGCATCATTAAAATTTAGAAGAGCATGTTCAGATTTAAAAAAAACAGAATAGCAACACTAGTTTATTGAACAAATGCAGTAGTTAAACCTGATTTTATTTTATTCAAAAAAATGCAGATACCCCATCTCAACGTGTCCAGTTTATCCTGGGAATAGAGGATGATGATGAGGAGCACATGCCTCATGATCTCTTTACAGAACTGGATGAACTTTGCTTCCGTGACGGAGTAGATTGTGAGTGGAAAGAAACAGCCCGGTAAGCGCTAGTATTACAATAGCAGGGGTTTATTACTTTTGTTTCATTTTAATTTCGGGTTACCTTGGGAGGGTGCTTACATTTTTGTATTTTACTGTTCCACGGGGAATGTGCCCACTAATGCACAGAATAGTATTAAATCTTGTAACGTTACATGGTATTCAAAGGAAGGGCTGTTACCTGTCACCAAAAGAGTGTTCTGAGAGATTTGGAGACCACTAAGAATTCTTTCTGCTGCTGATCAACAAACCTCATTTTATAATTCTGCATTAAAAACTTGAGTTTTCCTTAAATCCATTTGTACTGTAATCATTTAACATTGTTTTGTGAATAAAGGCAATTTATATTGCAGTTAATGGTTTGGAAGAGCTAGAAAGGACTCTTCAGTATACAAAGTATATTTTTTAAAAGTTGTTTATATCTTCTAGAATTAAATTTTTTTTTTTTTATATATTAGTTTATGGGATCTGGGCGTCGCTGGCAATGCCAGCATTTATTGCCCATCCATAGTTGCTCTTGAGAAGGTGGTGGTGAGCCACCGCTGCAGTCCGTGTGGTGATGGTACTCCCACAGTGCTGTTAGGGAAGGAGTTCCAGGATTTTGACCCAGTGACGATGAAGGATCGGCGATATACTTCTAAGTCAGGATGGTGTGTGACTTGGAGGGGAACTTGGAGGTGGTGGTGTTCCCATGCGCCTGCTGCCCTTGTCCTTCTAGGTGGAAGAGGTTGCGGGTTTGGGAGGTGCTGCCGAAGAAGCCTTGGCGAGTTGCTGCAGTGCATTTTGTAGATGGTACACACTGCAGCCACGGTACGCTGGTGGTGGAAGGAGTGAATGTTTAAGGCGATGGATGGGGTGCCAATCAAGTGGGCTGCTTTGTCCTGGATGGTGTTGAGCTTCTTGAGAGTGTTGTTGGAGCTGCACTCATCCAGGCAAGTGGAGAGTATTCCATCACACTCCTTACTTGTGCCTTGTAGACGGTGGAAAGTCTTTGGGGAGTCAGGAGGTGAGACACTCACCACAGAATACCTAGCCTCTGACCTGCTCTTGTTGCCACAATATTTATGTGGCTAGTCCAGTTAAGTTTCTGTTTAATGGTGACCCCCAGGATGTTGATGGTGGGGGATTCAGCAATGGTAATGCCATTGAATGTCAAGGGGAGGTGCTTAGACTCTCGCTTGTTGGAGATAGTCATTGCCTGGCACTTCTGTGGCGCGAATGTTACCTGCCACTTATCAGCCCAAGCCTGAATGTCGTCCAGGTCTTGTTGCATGCGGGCATGGACTGCTTCATTATCTGTGGAGTTGTGAATGGCGCTGAACACTGCGCAGTCATCAGCGAACATCCCCATTTCTGACCTTATGTTGGAGGGAACGTCATTGATGAAGCAGCTGAAGATGGTTGGGCCTAGGACACTGCCCTGAGGAACTCCTGCAGCAATGTCCTGGGGCTGTGATGATTGACCTTCAACCACCACAACTATCTTCCTTTGTGCTAGGTATGACTCCAGCCAGTGGAGAGTTTTCCCCCTGATTCCCATTGAATTCAGTTTACTAGGGCTCCTTGATGCCAGACTCGGTCAAATGCTGCCTTGATGTCAAGGGCAGTCACTCTCACCTCACCTCTGGAATTCAGCTCTTTTGTCCATGTTTGGACCAAGGCTGTTGTAAGGGGTTTTTGATCGCAGAGGTTTCTCTCTCTAGAGGCCTCTCTCTCTTGCACAGTAAAACCGTGAGTGGTTCGACCCACTCGCCCCTTAGATTCTGTACTCTGGACTTTGGGGCAGGAACTACAATGTAGAGAAAACTCTTATGGACCAAGTTTGATGAAACGAAATGGAATTTTATTGCATAATGTAAAACAAATCAAATGCAAGCAAATAAGAGGATTCATGGGAGGGAAAAACACAAACAAATCATAACGACACAATAGTAACTGAGGCAAATACAGGCATATTATACTCTACAAAAATCATGATGAAATGGGGAAACATGGAACATCGAGGGGCAACAACTCATGTTAATTATACCCTTAAATGTCCACCCCCTTAAACCTATCTAGATCTGATTATGAAGGGCCAGAAACATGCTCACCAATCCAACTAGGCAGTGTAAGGTTTTGAAACAGGTCTGCGTTTGATCCTTTCAGGCGTCTTGTCTCCACGTGGTTGGTGGAGCCCCAGCGAGCTGCGCCACACCTCTCTCCTGAGGTGGGGGTCGGGGACGACTGGACACTGGCTGGTCTGGATGTCGGCGAGGTCGGGGATCGTCTGCTCGACCCCGGTCAGAGGAGCCTCGGGCTGGCCCCCATCGTTTCTTCTGTAGTTTTTTATTGTCTCTTCTCCCGAGCCGGAGTGGGTAAATGGCCTCCCGTTTCGTCAACGGCCCGGGGTTGGTCGATGATCTCCCGATGTTTTACCCCGGAGCGGGACGCCGGCTCGAACCGTCTTCTTCTCCTTCTTCTAGCAATGACGCCACCGATACGATGGTAGCACCACGATAACCGCTTGTGGTAAACCACTTTTATCGTTACACTATAGTTATCACTGTTGTATTGTTATCACCGTTATCACTGTTGTATCACGATACGAGGTCGCCTCTTGTCGCGCTGTTATACCTGGGCTGACCACCTCCGACTCCGCCCATGGCTCCACCTACCTGCCCAGGTATAAAGGTAGTCGACTGGCTGGTATTCCTCCTTGTTGGACCCGATCACCCACGAGGGTGGGCTCTGTTATTTAGTCAATAAAAACCTTTAGTTACGTTCCTAACTCGTCGCTTTTTATTGGACGAATTGATAGGTATATCAATTTTATTGACTAAATTTTAAAGATGTCTACTACTGGCCAGCCAGAAGCCCTCCCAGAAGCACAGCCACACCAGCCGGCTTGGCTGCAAGCCCTCAAACCACCGTACCTGGATCTAAACCCACAGGCAGCAAACGCAGCCCTCAACTTCAAACACTGGCTGGACTGCTTCGAATCCTACCTGGAAGAATCCGGCGCCCCGCAGAGATCCAAACTAAGACTTCTGAACGCCCAAGCGAGCCCGAGAGTATACGCACTCATACAGGACACGACTACGTACGAGGCCGCTATCAACCTACTGAAACAGCAGTACCGCAGCCCGGTAAATTACATGTACACCAGGCACCTCCTAAGATCCCGCCCGCAACAGCCAGGAGAGTCTGTAGCTGAATTTTTACGGGCGCTAAGAGCACTCGGCAGGAACTGTGACTTTAAAGCGGTGACGGCTGTTGAAAATACGGAAGATAATATCCGCGATGCCTTTGTGAAAGGCCTACGGTCCGACTACTCACGGCAAAGACTGCTTGAAGCTAAAGACCTCGACCTGGACAAAGCTGAAGCCCTCGCTCTCTCCCTGGAGGTGGCCCATCAGGACCAGGAGGCGTTTTCCAGGTACTGCTCGCGACCCTGGGACTCGGGCCCGACCCCTACCGCAATACCCTTCGCAGCGCCGCCCCCGGGACCTACCTCAGCGTCGGCGTCCCGGACCCGACCGGGCCCGCCACCCCCGGTACCGGCTCCGACATCGGGCACCCGCGATCGGGCCGCCGGCTGCTTCTTTTGCGGCCAGGAGAAGCACCCGAGGTCGCGCTGCCCAGCCAGGAACTCTACCTGCACAACCTGCAGGAAGAAAGGCCATTTCTCTAAGGCCTGCAGGAGCGGATCTTCAGAGGCCAGCAGTGCCTCATGCGAACTGTGGGGGCGGCCATCTTCTTTCACGGCAACTGAGGCCAGTATCCCCACACGTGAGTTATGGGGGCAGCCATCTTCTCCGCCATTTTGTCCTACCTCGTGGGAGACGCCGTTTTACCCACCACGCCCGACTGCCACCGGGCCCCCGGACCCGACGACCGCCTCGCCCGCAGACGACAACGACTCGCTTACCTACACGCTAGCCTCCGTCACTCTGGATCAAGCCCGCCCACACCACCTGTCCAAGTCGATGATGGACATCAAAGTAAACGGCCACGCCACGACCTGCCTGTTCGACAGCGGAAGCACGGAGAGCTTCATCCACCCAGACACGGTGAGCCACTACTCCCTCCCTGTCCTGCCAACGCGCAACCGAATCTCGATGGCATCGAGGTCCCACGCCACGGACATTAGCGGCTACTGTGCTGTGACCTTGTCGGTTAAGGGTACAGAGTATAAAAACTTTAAACTCCTCGTCCTCCCCCAGCTCTGCGCTGCCGTCCTACTAGGGCTGGACTTCCAATCCCACCTCCAAAGTGTAACCCTAGCATACGGTGGACCCCTCCCCCCACTCACAGTCGACAACCAGCGAAGGTTAAACCGCCCACCGCGTAACACCTGCAGCCTATCCACCCTCAAGGTGCCGCCACCTTCCCTGTTCGCTAACCTCACCCCCGACTGCAAACCCGTCGCTACCAAGAGCAGGCGGTACAGCACTGGGGACAGAGCTTTCATTAGCTCTGAGGTGCAGCGTCTCCTGAAGGAGGGCATCATCGAGGGGAGCAACAGCCCCTGGCGTGCCCAGGTCGTGGTCGTTAAGACCGGCGATAAAAATCGCCTGGTCATCGACTACAGCCAGACCATAAACAGATACACCCAGCTGGACGCATACCCCCTTCCCCGCATATCTGACATGGTCAATCAGATTGCACAATACCGCGTATTCTCGACCATCGACCTTAAGTCGGCCTACCACCAACTCCCTATCCACCCCGAGGACCGCCAGTACACCGCCTTCGAGGCGAATGGGCGCCTATACCACTTCCTTAGGGTCCCCTTCGGTGTCACCAACGGGGTCTCGGTCTTCCAAAGGGAGATGGACCGGATGGTTGACCAGAACGGACTGCAGGCCACATTCCCCTACCTAGATAACGTCACCATCTGCGGCCGCGACCGGCAGGACCACGACGTGAATCTGGAGAAATTCCTCCGTACAGCCCAACGGCTGAACCTCACCTACAATAAGGAGAAATGTGTGTTTAACACCTCGCGCCTTGCCATCCTTGGCTGTGTAGTAGAGAACGGACTCATCGGCCCCGACCCCGAAAGAATGCGCCCCCTCATGGAGCTACCCCTCCCCCACTGCCCTAAGGCACTTAAGAGAACCCTGGGGCTCTTCGCCTACTATGCCCAATGGGTGCCCAATTATGCGGACAAAGCCAGACCCCTCATGAAGTCCACATCCTTCCCCCTTACGGAGGAAGCATGCGCAGCCTTCTCCCTCATTAAGGGAGACATTGCCAAGGCCACTATGCACGCAGTGGATGAGTCCATCCCCTTCCAAGTCAAGAGCGATGCATCCGACTTCGCCCTAGCCGCCACCCTTAACCAGGAGGGGAGACCGGTGGCCTTCTTCTCAAGGACCCTACAGGGCCCTGAGATCCGACACTCGTCGGTCGAGAAGGAGGCCCAGGCGATTGTGGAGGCGGTACGACGCTGGAGGCACTACCTGGCAGGCAAACGATTTACCCTCCTTACCGACCAACGTTCGGTCGCTTTTATGTTTAATAACAAGCTGAGGGGCAAAATCAAGAATGACAAGATCTTGAGGTGGAGAATCGAGCTCTCCACCTACGATTATGATATCTTGTACCGGCCAGGTAAGCTGAACGAACCCCCCGATGCTCTGTCACGAATTACATGCGCCAGCGCGCAAAGTGATAGACTTCAGACCCTCCACAACGACCTCTGCCACCCCGGGGTCACCAGACTTTACCACTTCATTAAGGCCCGCAACCTGCCCTACTCCATCGAGGAGGTCAGGACCATAACCAGGAACTGCCAGACCTGCGCCGAGTGCAAACCGCACTTCTTTAGGCCGGACAGAGCAAGCCTGATCAAGGCCACCCGCCCCTTCGAGCGCCTGAGCATCGACTTTAAGGGGCCCCTCCCGTCCTCTGACCGTAATGTGTACTTCCTCAACATTGTTGATGAGTACTCCCGTTTCCCCTTTGCCTTCCCCTGCCCAGACATGACCAGTACCACGGTCATTAAATGCCTGAACGACCTCTTCGCCTTGTTCGGGTTCCCAAACTATATACATAGTGACCGGGGCTCCTCTTTCATGAGCGAGGAACTCCGTCAGTTCCTACTAGCGAGAGGTATTGCAGCAAGTAGGACCACCAGCTACAACCCCCAAGGGAACGGCCAGGTGGAAAGAGAGCACGCGACGGTATGGAAGGCCGTCCTCTTAGCCTTAAAGTCTAAGGGCCTCCCAACCTCCCGCTGGCAGGAAGTCCTCCCGACAGCGCTGCACTCCATCCGGTCACTACTTTGCACTGCCGTTAACGCCACCCCCCATGAACGAATGTTTGTTTTCCCCAGGAAGTCGACTACGGGAACCACTCTACCAACCTGGCTGACCTCTCCGGGGCCCGTCTTGCTGCGAAAGCATGTGAGGGCCCATAAAACAGACCCCCTGGTCGAAAGGGTGAACCTCCTGCACGCCAACCCCCAGTACGCCTACGTGGCTTACCCAGACGGGCGGGAGGACACTGTCTCCTTACGAGACCTCGCACCCTCGGGCACTCCGGAGACACCACCTTTACCCCCCCCCACCACCCCCCCAATTCCAGCCCAGGTAGACGGCATGCCGGAACCCCACGAGCCTTCACCGACCACGCAGACACCAGCACTAACACCGGATAATGCAGCACCGCCGCTGCGACGATCGGAGAGGCTTACGAGGCCTCCGGACAGACTGACATACCAGAACTGGTAGTACACTTCACCCCGCTGGACTCAAATCTAAACAAGGGGTGAATGTGGTAAACCACTTTTATCGTTACACTATAGTTATCACTGTTGTATTGTTATCACCGTTATCACTGTTGTATCACGATACGAGGTCGCCTCTTGTCGCGCTGTTATACCTGGGCTGACCACCTCCGACTCCGCCCATGGCTCCACCTACCTGCCCAGGTATAAAGGTAGTCGACTGGCTGGTATTCCTCCTTGTTGGACCCGATCACCCACGAGGGTGGGCTCTGTTATTTAGTCAATAAAAACCTTTAGTTACGTTCCTAACTCGTCGCTTTTTATTGGATGAATTGATAGGTATATCACCGCTTTTCTTCCTACCCCTGGGTTCCCAGATATACTTCTCATCAGAAGCCCTTATCTCGCGCCAAATCAGGTTAGTCTTTTGTTTTAATTTTGGCGGGCTGGGAGCACAACGGGGTAGTTATTATATTTTAAACTGTTCTTGGATGGCCGGTAACGGGCCATCTCTGGTCTGGAATGACCTTCATTGTTTTTAATGTCCTGGTGATGTCCTTAACGGGTCCTTGATGCTCTTCTCATGAATATGAAACTGTTCCCTTTTGTCTGGGTAAACATTTAGATGGCCTTTATCTACAGGCCGATCTTGACTGGATCTGCATCCAATCTATATGTATATGTGGGTGTCTGGTATCGTTCTCTCAGAAACGGCTTCCAGAACTTACTGTGGGCTGAATCCACAAAGCTGTCTGAGGACTGCAGGAACCATTTTAAAGTGTCTCAATAAGTTGGTCACGGGGTCTGGTGGCCATTTTGAATGCTCCTTTTCCTAGGCTTCTTTTAAAACAGTCTTTAAAATCATGGCCTCTTCTGCCATTTGACCCTTTATAATATAAAGTTCAATTTTGCGATTCCTACACTGTAATGAGGTCGGGAGCCGAGTGGTCCTGGCAGAACCCAAACTGGGCATCAGTGAGCAGGTTTTGGTGAGTAAGTGCCGCTTGATAGCAATGTCGATGACACCTTCCATCACTTTGCTGCTGATTGTGAATAGACTGATGGGGCGGTAATTGGCTGGGTTGGATTTGTCCTGCTTTTTTTTGTGGACAGGACATACCCGGACAGTTTTCCACATTGTTGGATAGATGCCAGTAGCTATACTGGAACAGCTTGGCTAGAGGCGCGGCTAGTTCTGGAGCACAAGTCTTCAGCACGATAGCCGGGATGTTGTCGTGGCCCACAGCCTTTGCTGTATCCAGTACGCTGAGCCGTTTCTTGATATCACGTGAAGTGAATCGAATTGGCTGAAGACTGGCTTCTGTGATGGGGACCTCTGGAGTAGGCCGATATGGATCATCAACTCGGCACTTCTGGCTGAAGTTGGTTGCAAACGCTTCAGCCTTGCCTTTTGCACTCGTGCTGGGCTCCACCATCATTGAGGATGGGGATATTCTTGGCGCCTCTTCCTCCGGTTAGCTGTTTAATGGTCCACCACCATTCACGACTGGATGTGGCAGGACTGCAGAGCTTTGATCTGATCCGTTGATTGTGGGATCGCTTAGCCCTGTCTATAGCATGCTGCTTCCGCTTTTTAGCATGCATGTAGTCCTGTGTTGCAGCTTCCCCAGGTTGGCATCTCATTTTTAGGTACGCCTGGTGCTGCTCCTGGCATGCTCTTCTACACTCGTCGTTGATCCAGGGTTGGTCCCCTGGCTTGGTGGTAATGGTAGAGTGAGGCTATGCCAGGCCATAAGGTTACAGATTGTGGTGGAATACAATTCTGCTGCTGCTGATGGCCACAGCACCTCATGGATGCCCAGTTTTGAGCTGCTAGATCTGTTCTGAATCTATCCCATTTAGCACGGTGGTAGTGCCACACAACACGATGGAGGATGTTCTCAGTGAGTAGATTGGACTTCGTCTCCACAATGACTGTGCGGAGGTCACTGCAGCCAATGCTGTCATGGACAGATGCATTTGCGACAGGTAGCTTGGTGAGGACGAGGTCAAGTAGGTTTTTCCCCTCGTGTTGGTTCACTCACCACCTGTCGCAGGCCCAGACTCGCAGTTATGTCCTTCAGGGCTCGGTCAGTAGTGGTGCTACCGAGCCACTCTTGGTGATGGACATTGAAGTCCCCCATTCTGTGCCCTTGCTACTCTGTGTTTCTTCCAAGTGGTGTTCAACGTGCGGGAGTACTGATTCATCAGCTGAGGGGGGCCGGAAGGTGGTAATCAGCAGGAGGTTTCCTTGCCCATGCTTGACCTGAAGCCATGCGACTTCATGGGGTCCGGAGTCAATGTTGAGGACTCCCAGGGCCACTCCTTCCCGACTGTATACCACTGTGCCACCACCCCTGGTGGGTCTGTCCTGCCGATGGTGTGGTGTATGTGCCTTTAAGAGCCCCCTGTGTACTGTAATGCCGGTAATGGCCACTCGGGCTATATAAGCCTGTATATTGTCTTGTATCTGTTAGTTCACCTCCAGACTTTGTTCAGTAAACACCTGTGAAACCAACTCCTGCCTTCCGTGTCTCTATTAACACACGGATACAACAGTGGCGACGAATTGGAAACGGACTTACCTGCAATTCGGCAGCACCTCAAGGAGATCGATTCCTCAGACGAAAGTCGAAGAAAAGCAAGAAAGAAAAAAAAAACAAAAAAAAAAACTGTGGTTTCACCAGCTAGCCGAGCTGGTGGCAGGTACTGCAATAATCCTTCCTGGGCGGCGGGCTGGGGCTCCATCGGCTGGCTCTGCAGCGGGGCCGAGCAGCGAAGGCGGAGGCAAACAGAGACAGAAGGGGGGAGCACTCGGGAGACGGTCGGCGCTGCAAAGCAGGTCGGCGTTCGGACCAAGCAGAGGGAGGGAAAAGTCCCAGAGAGTCCGGCGGGAACGAGTCTCTACCTGTAAATAAAAACCGCGGAAAACAGCGTTGTCAGCAGCAGCAGCGGCGGGAAAGCACGGGAAGCGCCATTTTTTTTCTGCAGGGAAGAAAGGAAAGTGCGGGAGGCGCCATTTTTTTTTCAGGTTGCCTAAGGCTGGCAATATTAATGCTTTCGATAATGATATAGAGGATTGGACCACATATGTGGAAAGAGTGGAGGTATATTGCACAGCAAATGGAATAGAAAATGATAAGGCATCAGTACTTCTAAATCTAATGGGTGCAAGGACATACGGGCTGTTGCGAAACTTAATCACTCCAGCCAAACCAAAGGACAAGAATTTTAAGGAGATTGTTGATACCCTACAGGAGCACTTAAACCCAACACCGCTGCTGATTGCGGAACGATTCAAATTCTTCAAGAGGAATCAGCACAAGAATGAAAGTAACGCTGATTACCTCACCGAATTATGGAAGCTATCAAAGCACTGCCAATTCGGGGCAGGACTGGCAGATTCTCTTCGAGACAAATTCGTCTGCGGTCTCCTAAGTGAAGGAACACAGAAAAGGCTACTTTCAGAGAAAGATTTGACACTAGACAAGGCTTTCAGTATGGCTGTATCATACGAAGCAGCCGCAAGAGGAGCTGCAGAGATACAGCAAAAGACACAGGACTTCGGCACCCATGAAATGACACAGGGTTTCGAGAGATGTTATCGCTGCGGCAGATCCACCCATGACCAGAGGGACTGCTGGTTCAAGGACAAAGCATGCAGGCAATGCAGAAAGATTGGACACATTGCATGTGTATGCCGATCTGGACACAAAAAAATCCACGGACAGGAAGAAAATCAATAAGGAAAAGTACAGAAAGGTACAAATGATGACGGACAGTAGCTCCGAAGACCAGAAGAGCGATAGCGACTCCGGAAACAAGAGACTAAGCTGTCTCAAATTACATAATGTAATTGCCAAAGAAGATTACCAGACCATTTGGGTTACCCTCACGATAGCGGGGTCCCCAGTTAAAATGGAGCTAGATACAGGATCAGCTCTGACCGTCATAAGTCGACGGGATTACGAGCGGCTATTTCCGCATATACCTTTGAAAGACACATCCATTATATTGAAAACATATACGGGGCAGAAAGTATACCCCAAAGGGAAAATAAGGGTGCCTGTTGTATACAACGGCTAGGAAATACAGAAGTTATATTTATACGTTCTGCAAGATGGTGGTCCACCGCTGTTGGGACGTGAATGGATCAGGAAGATACGTTTAGACTGGCACTCCATTCAGGCACTGACGGTGACCAGTAAGAAAAAAAATGATGATGACGTCATACCTGAACGATTAAAAGACATCTTGGCCAACGCCAAGGAAGTGTTTCAACAGAAACTAGGAACCTTGAAAGGCATCACCGCCTCAATAAAAGTGGAAGATGTGGCAATTCCCAAGTTTTTTAAGGCAAGGCCGGTGCTATACGCAATTCGTCCAGCAGTCGAGGCAGAGCTGGAGAATTTGGAAAAGGCAGGCGTATTATCCAAGATAGATTGGAGCGAGTGGGCAACACCCATCGTCCCGGTCATGAAGAAAACGTTGAATAATGATAAATCTGAAGAACAGAGAAAAATTCGCATCTGTGGGGACTTCAAGGTGACTGTAAACCCGGTCCTTCACACTTTCGCCTCACTATCCGGAGGGAAACGTTTCACCAAAATTGACTTGGCACAGGCATATCTGCAGATGGAGGTTGAAGAGGCCTCTAAAAAGTATCTCACGATAAATACACACAAAGGCCTGTACCAGTATAATCGACTGGTTTTCGGAGTAGCATCAGCTCCAGCTATCTGGCAAAGAGCTATGGAGCAAGTCCTCCAAGGGATTCCGGGGACTCAGTGCTACCTAGACAACATCCTTGTAACAGGAGAAAACGACAACGAGCACCTTGCCAATTTGGAGCAGGTGCTCACTAGGCTGAGAGAACGGGGCCTACGAGCAAATCGCCCCAAGTGTGAATTTTTCCAGAAACAAATATCATATTGTGGCCACATAATTAACGAGGAAGGGTTGCATAAGTCACCTGAAAAAATTGAAGCGGTCATAAAAGCCCCAGCACCTGAAAATGTCTCACAATTAAGGTCGTTCCTGGGATTGATAAATTACTATCATAAATTTTTACCGAACTTGTCAACTCTTCTGCACCCTCTTAACGAACTGCTACAAACGGGAGTAATTTGGAAATGGAGCGAAGACTGTAAACGTGCCTTCCATAAATGCAAAGGCTTGATCATGTCCAAGGAAGTTTTGGCTCATTACAACCCATCACTGCCGATCAGACTGGCGTGCGATGCATCCCCTTACGGCGTAGGAGCGGTATTATCGCATAGATTCCCTGATGGCTCGAAGCGGCCAATAGCTTTTGCGTCACGCTCATTGAACTCAGCTGAGCGTAACTATGCCCAGATCGACAGGGAAGCACTCAGCCTGGTATGGGGAGTGAAGAAATTCAACCATTACCTACACGGACAAAAATTTACCTTGTTGACTGACCATCAACCCCTCGTCTCCATATTCAACCCTAAAAAGGGTGTTCCCATTATGACAGCGCAAAGGGTACAGAGGTGGTTCCTTTTCCTAGGGGCACACCAATATGACATAGAATACAAAGGATCAAAACAGCATGGGAATGCTGACGGTTTATCGCGCCTACCGTTGCCAACGGTAGAAGAGGCACCTACAGTAGACCTAGTGGAGATGTTCCACTCAACCATAGTGGAATGTCTACCAGTAACAAATTCTGCCATTGAAAAGGAAATGAGAAATGACCCGACTCTCTCACGAGTCTACGATTTAACGGTGAAGGGATGGCCAGCACATGGCGAACCACTGTTGCCAGCATTCTCGCAAAGAAGAGAACAGCTGTCAGTGTGCCGAGGAACCTTGATGTGTAGATCCAGAGTGGTGGTTCCACCCAAACTCCAGGATAAAGTGCTAAAGGAGCTTCACGAGGGGCATCTGGGTGGAGTGAAAATGAAGAACCTAGCCAGAGCGTTTGTGTGGTGGCCAGGTATCGATGGAGACATCGAAGAAATGACCAAGAGCTGCCTAGGATGCCAGAAGGTCCAAAACGCCCCACCACAAGCCCCTCTACATCCATGGGAGTGGCCCTCATCTCCATGGCAATGGGCACACATCGACTTTGCTGGTCCATTTATGGACTCAATGTTCTTAATCGCGGTTGATGCACACGCCAAGTGGCCGGAGGTAATAAAGATGTCCTCCACCACCACGGAAAAAACCATCACAGTATTAAGGACCATATTTGCCAGGAATGGGCTGCCTGAACAGATCTGTTCTGATAATGGACCGCAATTTGTGTCTGAAGAATTCAGGAAGTTCTTAAAAAACAATGGGGTTAAGCACTACACGTCCGCCCCATACCATCTCGCCACCAATGGATTGGCTGAAAGGTTTGTCCAGACCTTCAAGAAGGTCATAAAGGCCATGGGTAATGAAGACATAAAACTTCAGCATAAGGTAGATAACTTCTTGTTTGCATACAGGAATGCAACACATGTGGTTACAAACCAAACTCCCGCCATGATGTTCTTCAATAGAAGCCTAAGATGCCAGCTGGATTTGATCAAGCAAAACATCAGAAGGGACGTGGAGAACCGGCAATTTCAAGGCATGAATGAAAGGCCAACTAGAACCTTCCAGATAGGTCAACAAGTTTTGGCCCGGGACTACCGTACCGAGAAATGGCAGCCTGGAACTATTTGCACATGACTGGGACCGCTGATGTATACCGTGGACATTGGAGAAAGCATAATAAGGCGCCATGCTGACCAGATCATAGAGTCATCCGAAAAGGGACAACCTACACCACAACTCTATACCCCTAATGATGAAGTAGAGATACCCATAGTATCTACCTCCGATCCGGTGATACTGGAACCAGATGAACCCGACACTGGCATTCAAGCCGAATCAGCCTTGCCAAAAGAACCTACTGCACCACCAGAAACTACTACACCACCGAGGCGTTATCCGGACCGAGTCAGGAAGCCTCCAGAGAGACTGACTTATAATTGATTAACTGCAGCAAATGTGTGGATTATTGTTCTTGTAACATGTTAATTAATGATTACTTAAAATATTATGTACTGGTTGTCTAAAAGGGGAGGAATTGTGGTGTATGTGCCTTTAAGAGCCCCCTGTGTACTGTAATGCCGGTAATGGCCACTCGGGCTATATAAGCCTGTATATTGTCTTGTATCTGTTAGTTGACCTCCAGACTTTGTTCAGTAAACACCTGTGAAACCAACTCCTGCCTTCCGTGTCTCTATTAACACACGGATACAACAGGTGGGACAGGACATACCCTGAGATGGTGATGGAGGAGTTTGGGACATTAGCTGAAGGGTATGATTCTGTGAGTATGACTGTCAGGCTGTTGCTTGTGGGCAGCGCTCCCAATTTTGGCACAAGTCCCCCGATGTTGGTGAAGAGGACTTTGCAGGGTTGACTGAGCTGGGTGTGCTGTTGCCGTGTCTGTAGCCAGTGCCGAGGTCGATGCTGGGTGGTCCGTCCGGTTTCATTCTTAGTATTTTGTTTCGTAGCGGTTAGTTACAACTGAGTGACTTGCGAGGCCATTTCAGAGGGCAGTTAAGAGTCAACCACATTGCTGTGGGTCAGGAGTCACATAGGCCAGACCAGGTAAGGACGGCAGATTTCCTTCCCTAAAGGACATTAGTGAACCAGATGGGTTTTTACGACATTCCGATAGTTTCATGGTTACCATTACTGATACTAGCTTTTTATTCCAGATTTATTTAATTAACTGAATTTAAATTCCCCAGCTGCCATGGTAGGATTTGAACTCGCGTCTCTGGATCATTAGTCCAGGCCTCTGGATTACTAGCCCAGTGACATTACCACTACGCCACCGTTCCCTATTTAAGTAATTTTATCCTAGTAATTTCCTTGAGTAACTTCAACTGGTTCATATAAATTAATCAAAAATCAATCTTGGTAACTCTTGAAACTTTTTTTAGTTGGTTTCCAAAAAATGTGTTGTCTTTCTCGACTATACTGATAATTCCTACTTCACAGTTTTGTTGCTTTTTCTCACTAGAAAACAATAGGAAGTAAAAATAAGTTCCGACTGAAAGAAACCATAGAATAGACAAAAGGAGCTTCCTGCTACTTGCACAGAAAGACCTCCCTACTCATTTGACTTTTGGCTTGCAGGTTATCTAGAGGTGAGAGGGAAGAATCTCCGCTTCTTGCCACATGATAGGAATACCCCATTATACCCCCTTAATGAGCCAGTCTAGCTGATCAACCATCAACCATGCCATGGACTACTGTGGACTTTACTGGCTCAGAGTTCGGATTATCAAAGCTGCTCCAGGGGCAACTTGATTCCAATCTTATATGGCCAAGTGCATGATCTCGAAGCAATTTCGACTTTTCCCTATCCCTGTTTCTAACTAGTTTCTCACCTACCTCCCCTCAAGTTCTCTCTGAACTCACCTTGTCCATGACACCCTCATCCTACTCCTTTGATCCCATTCTCACTAAACTGCTGACAACCTAACTTCACTTCCTGGTCCCCATGCTGACATTGTAAATAGGTTCCTCTACTTGAGGTATTGTTGTTGTCCCTTTCAAGCTGCCGTCGTCCTGCTCCCCTCCTCTTGAACATCACATTCCAAATCCACCCCCATCTTTCCTGCAATTTCATGTTTGAATCTCTCCAATCAGGATTCAGTCCCCGACAAAGCACTGAAATAGCCCTAACCAAAGCCACAAATTCCATCCACTGTGACTGACACCATAGTGCATTATATCTTCTTATTCTTGTTAGCCTTTCTGCAGCCTTTGATATGGTTAATGACACCATCCTCCTATCATTCGTTATCTAGCTCCGTGGGATTGTCCTCGCTTGGCCACACTCTTAACTATCCAATTATAGCCAGAGCTTTTCCAGCAATAGCTTTTCTTCCCACTCTCGCACCATTACGTCTGAAGTCCCCCAAGGATCTATACTTCCCCTCCTTCCTCATCAACTTGCTGTCTTTTGGCAACATCATCCCTAGACATGGGGTCAGTATGTATACTGGTGACTTACAGATCTACCTCTCCACCATCTCGCTCAATCCTGCTACAGATCAAATCAAATCAAATCAAATCAACTTTTATTGTCATTGTTAGTGCACAAGTGCAGTACAACGAAATGTAGGCTTGCGGCTTCCGAGAGTGTACATTTGGATTAAGACATTTAAACATTCAACATACATTTGGCTTGTAGTATATTAACATAAATATAACCATAATAAAGTGCATTGGCAGATGTGCAGGCTTTAGAGTTTATTTGTGGAGTTCAGTAGGATGACAGCCCTGGGAAAGAAGCTGTTCCTAAATCTGGTCGTACGGGTTCGAATGCATCTGTAGCGTCTCCCAGATGGCAGGAGGGCGAACAGGCTGGGGTGGGTAGGGTCTTTGATGATGGACCGTGACCTCCGTAGACAGCGTTTCTGGTATATGTGCTCTATGGTCGGTAGCCGGGTGCCGGTAATGCGTTGGGCAGTTTTGACTACCCGCTGCAGGGCTTTCCGGTCATTGTAGCTACAGCTGCCATACCATACTGTGATACAGTTTGTCAGGATGCTTTCTATAGTGCAGCGGTAAAAGTTAGAGAGGATCAGGGGTGACAGATTACATCCCTTCAGCCTCCTTAGGAAATATAGGCGCTGCTGGGCCTTCTTCACCAGAGAGGAGGTGTTGAGGGACCAGGAGAGGTCTTCTGTGATGTGGACTCCGAGGAACTTAAAGCTGTCCACCCTTTCCACCACAACCCCATTGATGTGGATGGGGGTGTGACTTCCGCCTTTGGACTTCCTGAAGTCCACAATGATTTCTTTTGTTTTCTTGGTGTTAAGGGCCAGGTTGTTATCGGCGCACCACTTCACGAGATGCTGGACCTCCTCCCTGTAGGCTGACTCATCGTTGTTGGTGATCTGGCCTACTACCGTGGTGTCATCCGCAAACTTGATGATGGTGTTGGAACCATTAACAGTCACACAGTCGTGGGTGAAGAGGGAGTAGAGGAGGGGGCTCAGCACACATCCTGTGTTCAGGGTCGGGGGGGGAGGTGTGGTTACCTAATTTGACAGACTGGGGTCTGTTTGTTAGGAAGTCCAGGGTCCAGTTGCAGAGGGAAGTGTTCAGGCCAAGAGTTTGGAGTTTGGTGGCCAACTTGTTGGGGACGATAGTGTTGAATGCTGAGCTGTAATCTATGAACAGCATTCTGATGTAGGTCTCCTTTCCATCTAGGTGATTCAGTGCCGCGTGTAGAGCAGTTGTGATTGCATCCTCCGTTGATCTGTTTGCACGATAGGCGAACTGGTGTTGGTCAAGGGAGGCAGGAACACTGGCTTTGATGTGGGCTAAGACCAGTCTCTCGAAACACTTCATTATGATGGGTGTGAGTGCGACAGGTCGATAGTCGTTCAGGCACGTCACAGCCGTTTGTTTTGGCACAGGAATAATGGTAGCGGTCTTGAAGCATGTAGGGACTACTGCCTGGGCCAATGACAGATTGAAGATGGCGGTGAAGACATCAGCCAGCTGATCAGCACATTCCTTGAGTACCCGTCCAGGGATGCTATCCGGTCCAGCAGCCTTTCATGTGTTCACTCCGCGTAGAACACCCCTTACGTCGGAGGTCGACAGAGTGAGCACCTGGTCTTCCGGGGGTGGCAAGGCTTTGGTAGCCGGCTCCCTGTTGTCCCTGTCGAAGCGAGCGTAGAAGTTGTTAAGCTCCTCCGGAAGGGAGGCATCGCTGACCGGGGGACTGGTGTTTTTGCCCTTGTAGTCAGTGAGGGACTGGATGCCTTGCCACATGCGCCAGGGGTCTGAGTTGTTGCGGAAGTGATCCTCTATCCGCAGTGTCTGTTTCCTTTTGGCAGTCCTGATACCCTTTTTTAGGTTGGTCCTAGCTGCACTGTAAGCCGCCGCGTCGCCAGATTTAAATGCTGCGTCGCGTGCTTTCAGCAGTGAGCAGACCTCTCCGTTCATCCAGGGTTTCTGGTTGGGGTATGTCCTGATATTTTTATGGGTCGTGACGACCTCGACGCAGCTGTTGATGTAGAATAGCACTGTGGATGCGTATTCCTCGATGTCATTATGGGCAAATGTGACTGTCTGTGTGGAGTTTGCACATTCTCCCCGTGTTTGCGTGGGTTTCCTCCGGGTGCTCCGGTTTCCTCCCACAGTCCAAAGATGTGCGGGTTAGGATGATTGGCTATGATAAATTGACCCTTAGTGTTAGGGGGATTAAATACGTGGGGTTACGGGGATAGGGTGGGATATGTGTTGGTGTAGGGGTTACGGGGATCAGGTGGGATATGTGTCGGTGCAGGCTCGATGGGCCGAAATGGCCTCTATCTGCACTGTGGGGTTTCTGTGATTCTGAATCAGTGCCTTCGAAGCAGTCCTGAAGCTCCGATACTGCCCCCTCTGGCCATACTTTCACTGCTCTCACTGATGTTCTCCCTCTTTTGATGAGCGGTTTGTATGCCGGGGCTAGAAACAGGGAGAGGTGGTCAGACTTCCCAAGGTGGGGGCAGGGAATGGCCTTACAAGCGTCTACAATGCTCGTGTAGACTTGATCCAGTGTGTTCTCCCCTCTTGTGGGGCAGGGGACATTCTGGTGGAATTTCGGTAGTACAGTTTTTAGGTTTATGTGGTTGAAGTCCCCCGCGACGATAAAAGCTCCGTCTGGGTGCGCAGTTTGTTGTTCGCTGATGGCCCTGTAGAGGTCCTTCAGTGCTAGTTTGGCATTAGCGTGTGGTGGGATGTAGACCGCAGTGATGATAACAGCCGTGAATTCCCGAGGCAGGTAGAAGGGTCTGCACCTTACCATGAGGAATTCCAAATCAGCCGAGCAGGATCTATCAATTATATCCATGTTAGTGCACCAGGCATTGTTAGTGTAAATGCACAAACCGCCTCCCTTGCTCTTACCGGAGTCTGCAGTTCTGTCGGCGCGGAAGACCGTGCGTCCTTCTAGTTGGATGGTGGTGTCAGGGATGCCGTTGTTCAGCCAGGTCTCTGTGAAGATCATGGCGCAGCATTCCTTTGTCCTTTTCTGTGTGGAGAGATCCAGTTTGATCTCATCCATTTTGTTCTCCAGTGACCTGACGTTGGCCAGGAAAACAGCCTCTCTTGTCGGAAAACTTGTCCGCTATCCAGGCTTTGAAAAGCCACAGTTCCCCACAGTTAAACATTGGGAAGACTGAAGCCATCAAATTTCTCCCCTCCACAAACTCCGTTCCCTTGTCACCGATTCTTTCTCCTTCCCCGGCCATTATCTTGGGTTGAACCAGACAGTTCACAATCTTGTCGTCCTATTCACCCCTGGGTTGAGCTTCCAACCCTCATCATCTCCATCATACTGTCTTACTACCTCCGTAACATTACCTGCCTCCGCCCTTGCCTCAGCCCATCAACTGGCAAAATACTTATCCATGCTTTTGTCTTCTCTAAACTTGACTATTCCAATGCTCCCCTGGGTGGCCTCTTATCTCCACCCTCTATAAACTTCAGCTTATCCAAAACTCTACTGCCCATATCCTATCCCATCCCACATCAGATCCCACTCGCCTATCGCCCCTGTCCTTGTTGACCTACATTGGCTCTTGGTCCCCTAATGCCTCTAATTTAAAATTATCATCCTTGTGTTAAATCACTTCATGGCTTTACCCCTCCCTATTGGTGTAACCACCTCCAGTCCCACAACCCCCTTCCCTGAGCTCTCCTTTCTTCTCACTCTATCATTTTGTGCATTCCCCTCCCTTCGCCCCACCATTGGTAGCCATGCCTTCAGCTGTCTAGGCCCCATGCTCTGGCATTACCTCCCTAAATCCCTCCGTTGTCTCTAAGACCCTCCTTAATATCCATCTACTTGACCCTTCCTAAAATCTGTTTCTTTCGTCTTAAGATAAAAATAGTAAGCATTCAGAAATGCATAGGATAATGATGCATTTAAAGGAAAGCTAGATAAATACATGAGTGAGAATGAAGTAGAAGGATATGTCGATAGGGTGAGATGAAGGGGGTTGGAAGGAGGCTCGTGTGGAGGTTAAATGCTGGCACAGACCAGTTGGGCCGAATGGCCGGTTTTTGTACTGTAAATTCTATGTGTGTAATTATTTGTATACATGTTGACTGGTGATTTCATCAGTGTGGAACGCCAGCAGTAGCTGCTTGCCAATCATGACCAGTATTAAACCTTGGATGTATGAGCACGTCCCCATACCCAACCTCCAAATAATGCCTTCCACCACCTGTCATTGAGTTTCTTTATCAGCTAAACAATGATCTTTCCACTTCAGTGCTTAATGTAACCAGGAAATGTAGAACAGTTACCTCATCTGAAATTTTAATGAGTTTGGAAAAAAATACATCATAAATTCTAGTTAAGGCAATTGTACTCCATTTTTGAAATGATGTACATCAATAGTAGGATGGAATATTTCAAAAGTAGAATTTAACCCTGGTAGAATTAAATGTGTAAAAGAGGCATACATTATATGATGGTTTCAGTGGCACTGCATGAAACATTGTAATTTGGGGTGCTTTCAAGGAAGCATCCAGCATGAAAGTTAGTCAGCCATTCACATATCTTAGTGGTGTCATTGATCTGCTGTCCCAGCTATCTTTAACAGTAGTCTCTGCATGCATTGTCTATCAGTGATGTCTGGGACTCTCTCTGCAGATGTGGTGTGATGGCCCCTTCAGATGGGCAGTGCATCTCTTGGCAGCCTGACCTATCTGGTATCCATCCGTAGATCTTTCACTTTGTCCAAACCCTATTACTGGTGCCAGTAATGGTACTGGGGCACAAAAAGTGCAAAGGCTCATGAGAATCTTAAGTGCCGACAGGAGGAAAAAAAACACGCCAAAATAGCAAAAGCAGTCAGATGACTGAAAAATTGCAGGTTCAGTTTACTTGCCTGTCCCTTTTTAAATCAGCTACCACCATAGCTCATCCCTTAGCAAAGCTAGACACCTATTCCTCGTGGTTGCAGTTTTAGAAATGACGTGCTGTGTGCTTGAACATCGGGAAATAGGTACAGGATGGATGGACTCAGTGAGTATTTAAGATTCCATGTCTTCGAGGGAGACGCTTCAGATGTCATAGGTCCCCAAACCCCAGGAACTATGCCATGACTCATGAAGAAAATGTCCCACACATTTTCCACTGCAGGCTGCCTGATTTGAACTTTGGTCTTATCCTTCAGTTGTGCAACTTAGACTGTTAGATAAAGCGTATTATAGGCAACTATTGATACTCAGTCATACTTTATAGAGGTTTAATTTTAATGTAATCTTTTAGCATTTTGAAATCTATATCAAAATAGAAAGAAAGAAGAAAGGACTTAGAAAGAAAGAAGACTTGCGTTTATATAGAGCCTTTTACGACCTCAGGACGTCCCAAAGCACTTTACAGCCAATGAAGTACTTTTGAAGTGCAGTCACTGTTGTAATGTAGGAATTATAAATTATACCCCACTCACGTGCAGTCCACCAACATGATGCCATTATGCTCTTGTTATTAATGATCTGGTGGTGTAAGTGGAGTATCTGATGTTGCTTCACTTGCACCAGGCGGGTTTTACTGGTTGCACAAAATTGTGTAACTGGTATAACCAGGCTGCACCTATATTGACTACCAACCTAACAGGTTGGATTATGGCAGTAGGTACGTAAAGGGTGGCTTAAATTAACATTGCAATGTAATGGTGCATATTTGATCGGGACATTGTATTCAATCCTCTTAAGATGGAGAAAACAACATTGTACCACTGCCATATTGCCAACTTGAGTGGATCGCTGAGGAGTCGGCACAGCCAAAGTGGAATGAGATTTGGTGTATTACAGCTGTGAACTTGGTGTTAAATTAACAAAGGGACTGTGTCCATGGTTTCTTCCTCTTGTACATGCAACTGTCCTATCTACAAAACTCAAGTTGTGCTGTCCTTCCCCATTCATACCTCACTGTTTTCCTGAGTGTTATTTATGCATCGGTCTCTGGTCTCTTCAATTTGCTTTAGCTCAATAAAATGCAATGTTCATTGGCTGTTGAACATTCACACTTGGCTGAGGACATCTTTGAGGTGGACACAGCTTTCGAGATAAATACTATTAACAATAGTGACTAATATGAATGCTGAAGTTGTGTGGGGGCATGCATGCGTGTGTGTGTGCGTGAGTGCATGCCTATCTATATCTCTATATCTGGAGTTGAAGCTCAACACGTTGAAAGATTTAATCTGTCGATCACCATAGCCCTCCTGGTGGTGTGTGAGCCAAGCAGTAATAATTGAAACATAACTATTATATCTTTTTATAAGTGACTGCAGCTGATCTAATGCATACATATTTTAATCATGGAACTGTTTTAATTGTCATTTGATTAACTGTTTTAATTGTCATTTGATCTTTAGAGTAAATATTCAAACCATCTTTTTTTGAGTGCCTCCTTTTCATGGCATAGCTACCTCAAATATAAATCAGTATTAAACATATGGATATATTGACCTGTTTCTCATCTCAGATGGCTGAAGTTTGAGGAGGATGTGGAAGATGGAGGGGAGCGATGGAGTAAACCGTATGTAGCTACCCTCTCTTTACATAGTCTGTTTGAGTTGAGAAGCTGCATATTAAATGGAACAGTCATGCTGGACATGAGAGCTAGCACCACAGAGGAAATAGCAGGTTTGTACATGATCACATGCTGTGTGTTCACTTTTACTGCTTCTTTGACGGGCATTATGCAGTTAGCATAATTCTTTAGCAAACTACTGTTAAATTTAAAATTAACTGTTTATAACCATGAATACAGGAAACTTTGTTATATCGGGCACCGACAGGACCGAGCTGTTGCCGATCTATCAAAACTGCCAGACATACAAAGTTAATGTTGAAGCATACGGAGGTTTTCATCTCCGTATCTGACAACAAACACTGTTGCTTAGCAACAGCTTGTAAACAGTCGGCCCGTACCTTGGAAGTGTCTCTGTAGCTTAGCAACAGCTTCAGAGAGACTTTCCAGAGCCCGACTGTTGAAAACAAAGCCACGAGAAGAAAACAAACCTAACAAAACGGCTCCTGATTTCTGCCGGTAGATCGAGGTTTCCGGACATACAACCTCCGGATAAACCAAAGTTTCCTGTACTAGAATGGTAGCTTTGTTGAGAAAGTTTTGAATTGAATGTACCACAGCTGCCTAGTAATATGAGTCTGACTTAAGCCATTCTCAAAGAAAGGTTAGGTCATAAGAACTAGGAGCAGGAGTAGGCCATTTGTTCCCTCGAGCTTGCTCCGCCATTTAATGAGATCATGGCTCTTGGGCTCAGCTCCATTTCCCTACCCGCTCCCCATAACCCTTCACTCCCTTATTGTTCAAAAATCTGTCTATCTCCACCTTTAAATATATTCAATGACCCAGCCTCCACAGCGCTCTGGGGCAGAGAATTCCACAGATTTATGACCCTCTGAGAAGAAATTCCTCCTCATCTCAGTTTTAAATGGGCAACCCCTTATTCTGAAACTATGCCTCCTAGTTCTAGATTCCCCCATGAGGGGAAACATCTTCTCTGCATCTACCTTTGTCAAGCCCCCTCAGTATCATATGTTTCAATAAGATCACCTCTCATTCTTCTAAACTCCAATGAGTATAGGCTCAACCTTTCTTCATAAGTCAACCCCTTCATCTCAAAAATCAACCTTGTGAACCTTCTCTGAACTGCCTCCAATGCAAGTATATCCCTCCTTAAATAAGGAGACCAAAACTGTACGCAGTACTCCAGGTGTGGTCTCACCAGTACCCTGTACAGTTGTAGCAGGACTTCCTTGCTTTTATACTCCAACCCCTTTGCAATAAAGGCCAACATTTCATTTGCCTTCCTGATTACTTGCTGTATCTGCATGCTAACTTTGTGTTTCATGCACAAGGACCCCCAGGTCCCTCTGTATTACAGCATTTTCTAATCTCTCCATTTAAATAATAATTTGCTTCTTTATTTTTCTTACCAAAGTGGATAACCTCACACTTTCCCACATTATACTGCATCTGCCAAATGTTTGCCCACTTACTTAGCCCATCTATATCCCTTTGCAGATTCTTTGTGTTCTCTTCACAACTTGCTTTCCCACCTATCTTTGTATTATCAGCAAATTTGGCTACATTACACTCAGTCCCTTCATCCAAGTCATTAATATAGATTGTAAAAAGTTGAGGTCATTTTATTATTTATGTAAATTGCAGTGTATTGAATAGGTTGCTCCTGTTGTTTCACCAATTTGGAGCTTTCAGATTAAATATGAATTAAATTGTTAGTTTAATGTGATGTCAAGGAATTTCATTATATTAAACTGGATATAATTGTTTTATGTCCTCATTTCCCCTTTATATTCGTTCCTTGATCAAATGTATTCCTCCGTATGAGAATGTGAACAATTACAAGTTGTATTTGATAGTTTAAAAAGATAATATGAACTACTAGTAGAATAGTAAATTTCAGTTGCTTATCCTAAACTTTGGAGAACATTTCCTTTCCCATTACCTGAAATATGTAGAGGGAGTGTTGTTTTGTTTTATCTAGTTTGGTAGTTGCATTTAAAAGTTAAATTTTGACTCTTGCCTTCTTTCACTTAATCTTTCTCTAATGCTTCTTTTGCTTTCTTGCTATACCTGATGCTCATGCTCCTGTTTTCTTTTTTGTTACCTCACTTTTTTGCATGTTCTGCCTTTCTACTCGCTTGCTTTTTTGGCTCTCTACCTCCTTGCTTGCTCTTGTATTTGTATTACAGATATGGTACTGGACAACATGATAGCATCTGAACAGTTGGATGAGACCATGCGAGACAAAGTGCGGGAAGCACTACTGAAAAAGCACCATCACCAGAGTGAGAAGAAACTGAGTAACCGCATACCTATTGTCCGCTCCTTTGCAGATATAGGCAAGAAACATTCTGACCCTCACTTGCTTGAGCGAAATGGTGAGATGTTTTGTAGTATCCAATTTCTTTCCACCTCTTCAGAATAATTGCACTAGAATAAACTGGTATTTACAAACTTTGATCACAGAGACTGCATTTGGTTTGGTTTTGCTATTTACTATAGTGAGCTATAGTTCTCCTAATTTTTTATTGGCATGTAGCTAAATGAATTCACTATGTGTAGCAAGCATGTTTGTCTGCTGTTCTAGTTTTCATACACTGTTTACACAGCTGTTGGGAAAAAATGCATCTGAATATCTATTTTTTATTAACCATGTTTTCTACCAATTGGCCACAAATGATGCCTGTCAAAATAAGCTCCTGACAGTGCTTTTGTAAATGTGGCGTCAGATGTTGGGAGTCTGATACTTTGTTTACAGCTGGCATGTGCTTATCATTTGTTGTTCAGATTAGCTGTAAAGTCCATTTATTTAATAATGCAGAGAAATCTGTGGCCAATTCGTATGATTCTTTCAGGTTGCATAGATTGTAGCTGTATTGCTAACTATGTACCTATACACAAACCACTACCCAAAATACTTGGTACAAATTCACAGAGTAACAGTAGATGGGATTCTTGTTTTCTTTTCCAGAATCCTTTTTTTTTGAGTAGCAGATGTTGCTTAACTGAGCAAATTAGTAAAATCATTTCAGAGAAAATAACTAGTGAATTGGCCTTGGCCATTTTGCTCAGAATTAAATGAGATTTGCTAGTCACAGTACAATTCTTTTACTTATGTGTATACACACTTTAGCTTTAAACAGTGCATTGTAGCTTCATCTAATTGTTACTGGCAAGTATTTAAGCTTAAAATTACTTGCGATTGTTTGAGTTGAACTGTTTGCTCATGTGGTAATGGCAACATTGAATTTGTAAAAATTGGTATAAAAGATACCAAGCATAGACTTTGATTCTCCGGTTACTTATTTACTATTTAACTTTCAAGTGGTTAAAGGTGGAGATTTTTAAATGTGATATTGCACACTGGGCATCAAGGCCAAGTGGAGTCATTAGATCAAGAAGCGGCAGGATATTTGGACCAGGGCCAAGGGAGGACTCAAGTTGGAGACCAGAAGAGGCAGGGGTGGGGGTCATAAATTTATGTTTTTGGAAATTAGTTAATTCTGGTGCTAGTGCGACAGTGAGATCCTATAAACAGGCCAGAGAGGGGCTGGCAGAGCATGCTGTAGGACGAGAATGGCTTGACAACCTCTGAGGGAATGGGAGAGTTGAGTGGGCCCAAGTTGTCTGAGCAAGAGGCTATTGAAAGAATAAAATAGAGGAGTGAGGGGCCATAGTGAGTGAAATGGGGAGTTGAAGACCTGGGAAAACATGGAAAGGTGAAAAAGTTAACACAAAAAATACCAGCAAAGTAAGCACTTTTACCATTGGAGATTGAGAAACTGAAGAAAAAGTGCTCAGCAGAACCACCCTGTGGCCAGAACTGCAACAGACTGGCAATTGGGGCAGTCCGACTGCATTACTGATCATTGCAGGCTATCGTAAAACCATTGGGAAGCTCTATTCAGCCAGCGTCATCTACAGGCATCGCAGGAAAAGGTTTGCATAGGAATTCTCAATGGAATGTGGCAGGACTTAACCATAGTCAATAATTTATATAGATATGAAAACAAAAAAATGATTTTTAATTGCAATCTAAACAATGAACTACAAAAGCTCTCAATTATTGATCAGGCTTTTAGTGGGCTGTCACCTTTTCAAAAGACTAATCTATACTTTAGCTAATGGTTTATTTTGGAACATGTATGCAGTCTGTTGTACTATTCACTTACTAACTTGTGCATTTCATACTTTCAAAGCATGATTCAACTAGTCACAACAGATCTTTATCTGGTTTAATAATATTTATTTCTACTTGCATGGATATCTGTGGCTTCTTAAATCCTATGTTATATTTTCTTACATCTATTTTTTTTTTATTTTGATAGGGGATGGCCTTTCTGCCTCCCGCCTTTCACTCCGTGCTGGTCTCTCTGCCTCAAGCCTTTCATTAAGAGGAGCTTCTCTTTTTTCTGTTCCATTTGGCTCCTTTATGCCTGGTTCCAAGGGCGGATCCCTAGCAGGCTCAAGGTGCGCAAGTCCCGTTCCCACCCCTCAAAATACACCACCCTCCAGTCCAAAACTCGAGCATCGCTTTCGGGGTCAAAGTCAATTGCTGGTGTCTTGTGCCGGTGAGGATATTCCTGATGTGATAGTTCACCCCCCTGATGAAGAATTTGAGGTACAGGAAGGACAGGTGAAAACACATGAAGAATGTGATGAACATAAAGCAGGCAAATATCATTAATGGTTGTATAGCTTTGTGCATGTGGAACACGAGTAGTGGAGTATGGTTATGGCACATAGCATGCCTTAGTAATAGTTTGAAAGCAGTTTATTGCAGTCAACTGGTATTCCACTGTACAAGAAATAAAAAATACTTTTTGCACGTTACTATTTTCATAAATAATCACAAGTAAATTTCACTTCCATGCCTTTTGCATGCAACAACTGAATCATTTTTCAATATGGTAACTAAATCATGTATATTATGTGCCATTAATTACTTGAGATTTATGGTTGAACAGTTTCATCCAACATTGTATTGAAAGAAAGTTGTATGTACATGCTGTTTTTTTTAAGCTGAGATATGGGCACCATTTAGATTTTTTTTTGGTAAGATCTCTCCATTGTTTTATCCTACATAATCATCCAAAAAGATGCTATAATTTTACTATATTAAGCATTTGTATAGTGGTTGAATAAAGACTTCTAGTACTTCTATGATGTTTTACATTTATATTCAGAAACTTGTTCAAGCTAGTTTAAAAGTTTGGTGTATGGGGTGTGTGTATGCCTGTCTATATGTGTAAAAACCATGCCCCTATAATGGAAACCCATTATGCCTGCAGTGCCACTTCCAGCTATAGGTGGTACTAATGGGAATTTTCAATGTCAACCTTGCCTGTCACGTATTCATCCAGTTCATGGTGTCTCAAGCTCCCCTGGCAACCATTTTAGTCAAGGTGAGGTTTTGGACTTAGTAAAAAAAAAGGTTTAAGTGATTTTTAGTACCTTTTTTTATCAATTTGAATTTTAACTCTCAGAAAACCAACCCTGACTGCAGATTAAAAGAAAAGTACTATATAATAATGGCCCTGAAATTGCGGTCGGCGGCATAGTTAAGGAGTATGCCGCCGACCTCCAAAAGAAATCCGCACATACCTGATGAAGCCCCTTTTGAAAACTTGCATTGTTTCGCTGCGGAGTTGTGCGCAGCGGAGTGCCCCATGTGATCCCAGGGGTACACCGTGTTTGTAAGCGTACCTGGGATCATATGGGGCGGTGTGCCAATCGGGATACAGACATCTCGGATGCCCAACATCAATCAAATTTTAAATTAAACGGTGTGAATATTGATTTGAATCGATGATTTATTACTACCGCTGTAAATAATAATCATTGTAACACTCAACCTAAACTGGCAAGGAATATTTTTGTAAAATAAACACTGATCCCTTTTTGAGGATCTGTCCAGTTTTACTTGCATAGAGTGAAAAGAATAAAAGCAACAATTATTCAAAGCGCAGCAAAGAAATATTAGGCAGCAAATCTTGTTTCAACAATATCTGATTACTTTATTATGCAAAAAGTCTGGTGGTTGGGAATAATTTGTAATCAGAGTGATGGACAGCAAAGTGAGAACAATACAAAGTAATGGCAGTGTTTGTATGGCATAACAAAGCTATGTTGAATATTAAAGCAGTATGGTTCCCCCTCCCTTTACGCTGTGCAAACAAGCTCCAATGCCTGTTTACACCAGCCCTAAAGGTTTCCTATGTAATTGGTGGGCAATTAGCCCAACTCTGCACCAGAAATGAGGATTTGACAGATCACAAGTTTGGGATTTAGCGGAAGTGCATGCAAAAATCCAGCACTTGCGGTCAATTTCAAATGGGGTCTGACTGTGTACTCTGAGAGTATGCTGACCGCAAATTCTGCCCCATGAAATCTAAATCCCAGCAAAAATTCTGCATGCAATTATTTCTGGCCAAGATTAATTTTTCCCTTCATTTGAAGGCGTGCAGTGAACCTCTTCTAAATATGCAGCCCAGCAATACTGGACCTGCTGCACATGCCTTGGCAGGAAGGTGGACTCATTGAATATAACTGATTTTAATTTTCAATGCCTGTCTACATTTCAGCCTCTCTGACCCTCCCTCAACCAACACCCTCTGACTTAGTCGTTATTCTCCTATCTCCTCCCAACCCCCACCCTCTGCTCTAACCTGCTTGACCTGACTACCGCAGTTAGTCTTTTTTATTTACAATGTCCCAGAAATTCGGGTCTTCACGGGTGAGTACGCATGGGGTACTCACCCGTAAGCCCAATGGAAGTGCTGGTTTCGTGCATGCACTGCGCATGCGCGGGAAACCGGCACGTCCGTTCCCCTGAAAGAAGGGGTTCAGAGATCGAACGCATGCGCAGGAGAGGCAGCGCATGCGCATCGAACTTACGTTTTTTTTGCAGGTTTTCCCGGGAAGGTAAGTCTCCAGAAGTTAGACATGTAATAAGCAGTCGCAAGGCCTGCTTTTTACAAGGTAAGTGGTGAATTAATTAAAATTAAAACATTTTTCCCACAGGTTTATTATTTTTAAATACTTTAAAGAAAGGTAAGTTTATTTTTAGCCCCATTAGAAAATGTAACTAATGTTTTCAAAAATTTAAATTATTGTTTAAAAGTTATTTCATGTAATTTATAGTTTTTTAAAAATGTGATCTTTAAAAAAAATTTATTTGAAGATTTAGTGATGTTTTGGGGCTTATAATATTTATAGGTTTGACAGGTCTTCCTGTCAAACTTATGAATGAAGCATTCCCTGCTCCGATTGGCTCTCCATGGCCCACGTGATCCCAGGGGACGCATCGAACTAACTGCGCCCCTGGGATACGCAAGGCCCAGGATCGCAATTCCACTGGGGCCCACAGCTCAATGGCCGGCGCGCAAGGTTGTGCAGGTCGGAGGCTTGCACCCGCGGGAAGACTCCGACCCGAATTTCTGGGCCATTGTCATGGGATAGCAACTAATGTATCCATAAAATTACTTTGCCTGAAGACTAGACGTGGCCTTGACTCAGAGTTTTTCTTTACAAGGGCAACTGATTTTATCTTGCACAAAAAAAAGCTGCCCTCCCTCCGCCCCACCCCACATGACTGTAGCCTCGCTGTCAACATTTTTTTTTACAATAGATGCAGTGTTCATCTTTAATCAAAACTGGTATGAACTTATTGCCCAATTCGCCTGTATTGAGTGCTGCAGAAGCAGTGTCCTTTAGATTAAACTGTATTAAAAAATTGATGCAGGACTAAAATATGTGTAGCAGCATATAACTGGAAATGTGGCATTACTTGGTTATCAGTAGTTGGATCATCAAAAAACAAAGCAGTTTATTATCACATTTTTCAGAATCTAGTTTCCGTATCAATTATTTATCACTTCACCTACACAATAGCACAATTAAATCTGGGTCCATATTGGATGTTCCTCCTTACCTGATGGCAACCGCTAACTGCATTGATGACATTTAACATATTTTGCCAATAGGTTAAATTGGGAGTTTACCTGCTTCTGATTTAAATGTAGGAAACTTGTGTTGTAGTTGTACTATACTTTGGGAGCTAGGAAAGCTCTGACCAGTTAAGACTAGTATAGTATAACCATCATGGCTTCTTTCTGAAGTAGCCAGTATATCTGAATAAATAAAGCCAGCTAACCAATTTGTCCAGTAGCCATGTGCAGTATGCTTTCTAATCAATTTCTATTGAGGATGACTGAACTCAGAATATAATATATAATGTTGTATTGCCTCCACTGCTTTGTTGCACAATGCAGTGTGGAGTAATTCTTGTGCGTGCATGAAATATCTTTTGTTGAACCATTATGATGATTCCAAATTCTTATAAAAACAAATTACTTACGTTGTAGCCAGGACTGAACCAAACTCAGCAAGTTCTATGTAACAGAAACCAATATAACAGGGTGTTTTCTCTCCAGCCAAGGACAGAATACTGATTTTTAAAGAATGTATGTTTTTAAGTGGCAGTCCAGCACAAAAATTGGAGGTAACCTTGTGACATGGATTGGTAATTGGTTGTGAGGTAGGAGACAGAGAGTAGGGGTAAACGGAATGTTCTCTGCTGGGATGTAACAAGTGATGTCCCCCAAGGATCTGTACTGTAGCCTCAGCTTTTCACCATATATATTAATGACTTGGATGAAGGAATCGAGAGTTGTGTATCCAAGTTTACAGGTGACATTAAGTTAGAAAGCACAGTAAATTGTGTAGATGAGATGAAGTTACAAAGGGGCATTGATAGACTAAGTGAATGGGCAAAGTATGGCAAATGGAGTTCAGTGTGAGGTCATCCACTTTGGATCCGAAAAAGACAAATTGGAATATTTTCTTAATGGTGAGAGACTGGGAGCTATGGAAGAGCAAATGGTTTTGAGTGTCCATGTACACAAATCACAAAAAGTTAGTGCACAGGTAGAAAAAGCGTAAAGCATTAACACTTACTTTCTTGCACTTTGTTGCTAGTAAAATATATATGCACCAAATTTTATTTATTGCATTACACTGTATTGTCATGCATTATTCTGAATGACATCATTGAACATTTATGTGAATCAATTAATTTATTTGCAAATGGATAGCATGGTTTTCTTTGCACTTGTACTCAATTTTCTGCCTTTTACTTCGGTTTACAATATATTAGCATTGAGCAGGTACTTGTTATAGTCCTTGAGGTGGCTATGAATGCTGTTTCACGGAAAACGCTGTTCCCAGCTGCTGGAAGGTGCATGTACTTGTTGTATAATTGCCTTAATGCCCAACAGGATAAAAATGGTCTCCTATATGAGAATAGTCCCATCTGCCCCAAATGGAACACAATTTAGAATATTTTGGGAAATATGTGAGGCTGTAGTTTATATTTTTAGTAACTTAATAAGAGCTGTACCTCCGGAATGAAGGTTAGCAGAAATTATTCCAAGGGTCAAATAAAACATAAATCTGGAAATTATGGGTCAGTTAGCCTAACACTTGTAATAAGGAAAATAAATGGGCATTTAACAACACACTACCAATATTATCTGAAAAGGCAGTACAGTAATAGTCAACATTGTTTTAGTAGCAATAGGTCATGCCTCAAATCTATTCGACTTCTTTGAAGATGTCTAATTATTAGGCAAAAGCTACCCAGTGGATATAGTATCCTTGGAGTTTAGGAAAATACTTAATAAAGTTACATTTTGAGGCTTTTAAAGATGATCAAGTCTCATGGAAATGGTGGTATATTGGCTAGCTAGATTGAAAACTGCTAGCTTGAAAAATAATGTTGAACTTCTAATTGCAGTACTGCATTAGATGTGCGAATAGAGTAGTTCCTCATTCTCCACCTCCAATTCTTGTACTTTCCTCTGAAAAAATTAAGAGCAATTAACTCTTAATGTACTTCATTCAGTTTGAATCTTGATTTTTTTCTGTATACAGGGCCTCATATCTCAGCTTACTGTGTACTCTTGTACACATTTAAAAAATAATAAATGACACATAATGGGGAAAAAAATTCTTGAATGGCTTAATGCTTTGAGGAAATACAATACACCTGCAGCTAGCACCAAGCTTTACCTCTGTTGATTTAATACTTTTACGTGAACATGCCACTTAATCACACTTGTTAACATGCTTAACTTCTACAGATTGCTGCAACACTGTGCTACCACATCTAACAATCAAATGGTTTGGTTGGGGATAGTTACCTTTTATGTGTATCGTTTATGTATACTTTGCTGAATGTTTTTTTTCCCCATACATCTTAAAATAAACAGGACTTCTAGCATCTCCCCAATCTGCACCAGGTATCTTGGAGACAAAGAGCATTGAAAACAAATCAACGGGTAATAGTGCAAGTAGAGAAAACAGCACAGTGGACTTCAGCAAGGTAATTATTTGGACATAAAGTGCCAAAAATAATTATACAGAAGTACTGAATGATTTTCCACATTTTAAAAAATGTCTATAATATTCCATTGGAGCTATTTTTAAACCAAAGTTTAATCGTATCAAAGATGCCCCATTTCCTTATAAGTAACTATTTCAGTTTGCTGTAATGTCTGAGAGCATTTCATCATATCTATGTAGTTGCTCAAGGTCAATTAGTTTATTGGCATGGTAAACTCCTGTGTATCAAGGGTTACTCAATCAGGCAGAATTGACAGTGGTATCCTCAGGCATTCACTGACAGAGGAAGATATAGTTCTTGGACCTTCTAGCTCTCCAATTACCTTATCAAGATCTAGGAGGATCTCTTGACTCACATAGGTGGCCAGATCTGCCATGGCAACCCCTTATGGCTTCTAACTGACGATATGTTTTGTGCACAGGCTGGCTTAGAGGCACTCAGTGATGTACCTGCTGGCATCCAGAAAGATTTTTACTTTGAAAGCCTAAAAAGCAAAGTGGAAATGCTTTGTCTACAGGTGTTAATCGTGGATGTAACATGTAGGGTGTAACGTGCCTTTTTTATCATATTTGCAACTGCTGCTGGAACTACCTCCTTTTAAAAGGAAATTAATACATTAGAGACACTCCAGAGAACAAATCCTGCAACCTTGAGCACGTCCTCAGTCTGCATCAGTAGCATTTTGTCAGTCCGCTGGTACAGAACTCCTCTTCAGCATCTAACAGTATCTGGTTGTTTTTCAAAATTATTTGAAGAAAAGCTAGATTTTCAACTTGCTGCTCGGGTGTAAAACTGACGGTACAGATTGGCCACCCGTTATAGAATCCACCCGATTTTCATATCCAGTGAAATAAATGGAAAATTGGCCGGTGTCAATAATGGGCAGCCGGCCTGCATCACCAATTTTATGCCTGGGCAGCAAGTTGAAAATCTGCCCCATTGCATGTGTATTGTAGATTGATCAAAAGTAGATTATGCTTATATTAGTTAACTGCTTTCAAAAGGATCAGGATAAATATTTGGTTTTGAAAAAGGCTGAATGTTATAAGCTGTGCTTAGGCAAAAATTACTAAATTCTTTGTGGAACTCCATAGTTCAAGTTAGATTGGGATCATGTAGCCGGTGGAATTCAACCAAGTTTGAATAATGTTAGTGAGATTCTAATATTTTTTCGTTCGATCACCTTGGGAGGGAGGGGACAATGGAGGAAATTTTATTTCTTCCCCTTGAAAATGTTAACTTTTTTTCTGTATCATACTAAATATTTTGTGTGGTCCATTTAAAAAAAAAAGTACTGCATTAAAAATATGCAAGAGCCTGCTGCGGTAAGTTAATTTTTCACTAATTAGTTGAATAGAATTTATTTACATGCATTCACAAAATACAGACAGTAGTGATACTGTTGCACAACTTTACCTTTCTGCTGTGGCACATTTGTAAGATTTCGATAACATTTGTTATTTTGCTGGATCACAATAACAATTCATAGTTTGGGGCTACAAAACAATATATTGTACTTTGTGATAAAATTGTTTAAATTGTAGTTCATTCTAGGAATAACATTTTCTTTGTCAGTATGATTTACAGTTGCTACTTTTCCCGGAGTTGACTCAATTTCATGTTTAATTTCAGTGATTTAAATTTTTTATCTTAACTGTAGTTAAACTGTGTAAATTGTTTTTTTTCTTGTAAATTATTTATCCTACAATTTGAAGCAGGTATGCTGGTGCCTGCATCTCTATTACGACTTTTTTCTTGTTTTTCCCTTTTTCTTTTTGTGTTTCCTTCCTTGGCTTCCTTTTTTTAATGTGCCTTCCTTGACTCCTGGTTGGACTGGAGTCTGAGTCCTGGCACTGTAGTTGTGTCACGCTTGGTATGAGACTCAAGAGGTCTACAGTAAGTTTTTAGTTCTGTGGCTTCTGATGTACTACTGTCGTGTACATTGTTTTGATGTGTGTGTGTGTGTGTGTTTTTAATAATATTGACCTGTGTCAAATCTTCAGTTTTGTGTGGTGATGGTTATATAAGAACATAAGAAATATATCAGCATAAGTAAATGTGCAGTAGTTTAGCTGTGTTGAATTAGTGTGAATTTTAGTTGAAAATTGGATTTGTAGCAATTAATGAGCAATATTTGTTGACTTGGATATTTGGAAATTAAATGTAATATAATAAAGTTTAACATTAAATATATTTCCCCTTTATACAAAATTACCCTTTAAACTAGTTTAAGACAAATGTTACTAAGAAGAAGCCTGATTTCATCATTTTCAAATTTTGAAGATGGGTTTTAACTTTAAAGTAGCATATCAGAGTCTTGAGCCCCTAAGGCACCCAGCGTTTGGTTCAGATGCCCAATTTGCACCCTTCCCGATTTTATACTTGATTGAAATTAAAATCAGAGGCTTTAGCTTTATAGGCAGCATAGGTTGTAATGAAAATTAATTTCCAGAAGATGAAAGTTTGGTATATCTGTCTGAATTTGGTTTGCTATGTGCAAAAAAAAAGCATACAAATTCAAACTAATTTTAGACTAGACACATCATTGTGCCTTATTTCATGTTGAGGAAGTAATTAGTTGTTGTCTGCTGCCAAAATATTTTGAACTGCTAAAAATCTTGTTCCATCCCTTACACACTTGTTTGTAGGTGGACATGAACTTTATGAGGAAGATTCCACCAGGTGCTGAGGCTTCCAACGTCTTAGTGGGAGAGGTGGACTTCCTCGAGAGACCCATCATAGCCTTTGTTCGTCTGTCTCCTGCTATCCTTCTCACAGGGCTCACAGAAGTTCCGATTCCAACCAGGTGAAACTAACATCAACGATAATCTTTATTTTATCAGAAGAAACACAATGTAACTGTGCTTTACTCCTGGTGAAATTGCTCCTTCCTTGTACAGGAAACTCGTTTAAACGGCACCTAAATATCCGGAATTCTCTATTAACTGGCAAAATTGGACATATAAATTGGCCAGGAAAAGCAGTAAACCTGAAGATTGGGAGCAGTTTAGGATTCAACAAAGGAGGACAAAGGGATTAATTAAGAGCGGGATAATAGAATATGAGAGTAAGCTTTCAGGGAACATAAACTGAACATAAGCTTTTATAGATATGATGAGAAGAGAAAAAGATTGGTGAAGTCAAGCGTAGGTCCCTTGCAGTCAGAATCAGGGGAATTTATAATGGGGAACAAAGAAATGGCAGACCAATTAAATACATATTTTGGTTCTGTCTTCACAAAGGAGGACACAAATAACCTCCCAGAGATGTCGGGGAACATAGGGTCTGATGAAAGGGAGGAACTGGAAGAAACCAGTATTTGTAGGGAAATGGTGTTAAGGAAATTGATGGGATTGAAGGCCGATAAATCCCCAGGGCCTGATAATCTACATCCTAGGGTACTTAAGGAAGTGGCCTTAGAAATAGTAGATGCATTGCTGATCATCTTCCAACATTCGATGGAATCTGGAACAGTACCCATGGATTGGAGGGTAGCTAATGTTACCCCACTATTCAAAAAAGGTGGTAGAGAGAAAACGGGGAATTACAGACCGGTAAGCCTGACATCGGTAGTGGGGAAAATGCCAGAGTCCATCATAAAAGATGTATTAGCAGAGCACTTGGAAAACAGTGACAGGATCGGACAAAGTCAACATGGATTTACAAAGGGTAAATCGTGCTTGACTAATCTACTGGAATTTTTTGAGGATGTTACTGGTAAAATAGATAAGGGAGAACCAGTGCATGTGGTGTATTTGGACTTTCAGAAGGCTTTCGATAAGGTCCCGCATAAGAGATTAGCGTGTAAAGTTAAGGCACATGGGATTGGGGGCAAGGTACTGACTTGGATAGAGAACTGG
Organism: Somniosus microcephalus; assembly: GCF_052327205.1. NCBI lineage: Eukaryota > Metazoa > Chordata > Chondrichthyes > Squaliformes > Somniosidae > Somniosus > Somniosus microcephalus. The sequence goes on along the minus strand of NC_140991.1, from coordinate 199,622,434 downwards.
TTGGCAGACAGAAAGCAAAGAGTTGGAATAAACGGGTCTTTTTCCGAGTGGCAGGCAGTGACTAGTGGGGTACCGCAGGGATCGGTCCTTGGACCCCAACTATTCACAATATATATTAATGATCTAGACAAGGGAACTAGATGCAATATCTCCAAATTTGCAGACGACACAAAGCTGGGTGGGCGTGTGTGCTGTGAGGAGGATGCCGAGAAACTCCAGGATGATTTGGACAGGTTGGGTGATTGGGCAGAAGCATGGCAGATGCAATATAACGTGGATAAATGTGAGGTTATCCACTTTGGTAGCAAAAACAGGAAGGCAGATTATTATCTGAATGGCAATAGATTGGGAGAAGGGGAAGTGCAACGAGACCTGGGTGTCCTTGTGCACCAGTCGCTGAAGGTAAGCATGCAGGTGCAGCAGGCGGTTAAGAAGGCAAATGGTATGTTGGCCTTCGTAGCGAGAGGGTTTGAGTACAGGAACAAGGATGTCTTGCTGCAGTTGTACAGGGCCTTGGTGAGACCACACCTGTGGAAGTCTCTACCACAGAAGGCAGTAGAGGCCAATTCATTAAATATATTCAAGAAGGAGTTGGATATATTTCTCAAGGCTAAAGGGATCAAGGGGTATGGGGAGAAAGCAAGGACCGGGTACTGAATTTGGATGATCAGCCATGATCGCATTGAATGGCGGAGCAGGCTCGAGGGGCCGAATGACCTACTCCTGCTCCTATCTTCTATGTTTCTATGTAAAATTCATACTCCAAAAACAATACCTGAGAAATGTTGCCGAGCTAGTCAGTAGGGGTAGCTCTCCAAACTGCCACGACTCGGCTTCTTGGCGCTGTTGGAAGTCCAATTACAGTATACTGCACATTTCTTGATTTTTTAATTTTTGTTTGTTTAAAAATAGCCTCGGTAGATAACCCTCTCCGTCATCCGGAATTTTTAATCAGCCGGCACCATCCCGGTCCCATCGGTGCCGGATACCAAAGAGTTTACTGTAATAAGAAACGATTTCCTCAGTCATTCAATCACTACATAGAAATGAACAGGCAGTTGTGCATGTTTGGCACCATGACGTTTTGTGGCCTGTTCCACACCATTTTGTGTCTGTGTGGATAGAGGTCATGACGGGGAAAATTGATAAAACTAGAAAGGCCGTCGTACGTGTTTTCACACTGTTCCCTTTGGGGAACTGTATGAAGTGGTGGAAGGATTTCTGGCCGCGATTAACGCTCCTTCCGTGACCGTAACCATCTTCGTACCAGCCATAGGGTGGTTAGTCCTATGGCGGGAGGGTTTTACGGGCTCCCACAACCCATACGAGGGGGGGGCGGCCACCCACACCCACGGACGCAAGTATCCCGCTGGATGTCAACCCAGAATTTAGAGCCGGAACTCCGACTCCACTTGCCGGGACTGTCTGGAGCGGGGTTCGAAACCCTATGCCTTCTGGCCCAGCGGCGGGGATACTACCGCTATGCCAAAGGCCCACTCCACTAGAAAGGTAAATGCCTAATAACCCAGTCCAAATAGAGGACAAAATGAAGATTTGGAGGGAGCTTTGCACATGGCAGCTGAATGCTTTAAAAAAAAACTTGATCATTAAGTGGGGTACACTCTTTATATTGGCATTCTGAGATATGCTGGCAGCATATTAATGGTACCTTCGCACATGCAACTCTTTGAGCCTTAAAACTGCAACTTTTAACACCGCAGTCCAGAGTTGCATATTGTGATCCCAGAAGGTCAAGATCAACCAAGTGACAGCTTGAATTGAGTAGATTGTGACTGCAACTCTGCCATAATGTATCGCCCTTGTGATTGAAGCTCCTTTATTGTTTGGCGGTGTGGAATTGAAGAGTTCAGGCCTGACTCTGTTTTGGCATGTGGACTGGTTCATCCTGTTAGTAGTGTGGAAAACTAATATTTTTTGCCCAAATTGGTGAGAATCTAAACTACTGTGACGAGGTTCTTAAACAAGGGCCTCACTCCCCATTCCTATATCAGTATTTTATAGTGGCCTTTTGGTGTTTTGAATTTTGTTTGATAACGCTCCTGTGAAGTGCCTTGGGATGTTTTACTACATTAAAGGCACTATATAAATGCAAGTTGTTGGCGGTGGTAGAACCATACTATTCTGTGCACTGAATGGCTCATCAGAGGTTTCGAATGGCACCATGAATACCTTGAGCAGAGACAGTGTTTGGCTAAGTGAGTGAATTTTCTCCTCGAGATAAACTAACCCATATTCAGCAACTGGGGTACCTGGAAATAGATTTCTTAGTGACCTTTCAGAACAAAATACTGCAAAGATTTTGATGCAAGGTGGCAGGAGGGTAGCGTTTATGAATGAATTGCCATTTTTTGCTTTGATGGTTGGGGTCATCCACAAAATCTGCACAGCAATTTTGGTAACTCTAACTTCTCTAGAAGATGAGATGAACATGTTGGATACAGTTTTGAATCCTGTACTGTGGAAGATTTTACCCCAGTGGAGGGCTACATATGTCACAGTGTACCCCAGAGTGCCTAGTTTGATGACTGCTTTTGAGAGCCAGCCCAGTTGTGCATGTTATCCTGTGACTGTGGTGCATTGTCCCCCATCAACCACTTTGCAACCTTTGACATCCACAGCAACCTCCTCCAATGCCTTTCCTCCATTGTCCAGCTCAGTGGGATTGCCCACGTTTGGTTCCACTCTTGCCTATCTGATTGTAGCCAGCATCTCCAGCAGTAGTTTGCAGACGACACAAAGCTGGGTGGGCGTGTGTGCTGTGAGGAGGATGCAGAGAAACTCCAGTATGATTTGGACAGGTTGGGTGATTGGGCAGATGCCTGGCAAATGCAGTATAATGTGGATAAATGCGAGGTTATCCACTTCGGTGGCAAAAACAGGAAGACAGATTATTATCTGAATGGCAATAGATTGGGAAAAGGGGAAGTGCAACGAGACCTGGGTGTCCTTGTGCACCAGTCACTGAAGGTAAGTATGCAGGTGCAGCAGGAGGTTAAGAAGGCAAATGGTATGTTGGCCTTCGTAGCGAGAGGGTTTGCGTACAGGAACAAGGATGTCTTGCTGCAGTTGTACAGGGCCTTGGTGAGACCACATCTTGAGTATTGTGTGCAGTTTTGGTCGCCTTATCTGAGGAAGGATGTTCTTGCCATGGAGGGAGTGCAGCAAAGATTCACCAGGCTGATACCTGGGATGGCAGTAATGATGTATGAGGAGAGATTGGGTCGATTAGGCTTATATTCGCTGGAGTTTAGAAGAATGAGAGAGGATCTCATTGAAACTTATAAAATTCTAACAGGACTAGACAGACTAGATGCAGGAAAGATGTCCCCCATGGCGGGGGAGTCCAGAACCAGGGGTCACAGTCTAAGGCTAAGGGGTAAGCCATTTAGGACTGAGATGAGGAGGAATTTCTTCATCCAGAGTGGTGAACCTGTGGAATTCTCTGCCACACAGAGCAGTTGAACCAAATCATTAAATATATTCAAGAAGGAGTTAGATATATTTCTTGAGGCTAAAGGGATCAAGGGATATGGGGAGAAAGCAGGAATAGGGTACTGAATTTGGATAATCAGCCATGATCTCATTAAATGGTGGAGCAGGCTCGAGGGGCCGAATGGCCTACTCCTGCTCCTATCTTCTATGTTTCTATCTAGTAGCCTTTCTTCCTGCTTCTGTACCATTACCTTAGGAGTCCCCCAACGATCCTTGGGCCCCTCTTATTTTCTCATCTACATGCTGCTGCTTGTCAACCCTATATACAGACATGGGGTCAGCTTCCACATGTACACTGATGAGACACAACTCACCACCCCACAACCTCTTGACCCCTCCGCTGTGTTGCGGACTGCTTGTCCAATATCCAGTCTTGGATGAGCTGCATACTTCCACCATTGCGAAGACTGAAGCCATTGTCTTCGGCCCCTGCCATAAATTACGTATCCTCACCACAGATTCCATCCCCTCCCCGTTCATTGGCGCAGGCTGAAACAGACTATTTGCAGTCTCTTGTGTCCTATTTAACTGTGAGGTGAACTTCAACCCCCCATCATCTCCATCACAAAGACTGCCTACTGCCACCTCCGTAACATTGTTTGCCTCTGGCTCTGTCTCAACCTGGCTGCTAAAACCTTTTTCCATGTCTCTGTCACTTCCAGTTTTGACACTTGCAATGCTCTACTTGCCAGCATTCCATCCACCACCTTCAGCTTGTCCAAAACTCTTATTCATATCCTATCTTGCTCAACCATCACCACATTCCTTGTTAACCACATTGGCTCCAAGTTCCCCACTGCCTCAAATTTAAATTTTATATCCTTGTGTTTAAATCCCTTAATGGCCTTGGCCCTCCCTATCTTTAACTTCCCCAGCCCGGCAATCCCCCCCCCCCCCCCCCTCGTATTCTCTGTTATTTTCACTCTCGCCTTTTGTGCATCTCCTGTCCCTTCGCCCCATCATTGATGGCTGTGCCTTCAGCTGCCTGGGCTCTACTATCTGTCCTGCCACATCCAGTCGTAAATGGTGATGGACCTTTAAACAACTAACGGGAGGAGGAGGCTCCATGAATATCCCCATCCCCATCCTCATTGATGTTGGAGCCCAGCACATGAGTCCAACAGACAGGGCTGAAGCATTTGCAACCATCTTCAGCCAGAAGTGCCCAGTGGATGATCCATAGTGGCCTCCTCCTAAGGTCCCCACCATTACAGAAGCCAGTCTTCAGCCAATTCGATTCACTCCACGTGATACCGAGAAACGGCTGAGCACACTGGATACAGCAAAGGCTATGGGTCCTGACAACATCCCGGCTGTCGTGCTGATGATTTGTGCTCCAGAACTAGCCATGCCTCTAACCAAGCTATTCCAGTACAGCTACAACACTGACATCTATCTGACAATGTGGAAAACCGTCCAGGTATGTCCTGTCCACAAAAAAAAACAGGACAAATCCAATCCAGCCAATTACCGCCCCATCAGTCTACTCTCAATCATCAGCAAAGTGATGGAAGGTGTCATCAACAGTGCTATTAAGCGGCACTTAGTCACCAATAACCTGCTCACTGATGTCCAGTTTGGGTTCTGCCAGGGCCACTCGGCTCCCAACCTCATTACAGCCTAGGTCCAAACATGGCCAAAGGAGCTGAATTCCAGAGGGTGAGGTGAGAGTGACTGCCCTTGATATCAAGGCAGCATTTGACCGAGTGTGGCATCAAGGAGCCCTAGTCAAACTGAAGTCAATGGGAATCCGGGGGGGGAGGGAAGGGAGAGAAACTCTCCACTGGCTGGAGTCATACCTAGCACAAAGGAAGATGGTTGTGGTTGTTGGAGGTCAATCATCACAGCCCCAGGACATTGCTGCAGGAGTTCCTCAGGGCAGTGTCCTAGGCCCAACCATCTTCAGCTGCTTCATCAATGACCTTCCCTCCAACATAAGGTCAAAAATGGGGATGTTCGCTAATGACTGCACTGTGTTCATTACCATTCACAACTCCTCAGATAAGGAAGCAGTCCATGCCCACATGCAAAAAGACCTGGATGACGTTCAAGCATGGGCTCATAAGTGGCAGGTAACATTTGCGCCACAGAAGTGCCAGGCAATGACTATTTCCAACAAGCGAGAGTCTAACCACTGCCCATTGACATTCAACGGCATTACCATCGCCGAATCCCCCACCATCAACATCCTGGACCAGGAGCTTAACTGGACCAGCCACATAAATACTGTAGCAACAAGAGCAGGTCAGAGGTTAGATATTCTGCGGCGTGTGTCTCGCCTCCTGACTCCCCAATGCCTTTCCACCATCTACAAGGCACAAGTAAGGAGTGTGATGGAATACTCTCCACTTGCCTGGATGAGTGGAGCTACAACAACACTCGACCATCCAGGACAAAGCAGCGCGCTTGATTGGCACCCCATCCACCACCTTAAACATTCACTCCCTCCACCACCGGCGTACCGTGGCTGCAGTGTTTACCATCTACAAGATGCACTGCAGCAACTCGCCAAGGCTTCTTCGGCAGTACCTCCCAAACCCTCGACCTCTTTCACCTAGAAGGACAAGGGCAGCAGGCGCATTGGAACACCACCACTTCCAAGTTCCCCTCCAAGTTACACACCATCCTGACTTGGAAGTATATCGCCGTTCCTTCATCATAGCTGGGTTAAAGTCCTGGAACTCCCTCCCTAACAGCACTGTGGGAGTACCTTCATTGCAGCGGTTTAAGAAGGCGGCTCACCACCACCTTCTCGAGGGCAATTAGGGATGGGTAATAAATGCTGGCTTTGCCAGCGATGCCCACATTCCATGAATGAATAATTTTTTTTTTTAAACCTGGAATTCCCTCCCATAGCCTCTCCACCTCCCTTGTCTCCTTTTAGGGCCTTCTTTAAAACCTACCTCCTTGACCAAGCTTTTGGCTACCCTTTCTAATATCTCCTCCTCTGTCTTGACATCAATATTGGTTTAATTCTGCTTCAATGAAGTGCCGTGGGACTTATTCCTACGTTAAAGGTACTACATCAATGCAAGTTATTGTTGCATGGTTTCATTCTTTCAGCTGTGCTTCAGTAACGATTGCAATGTTACACTCAAAGTCTTTGCCAGTTGATGCTAAGATAAGGATTCATGACCTTTGGCGTGTGATGTCCCACAGGGGAGCCATTAATTTCAGAGTACCCAGTCTTTGCCCTGCTCTTGAAGCCATATTGCTGGTCCAGTTCAGCTTCTGATCATTGGTAAACCCCAAGATCTTGGCGCACTTGGCAATGGTTGGTATTGTTCAAGAGACGATGACTGAGCATTTGTTTGCTCAAGATGGTCATTATGCACCGTTTGCGTTGCATGAATGTTAATTGCCACTTGTCAACCCAGGCTGGATATTATTTAGGTGCTGCTGTAGGTTCACATGGGCTGCTTAGCTAGCAGAGGAGCTGTGAATGGAGCTGAACGCTAAGATTATCAGCTCCATTCCTGATCTTATGACAGGGGAGGTCATTAATGGAACATCTGAAGATGGTTTGGCTGAGGACCCTTCCCTGCAGTGATGTCCTAGGACTGTGATAACTGGTCTCTGATGGTCACAACTATCTTCATTTGTGTCGGGTATGCCTCTAGAAATGAGAGGGATTTTGCCTTGCCCACCCGTCCACAACACTTCACTCCATCACTTATATGAAAAGTTTCCACGATATAAGTTTTTCAATTGCTGCATATCAGTTGTTCTGTTTGTTCATTTAGTATTTTTGCTACAGTTTACGAACGATGTTGTGGATAACATAGATATTGGGGCCGATTCTGTGCTCCCTGGTAGTGCAATTCAGGCCTGGGAGTGCAGTATTGGCATCGGCCTTATTGACCCACAAAATGCATCTTGCGACATGTTTGAAATTGTGGCATTGGTTTATATGTGCAGATAGTTCTATCCTCGGTGTTAGTAATAGATACTTGCATTCTTACTGCAAAGGTAGTGCAACAATAGGAAATTGTATTTAGCTGCAAGGAGAAACAAGCAATTTGATCAAATTTAGGGTGATACCTAGAAAACTCTTCTATTTTCTAATGTGCATTTTTCTTCCCTTTAGATTTTTGTTTCTTATGTTGGGACCATCTGGCAAAGCACAGCAATACCATGAGATTGGTAGATCAATAGCTACTCTAATGACAGATGAGGCAAGTTGACTTTTTCCTCAAAGCAGTCTACCAGAGAATTACATTAGGTCATGTACGGGGTTGTAATTAATTTTAAATCAAAGATGAGAGCTCTTTTATTTGGTTACTCCTGGTCCAAACCAATCCTCAATCTATAAAATAAATGTTTGTACAAAGGGATACTATTGGATCTGCTTGTTAATTCAGAAAATGTATGTTAATTGTAAATAATCTACTTTATAGTTACTGTGTATCACTGTTACTTCAGGAGCCAAGTTAAATCTGCTGAACCACAAGTGTTAACTTTTGAAAGCTTTAATAATTATTAAAATCACTGACTTACTTTAAAACTGCAGTTGTTGTAAGAATGTAGTCATTTTTCCTCACTGGATCCATACTTAACAGGAGCAGCTCATAAACGTGTGTGTGTATATATATATTTTAAGGTTTTCCACGATGTTGCTTACAAAGCAAAAGATCGTACAGACCTGCTGGCAGGAATAGATGAATTTTTAGATCAAGTTACCGTTCTCCCACCAGGCGAGTGGGATCCTTCAATACGAATTGAACCACCAAAAAATGTTCCTTCTCAGGTGAGCATCCTCTTTGCAGTCTAATAAATGAGAATTTTGTTTTTGACTTAATACATTTGATAACTTACTCCTCAAAAAAAGGTGTTCTTAGTTACTTTTATAAAAGTGTGTACATGTAACATAGTCAGATGTTAGAACTTCAGTTGTACTTTGTGTTGTACTATAATTTGCTTACAAGTTAATTTAAAGATAGTCACCATGAACTCCCTGGACTCCAATGTGTGAATACAGAATAGAAAGATGTCAAATGAAAAGAAAAATGCAAATGTTGTAAATTTGAAATAAAAACAGAAAATGCTAGAAGTATGCAATAGGTCACTCAACATTTGCAAAGAGCAAAGACCATTTATAATGTTTTAGATGTATACCCTTCTTCAGGTGATGGGTATATACCCAAAACTTCATAGGTCAGTCAGTTCTGACAGGTTATGTATTTCCAGCATTTTCTGTTACTCCAGGAAAATACCAGGCTGAAACCTTGGTCAGTGCTGAATTGGTTGAGTTTGGTTAGAATAGTGTTGCTGGCACTACAGTTTGCCTCAGTGTTCCTGTGCTTCAGAGTAAACAGATTAACCTGCACTCTTGAGTCTGATAGCAATTCAGTGACTCCTGCATAAAAGGATATCTGGTGAGTAATGGACTGGACATAGCTGTGATCTCCATAGTGGTTAAGTACCGTGTTATTTTTCATGTTCACACATGAAGAATAGCAAGATTCTTGGGCGTCAGGGTTGCAGGGAGTAAATTTCGAATACTGCAGTCACAGTTATGTGCACTTTTTGGGGGATTTGGGGTGTGGTCCCCGGATACTTTTTACATCAAAAAAGGTGCATCCTGGTTAATATTACAGGAAACTTTTGATTTACCGGCACCTAAATAACCGGAAATATCAGTTAACCGGCAAAATTCAGGAGTAGGTTCAGGTAAGTTTTACTTCATATTCTACTTGCCTTCCTCGATCTGTTGCTGTGCAAGGGTGTGGCTGCAGCTGTTGCTAAGCTACAGAGACGCTTGGAACTTGTGGCCATTGTTCTGAACCTGTTGCTAAGCAACAGGGTTTGTTGCTTTATACGGAGCTCTCCGTATCTTTTACTATAGCTTTCGGTTATCCGGAATTTTTGATGAACCGGCACCACGTTGATCCCGTCGTGCCGGATAAAAAAAAGTTTCCTGTAGTACATATTTTTTCACAATTGATTTATAGGAAAATAAATTGCATTTGGGTTTAACCATGTTCAGCAGACCAACAATTCCAAGAGTAACCTGAACAGTCAAACTCCCCATCAGAAGCACTTTTCCTCTTTTTTTTTTGCTTTTTAATGACACTATTTTCCTCGCCCCCCCTCTCATCTCTCTGTTCAGAGGCTGTTCTCCCCAATTCTTCCCCTTCCCTTTTCCTTATCAGGTGTAGTTAAAAGTTGTGCTTGTGGCTGGGATATTGATCATTTAGCTTTGGTGGACAGTACTTAACCCATGAAACTTTTCAAATGTATCACAGTAAATGAATCTTGAACTTTTAGTTGTCAGATCAGAAGATATTCAATGAAACTTTGATTACAGTTCATTTGTAAAATAATCTTTTTCTTTATCCACTATAAAAAAGGAAAAACGGAAGTGTCCTCTTATTGGTCCAACAATTATCAATGGAACCACAAATCACGAAGAGCATCACACAGGGCCAGAACTTGAGCGCACTGGAAGGTTTGTTCTACATATTTATTGCTACAGAGGTATTTTTTCCTGTGAAATTAATCTTAAGTTAGTCAACATAAGTTACACAACGTCAGATGGAGTGCAGGATTGAAAGTCAATTCTGTGGGGCTTTTGAAGCATTTTTTTGGCTTTTAATTTTTCTGTGCTTTATGTACCATCATCTTGAATATCTATGCCAGAGGCAGAGGTTGCTGAGAGTTTGGGGAAGGAGAGATTATGGTAAAATCTTGTAAATAGAGGCTGAAAGGGAGAGGAATCATATTCCTGTTACTTCCTGTTCCATATGCCTCCTTGCACTGTCCACCAACTGTCCTTTAAAAGACGTTAAGTTGAAGGCAAATAATGTTTGGTTATCTTGCTGCCATATAACTTTCAACTTTGGCATGGGCACAAAGCTGGCGGTATCACATCAGACCAGCCGCCCGTTACACACCTAGCCTGATCTTTTCTGTGTAATTGAATGGAAAGGAAAATTGGATGGGGTGTATAAGCGGTGGGCTGCCAGTTTTACGCATCCGGCGAATTTGAAAGTTACCCACATGGTCTTTAACATGAACTAGCTATATCTAGTGTAATTGCTGAGTAATGTTGCTTAATTGTGATGTTTTATATCCCCCTTTTTCCTCTGTTCATTGCATTTGATCACTAGAAAGTGCATGATCACAGTACATGGTAATACACCCAACCTTTTCCTAACTTCCTGTGGCTGTCTCCTTGGAACAGCCTTCTATTTCATAAGAAAGACTTGCATTTATATAGCATCTTTCATGACCACCGGATGTCTCAACCACTTGTACTTTTGGAGTGTAGTCACTGTTGTAATGTAGTAAACGCGGCAGCCAATTTTCGCACAGCAAGCTCCCACAAACAGCAATGTAATAATGACCAGATAATCTGTTTGTTATGTTGATTGAGGGATAAATATTGGCCAGGACACTGGGGATAACTACCCTGCTCCTCTACGAAATAGTGCTATGGGATCTTTTTCATCCACCTGAGAGAGCAGACGGGGCCTTGATTTAATGTCTCATCTGAAAGACAGTACCTCCGACAATACAGCACTCCCCTGGAGTGTCGGCCTAGATTTTTGTGTTCAGTTCCTGGAGTGGAACTTGAACCCACAACCTTCTAACTCAGTGGTTTGATTGTCACTGGTACAAAATTAACCAGATAGCAGCCTCTGGTAATGCTTCCTCGTGTTTGCTTCTTTGATATGAGAACAAACAGTATCCATGGTGGATACACTACATTACTGTTCAGTCCCAATTCATGCAAAATATAGAGATAATAATTGATGTATATTTACAGGAAAGTAGTGGCTTTAGAGGCATCCTAATGGGAAGCAGTAATGCAGCAGCATGTTAAACTATCTTTCATCCGAAGAGAAAGCAGAGTGGCTTTCGATGCTGTGGGCTCAGGTCCATCAGTTAGAGATGCATTACAAAGATTCTCATTCAGAAGGAACAGTTGGAGAGCTTATAAAGGTTAAGCATAATCTTTAATACTACAGGTAGACTACCCTTTATCCGAACATCCGAAAACCGAAACCCTCTAAAAACCGAAGGTTTTTTCGTTCAGCGTAAGTCGTGCGCACGACCCCGACCCCCGCCGACCCCCCACCCTTTCGGATAAGGGATAGTGTATCCTTTATCCGCACTTCCGAAAACCGAAATCCTCTGAAAACCGAAAGGTTTCGTTCAGCATAAGTCGTGCGCACGACCCCGACCCCGCCGACCCCCACCCCCGACAAATTTCCCAGTCTTATAAAATACCTTCTGAAATCCGAAATTTTCCGAAAACCGAAACACGGCTGGTCCCGAGGTTTTCGGATAAAGGATAGTCTACCTGTGCTAACATTAAAATAAACCAAATCCATGTTTCAGGCTCTGGAAAGGCTTTGACCAGGAAGATAAAGCGAGAAAATTGCTTCCTAGACAGCTGAAGCAGACAAGCAGCTACATAAACCCCAGCAATTATGAATACAGAATTTAAAAAAAGTTAATGCTGATTGTATTTCGCATCAGAAAGCATACGTATTTGCGTGACTTAGATTTCCATGAAGCCTTGGTGTCAATAATGCTACTGCAGACTTCCTGCAAGTAAAGTGCAGCTTTCTGCATGTTTGGAATTTCTGTTTTAAGGGTGAACATTTAAAACAAATTCTGCAAGCCAGGAAACTTGCAAGTAAGTTGGCAATGCTATAAGTGGTAGCAACATTTTTAAATAACTACAAAGGCACTAGTAAACTTTCTGCCAAAAAGAAATTCTGTAGATTTTTATGTGCTCCCTTTAAAAGTTTATTTTCAACCATTTTATGTCTCCCTTTGCCATAATTATTCCCCAGTTGAAAAGACTGGCAGCTGATAGTTCCTTTTGTAATATTGTTCTTGAGCTGAGCGAAGAACACCAGGCAGAGATTGGATTGCTTATCAATTTTTCCCTCCCTAGCCTCTTGTATTTTACCTCACCCAACAGTATGGCTAAAACAGCTAACTTCAAAGCCTTTAGATTTGCTTTTCTGATTTGAAGTGGGGAAAAAAAATCAGGTGAATTCAGCTGCAATGAATGATGTGGACTCATGCTTTTTGAAGCCAAAAATAAGTGAATGTTGGTAATCAAAACACTGGTTTAATTTGCAAAACAATTTTGGAAAAAAAAGTAAAGTTTCAAATGTCTATGCAACATACAATGCTAAAGAGTTGATGTACATGATCAGCTGCATTCTCTGAACTTCTTCCCAAAAGCATGGAGCTTTGTTCCTCTGTCTGTACACAACACAGGTGACTAAAGGTACACTCAACATCCATGTTGATCATTATGAAAATGAAATGTTCCTTATGCCAAATGGGGAAAGTGGCTGGATGTGTCACACCACAACTGTAGTATATCAACGTTGGCATTTGAGTTTGATCGCGTTTACACCTAATTTTGGAATTCATTATTCAGAGGATGATTGTTGAGTTTAATCTGATTTAACCTTTAAAATCAGGTGTCTCACTAGCTTTCCATAAGGGCGGCTGTGACTGTGACCCTATGTAATCCTTGACCCAGCTTGGTGAAGTTAAACGTGCTGAACACTGCCTGCTGTTTGCATTTAAGATGAGATGTTTGATTCTGAAGTTGTGTGAAAACTGCTAAATTAACCCACAGGCCCTTCGGTGGCTTAATCCGTGACATCAGAAGAAAATCACTGGTCTACTTGAGTGACTTCAGGGACGCATTTAGTCTGCAGTGCCTGGCTTCCATTCTTTTCCTTTATTGTGCCTGTATGTCTCCTGTCATCACATTTGGAGGGTTACTGGGGGAAGCTACAGAAAATAAAATAGTAAGTATCCAAGACTTGAATTTATTTTTTCTTGTGATTTCAGCTTTGTTTTATGCCTTGTTTTCTCCACATGACTGAATTTCACTAGGGAAGCTATCTTTCTCTAGGGTATGTTACCAGTTAATTAATCATGTATTAACGATTTCTAGATATATAGGTTAAGGGGTGGTTTGATTGAGGTTTTTAGGATTTTGAAAGGAATTGAATGGGTATACAGCGAGAAACGTTTTCTGCTGGTGGAGCTGTCTGAGACAAGGGGACATAACATTATAATCAGAGCCAGGCAATTCAGGAGAGAAGTTACGAAAGACTTCTTCACGCAAAGGGTGGTAGAAGTGTGGAATTCTCTTCCAAAAAAAAACGGTAGATGCTACCTCAATTAATAATATAAAATCTGAGATCGATAGATTTTTACTGGCCAAGGGTATTGAGGGATATGGAACCAATGTGGGTAGATGGAAATAGGATACAGCTCAGCCACCATGATCTCGTTGAATGGTGGAACAGGTTCGAGGGCCTGAATGGCCTACTCCTGTTCCTATTACATCTGTGGAAATATAAACCAGCTTTGCAAACAATTGTATGCCATTTTTGCAGCACACAATCTATAACTTATAATTTTATATATTAACATCATTGTGCAGGCACAAAACAATCTTGAAATGCTGTATCCTTTTGAGCAGGAGCCTGAAATTGACGAGCGTGTTTAAATTTGCAAGATTCCATGACCATAGATTCATAAAATCATAGGATGGTTACAGCATGGAAGAAGGCCATTTGGCCCATCGAGCCTGTGCTGGCTCTCTGCAAGAGCACTTTAGCTAGTCCCACTCCCCTGCCCTTTCCCTGTAGCCCTACAAATTTTTTCCTTCAAATACTTAATCAACTCCCTTTTGAAAGATAAGATCAAGTCTGCCTCCACCACCCTTTCAGGCAGTGCATTACTGATCTTAACCACTCTCTGCGTAAAAAAGTTTTTTCTTACCTCGCCTTTGGTAACTTTTGCCAATCACTTTAAATTTGTGTCCTCTGGTTCTCGACCCTTCTGCCAATGGGAACAGTTTCTCTCTCTCTACTCTGTCCAGACCCCTCATGATTTTGAACACCTCTATCAAATCTTCTCTGCTCCAAGGAGAACAACCCCAGCTCCTCCAGTCTATCAACGTAACTGAAGTCCCTCATTCCTGGAATCATTCTCATAAATCTTTTTTGCACCTTCTCTAAGGCCTACACATCCTTCCTAAAGTGTGGTGACCAGAATTGGACACATTACTCCAGTTGGGGCCGAACTAGTGTTTTATACAGGTTGTTCATAATTTCTACACTTTTGTACTCTATACCTCTATTTATGAAGCCCAGGATCCTGTAAGCCTTTTTAACTGTTTTCTCAACCTGCCCTGCCACCTTCAACAGTTTGTGCACACATACCCCCAGGTCTCTCTCTTCATGCACCCACTTCAGGATTGTACCATTTAGTTTATATGTCCTCTCCTCATTCTTTCTACCAAAATGTATCACTTCACACTTTTCTGTGTTAAATTTCATCTGCCACGTGTCCGCCCATTTCACCAGCCTGTCCATGTCTTCCTGAAGTCTATCACTCTCCTCCTCACTGTTCACTATACTTCCAAGTTTTGTGTCATCTGCAAATTTTGAAATTGTGCCCTGTACACCCATGTCCAAATTATTAATATATATATCAAGAAAAGCAGTGGTCCTAGAACCGACCCCTGGGGAACATCACTGTATACCTTCCTCCAGTCCGAAAAACAACCGTTCACCACTAATCTCTGTTTCCTGTCACTTAGCCAATTTCGTATCCATCCTGCTACTGTCCCTTTTATTCCATGGGCTTCAACTTTGCTGGCAAACATATTATGTGGCACTTTGTCGAACGCCTTTTGGAAATCCATGTACACTACGTCAACCGCATTGCCCTCATCAACCCTCTGTGTTACCTCGTCAAAAAACTCAATCAAGTTGGTTAAACACGATTTGTCTTTAACAAATCCATGCTGGCTTTCCTTAATTAATCCGCACCTATCCAAGTGACTGTTAATTTTGTTCCTGATTTATTGTTTCTAAAAGCTTCCCCACTACCAAGGTTAAACTGACTGGCCTGTAGATGCTGGGTTTATCTTTACACCCCTTTTTGAACAATGTTGTAACATTTGCAATCTCCAGTCCTCTGGCACCACCCCCGTATCTATGGAGGATTGGAATATTATGGCCAGTATCTCTGCGAGTTCCACCCTCAATTTCCTCAGCATCCTAGGATGTATCCCATCCGCTCCTGGTGATTTATCTATTTTTATGTACAGTCAGCCTTTCTAATACCTCTATCAATTTTTATCCTATCAAGTGTCTCCACTACCACCTCCTTCACTATGTCTATGGCAGCATCCTCTTCCTTGATGAAGACAGATGCAAAGTACTTGTTTAGTACCTCAGCCATACCCTCTGCCTCCATCCTTTTTGGTCCCGAATCAGCCCCACCCCTCCTCTTACTACCCTTTTACTGTTTATATGACTATATAAGACTTTTAGATTACCTTTTATGTTGGCTGCCATTCTATTCTCATACCCTCTCTTTGCCCCTCTTATTTTCTTTTTCACTTCTCCTCTGACCTTTCTATATATAGCCTGATTCTCGGATGTATTTGCAACCTGACATCTGTCATACGTGCTCTTTTTTCTGCTTTATCATATTCTCGATCTCTTTCGTTGTCCAGGGAGCTCTGACTTTAGTTGCCCTACCTTTCCCCCTAGTGGGAATGTACCTCAACTGTACCCAAGCTATTTCCTCTTTAAAGGCAGCCCACTGTTGCATTACAGTTTTGCCTGCCAATCTTTGATTCCAGTTTACCCGGGCCAGATCCATTTTCATCCCACTGAAATTGGCCTTCCCCCCCCAGTTAAACATTTTTACTCTAGATTGCGCCCTGTCCTTTTCCATAGCAAATCTAAACCTTATGATACTAGGATCACTGTTCCCTAAATGTTCCCCTACTGACACTTGCTCCACTTGACCCACCTCATTCCCCAGAACCAGATCCAGCAATGCCTCCTCACTCGTCGGGCCGGAAACGTACTGATCAAGAAAGTTCTCCTGAACACACTTCAGAAATTCTTCCCCTTCTCTGCCCTTTACACTATTACAATCCCAGTCTATAATAGGATAGTTGAAGGTCCCCCATTATTACTACTCTATAGTTCTTTCACCCTTCTAATTTCTCTGCAAATTTGCTCTGTATCTTTCCCACTATTTGGTGGTCTACAGAATACACCTAGTAGTGTAATGGCACCTGTATTATTTCTTAACTCTAGCCGTATACTGTAGATTCTGTCCTTGACCCCTCGAGGACATACTTCCTCTCCAGCACTAACATTCTCCTTAACCAATACTGCCATACCACCTCCTATTTTTCCTTCCCCATCTTTCCTGAACACCTTATAACCAGGAATATTTAATACCCAATCCTGCCCTTTTTTGAGCCAGCTCTCAGTTATTGCCACGTCATCATATTGCCATGTGGCTATTTGTG
The DNA here is from genome assembly GCF_052327205.1 of Somniosus microcephalus. Lineage (NCBI taxonomy): Eukaryota > Metazoa > Chordata > Chondrichthyes > Squaliformes > Somniosidae > Somniosus > Somniosus microcephalus. The sequence goes on along the minus strand of NC_140991.1, from coordinate 199,605,591 downwards.
CCTGCAGCTCGCTCATCTTGTTTACTACGCTTCGTGCGTTCACATATACATACACTGTAAACCCATCTTGGACCATTCTGTATTCTGAGCTTGACCCCACCTAACACCTTACCATTTCTTACTTTAGTGTTCTCTGCCTCTCCCAATCCTTTGAGCACTTTATTTCCCCTTTCTCATGTTACATTCTGGTGCCCATTCCGCTGCCAAGTTAGTTTAAACCCTCCCCAACAGCACTAGCAAACCTCCCCACGAGGATATTGGTTCCAGCCCTGTTGAGGTGCAACCTGCCCGGTCTGTACAGGTCCCACCTCCCCCAGAACCAGCCCCAATGCCCCAGGAATCTGAAGCCCTCCCTCCTGCACCATCTCTCTAGCCACGCATTCATCTGCTGTATCCTCCTATTTCTATATTCACTTGCGCATGGCACCGGGAGTAATCTGCAGATTACTACCTTTGAGGTCCTGCTTTTTAATCTCTTTCCTAGCTCCCTAAAATCTGTCTGCAGGACCTCGCCTCTCTTTCTACCTATGTAATAGCAGAGCACTTGGAAAACAGTGACAGGATCGGACATGTAATAGCAGAGCACTTGGAAAACAGTGACAGGATCGGACAAAGTCAACATGGATTTACAAAAGGTAAATCGTGCTGGACTAATCTACTGGAGTTTTTTGAGGATGTAACTGGTAAAATAGATAAGGGAGAACCAGTGGATGTGGTGTATTTGGACTTTCAAAAGGCTTTTGATAAGGTCCAGCATAAGAGATTAGCGTGTAAAGTTAAGGCGCATGGGATTGGGGGCAAGGTATTGACTTGGATAGAGAACTGGTTGGCAGACAGAAAGCAAAGAGTTGGAATAAACGAGTCTTTTTCTGAGTGGCAGGCAGTGACTAGTGGGGTACCTTGGACCCCAGCTATTCACAATATATATTAACGATCTAGACAAGGGAACTAGATGTAATATCTCCAAGTTTGCAGACGACACAAAGTTGGGTGGGCGTGTGTGCTGTGAGGAGGATGCTGAGAAACTCCAGGATGATTTGGACAGGTTGGGTGATTGGGCAGAAGCATGGCAGATGCAATATAACGTGGATAAATGCGAGGTTATCCACTTTGGTGTCAAAAACAGGAAGGCAGATTATTATCTGAATGGCAATAGATTGGGAGAAGGGGAAGTGCAACGAGACCTGGGTGTCCTTGTGCACCAGTCGCTGAAGGTAAGCATGCAGGTGCAGCAAGCGGTTAAGAAGGCAAATGGTATGTTGGCCTTCGTAGCGAGAGGGTTTGATTACAGGAACAAGGATGACTTGCTGCAGTTGTACAGGGCCTTGGTGAGACCACATCTTGAGTATTGTGTGCAGTTTTGGTTGCCTTATCTGAGGAAGGATGTTCTTGCCATGGAGGGAGTGCAGCGAAGATTCACCAGACTGATACCTGGGATGGTAGGAATGACGTATGAGGAGAGATTGGGTTGATTGGGCTTATACTCGCTGGAGTTTAGAAGAATGAGAGGGGATCTCATTGAAACTTATAAAATTCTAACAGGACTAGACAGACTAGATGCAGGAAGGATGTTCCCGATGGTCGGGGAGTCCAGAACCAGGGGTCACAATCAAAAGATAAGGAGTAAGCCATTTAGGACAGAGATGAGGAGGAATTTCTTCACCCAGAGAGTGGTGAACCTGTGGAATTCTCTACCAGAGAAGGCAGTAGAGGCCAATTCATTAAATATATTCAAAAAGGAGTTAGATATATTTCTTAAGGCTAAGGGATCAAGGGATATGGAGAGAAGGCAGGGACCGGGTACTGAATTTGGATGATCAGCCATGATCTCATTGAATGGCGGAGCAGGCTCGAGGGGCCGAATGGCCTACTGCTGTTCCTATCTTCTATGTTTCTATGTTGGTACCAATATGGGCCATGACCTCTGGCTGTTCACCCTCCCCCCTAGAATGTTTTGCAGCCGCTCAGAGACATCCTTAACCCTGGTACCAGGGAGGCAACATACCATCCTGGAGTCACGTCTGCGGCTGCAGAAACGCCTGTCTACTCCCCAAACTATTGAATCTCCTCCCACTATTGCTCTCCCACTCTCCTTCCTCCCCCCCCTCCCCCTGTACAGCTGAGCCAAACACAATTAGGTTCTGAATGACCGGAGGATTTATTTACTTAACAATTAGACTTTATGGCCTTAAAGGGATGCAACATCCACCAGAGCAGAATAATACTTTGAGTATTCTGTAATGTAGCAATCTTGTTCTTGTAAAACAATGCATCACATGAGTTACGGTGAGTAATGTCGTGTTAGATCTGCTAATATTGATGATGCAGGAAGTTGATGTAAATTTACCACTGCCTTGCTTATTTAGTATATTTGTAATCAGGATGTTTTACTGAAATTTCTGGTGATACCTATTGAAATCTGTTGGGCAATTTGTCCAAACTTAGTTTACAATCCATAAAAGATGAATATTGTATAGTTTGTTAGAAGCTACTTAAGCAATAAAAACAGAGTATCCTTCTTAATTAATATGAACAACACCATCATGAACTTTCAGTTTAACATGTATTGTTTGGAAAAGCAATTGGATATCCTTATTAACTTTAAGCAATAGTAGCATGACCTTATTTTTCTGAAATTTTAATTTCCTTGAGTTCAGGGATGATTAAGTGGAGACATAAAAACTTTGATTTGATCTTCCTTCCCCTTTTTTCTCAAAAGGCAAGTGAGTATTGGGAAAATGCTTCCTGAGATTTTAATTGTCTTGTGCTAAAATATAAACATGCTTAAAAGCAAGAAGCTGCTTTCATGACGCAGGTCGCAGGGGGTCAGCAGGTCAGAGCTTGCTGTCCTTTTATTGAACATAAGAACATAAGAAGCAGGAGTAGACCATACGGCCCCTCGGGCCTGCTCCGCCATTCAATAAGATCATGGCTGATCCAAATCTAGACTCGCGTCCACTTCCCTGCCCTCTCCCCGTAACCCCTAATTCCCTTATCTGCTAGGAAACTGTCTATCTCCATTTTAAATTTATTTAATGTTGCAGCTTCCGCAGCTCTCTGGGGTAGCAAATTCCATAGATTCACTACCCTCTGAGTGAAGAAGTTTCTCCTCATCTCAGTTTTGAAAGGGCAGCCCCTTATTCTTAGATTATGCCCCCTAGTTCTAGTCTCACCCATCAGTGGAAACATCCTCACCGCATCCACCCGATCAAGCCCCCTCACAATCTTATATGTTTCGATAAGATCGCCTCTCATTCTTCTGAACTCCAATGAGTAGAGTCCCAACCTACTCAACCTTTCCTCATACGTCAACCCCCTCATCTCCGGAATCAACCGAGTGAACCTTCTCTGAACCGCCTCGGGAGCAAGTATATCTTTTCTTAAATATGGAAACCCAAACTGCACGCAGTATTCCAGGTGTGGCCTCACCAATACCCTGTATAACTGCAGCAAGACTTCCCTGTTTTTATACTCCATCCCCCTTGCAATAAAAGCCAAGATTCCATTGGCCTTCCTGATCACCTGCTGCACCTGCATACTAACTTTTTGTGTTTCATGTACCAGGACCCCCAGATCCCTTTGTACTGTAGCACTTTGCAGTTTCTCTCCATTTAGATAATAACTTGCTCATCAGTAAGTGATGAAGCAACGAAGTCATGCTCCGAATAATTTCAAACAAACACCTTGTACAAGCGGTCTCACCCTGGCAAGGATGGGCATTGCCTGTAACATTTAAACAGCTTGTGTACAAAGCCCTGCCAAAAAGGAAAGCTTTTAACATTAATGACTGCAAATAACTAAGCATAAACCCACGACTCCTCCCCACGCGATTATTTTCTAACAGGAGATTTAGGCCAATTTTGACAGTACAGGTAAGTCGCTAGTAGATTCTGGGAAATGAAGACACTGGACCAAGAGGAAAAAATCAAGCCTGGAGTATAAATCTTTTATGTGGAAGCCTTAATATATTGAAATATATCCTGGTGTCTTAGAATTTCAAGCCTGAAAACTCCACTAATTTTTTTGAAACTGGTTTGAAGATTACTTAACAATTCGTGACACAATTAGAATGTTATTGCAGCAATCCTTAAAACTACAGTAAACTCTTTCTTATCCGGCACCTATGGGACCAGGATGATGCATGTTGATGAAAAATTCTGGATAACAGAGAGGTATACCTACCAAGACAATTTTTAACACAAACAAAAATAAAAACCACTGACTAACTCGGCCACTGCGGGAGACTCGGACTCGGCAAAATGAGTGGTGGATGGATTCGGCACGATTACCAGTTATCTATTTTGCTTGTTATTAAAGTATTCTGGATGATTAAGTGCTGTTTAAACAAGAGTTTTCTGTACTTTCTCTTTCTATTCCCCCTTTCTATTGCAAAACTGGAAATAAGTAACAAGAAAAATGCATAACATAAATTTTTGATTTACTTTTTCTTAGAGTGCAATAGAATCTCTCTTTGGAGCTTCAATGACGGGAATTGTCTATTCCTTATTTGCTGGACAGCCACTTACAATTTTGGGAAGTACAGGACCTGTGCTGGTGTTTGAAAAAATATTATTCAAATTCTGCAAGTAAGATTTTTTCAATTTTTGCTACTTCTGAAGAGGAAATGACACTGTTCTGTAAAGCACATTGCATCCTGCAACTGTTGGGGTGCAATTCAGCTTCAGTAGGGCACTAAATGTGCAGTAGCAGATCAGTCGCCCGTCAATGGAAAGTTAAATCAGGCAGGATGTATAGAGGAGGCTGATCCACTTGCTGGTTTGTGTCCCCGCCAAAGTTGAGTTTCACCTCCAAATCTCTGATAGTAGAGTAAGAGATAAGCATGAGAAAGAAATTAACTCTTGAAGTGGGGAAGGAAGAGGAAGGTGAGCTGAGATTATTTGGCACTCAGAATGCGCTGGGTAAAATCAAAAAAGGATTTTTTTGCAAATCCCAAGAACAAACTGTAACATTAACTTGCCACTATAATTAGCTTTAAAAATAAGCTGTTTCATCCTCCGCATATACTTTGAATGAGTTGGTGATTCTCCACCCCTTTTTAAAAAACAAACAAATGCCCTCTAAATAGCCAAAACACACAGTCTCTTTAATAAACAGGCATCACCCACATGACTTAATTCCTTCTCGTACTTGTACGAGTGTATAAGATGTACCCACCTTTCCCTCTTTCTTCTTCCCTTATTGCTTCTCCTTTTCCCTCTTTTCTCCCCCCCCCACCCCCCAAAGTCAGGTACTACTGTTATCGTCACATTAGGCAAATAAAAATGTCAACTTTAAACATTCATTATAGCTTAAAAATCCAGATTTCAATACTGCATGTAGTATTCCCAGTTGAGTGCCACAGTAAATGTTGATAATGCCTTTCATGAAGTCATAATATGACCTGGGCAAAAATGTAAGTTTTGATTCAGGTCGACTCATGTTGCCCTTTTGCAAGCTTGTGACCATCTTGCCATTTGGATCCAGTATGGGTCACATTGGCACCAGAGAAAATATTGTGAAAGTGCAACAGGTCCATTAGCATCTGAAGAGAAAAGTCAGGATAAAATTTCAAGGAGATTGATGAAGCATCGCCATCTAAAATGTTAATTTGACTTTTCCCTCGATACAGATGCAGCTACTGTCCATTTTCATCATTCAATTTTCTTTTTAATTCCATAAGGATGAATCTTTGTTGCTCCTAAAGTTTTATCCGAAGTCTTTCCCCCTGGATGACGCCAACAGCTTCATGGTGGGTCTTGGAGGTGGTGATGCATGGGTCTCCCTGCAAAGCCCCTCTCTTAAAGTGCAAGGTCTCTGGTGCTCTGAGAAGTAAGGAATTCTCACCTAGATTAGTGCTTTAAATCTTACTACTTTGGGTGGCTTCAGATCCACACTCAAGCTATGTGTCGCACCAAGCCTCCAGTCCTCCGCTCTGAGAAGCACAGAAAATTTCTTTTGATACTTTAATGGGGATTGCTTGGTAAATTGCTCATTAGCATTGTACAACTCCTAATATTATTGGAGACGGCGAAGCTGCTGTTGGTGTTTAAGGTCAAGGAGCTCCCACAGGAGATTACAGCTCTGCTCCTTCAATTCTGGATAGGCCTGCAGGAATTGCTCTCATAAAAGGGACAATCCTTGAAGAGATGCCTTATACTAAGAAGAAAAGTACTCCCAAAGATCATTCCAATCATGTGACACAGTTGCTAAGCATGACTAGCAGCTGCAAGTTTTTGAACACCACCAGAATCATAGAATAGCTACAGCACAGAAGGAGGCCATTCAGCCCGTCGAGCCCGTGCCGGCTCTCTGCAAGAGCACTTTAGCTAATCCCACTCCCCCACCCTTTCCCTGTGGCCCTGCAAAAACTTTTCCTTCAAGTACTTATCCAATTCCCTTTTGAAAGCCACGATTGAGTCTGCCTCCACCACCCTTTCAGGCAGTGCATTCCAGATCCTAACCAATTGCTGCGTAAAAAAGTTCTTTCTCACGTCGCTTTTGGTTCTTCTGCCAATCACTATAAATCTGTGTCCTCTGGTTCTCGACCCTCCCAACAATGGGAACAGTTTTTCTCTATCTATTCTGTCTAGACCCCTCATGATTTTGAACTCCTCTCAACCTTCTCGGTTCTAAGGAGAACAACCGGTTTTTCCAGTCTATCCACATAACTGAAGTCCCTCATCCCTGGAACCATTCTTGTAAATCTTTTCTGCACCCTCTCTAAGGCCTTCACATCCTTCTTAAAGTGCGGTGCACAGAATTGGACACAATACTCCAGTTGAGGCCAAACCAGTGTTTTATAAATGTTCGTCATAACTTCCTTGCTTTTGTACTCTATGCCTCTATTTATGAAGCCCAGTATCCCATATGCTTTTTTAACTGCTTTCTCAACCTGCCCTGCCACCTTCAATGATTTGTGCACATATACCCCCAGGTCTCTGTTCATGCACCCACTTTAGGATTGTACCCTTTAGTTTATATTGCCTCTCCTTGTTCTTCCTACCAAAATGGATCACTTCACACTTTTCTGCGTTCAATTTCATCTGCCACGTGTCTGCCCATTTTACCAGCCTGTCTGTCCTCTTGAAGTCTATCACTATCCTCCTCAATCTTCACTGTACTTACAAGTTTTGTGTCATCTGCAAATTTTGAAATTGTGCCCTGTGCACCCACATCTAAGTCATTAATATATATCAAGAAAAGCAGTGGTCCTAGTACCGATCCCCTGGGGAACACCACTGTATACCTTCCTCCAGTCCAAAAAACAACCGTTCACCACTACTGTTTCCTGTCGTTTAGCCAATTTTACATCCATGCTGCCACTGTCCCTTTTATTCCATGGGCTTCAACTTTGCTGGCAAGCCTATTATGTTGCACTTTATCAAACGTCTTTTGGAAGTCCATGTACACCACATCAACCGCATTGCCCTCATCAAAAAACTCAATCAAATTAATTAAACATGATTTGCCTTTAACAAATCCGTGCTGGCTTTCCTTAATTAATCCACACTTGTCCAAGTGACTGTTAATTTTGTCCCGGATTATCGTTTCTTAAGGCTTCCCCAATACCGAGGTTAAACTGACTGGTCTATAGTTGCTGGGTTTATCCTTACACCCTTTTTTGTACAAGATTCTAACATTTGCAATTCTCCAGTCCTCTGGTACCACCCCCATATCTAAGGAGGATTGGAAGATTATGGCCAGTACCTCTGTAATTTCCACCCTTGCCTCCCTCAGCATCCTAGGATGCATCCAATCCAGTCCTGGTGACTTTAATTTAATACAGCCAGCCTTTCTAGTACCTCCTCTTTATCAATTTTGATCTCATCTAGTGTCTTAACTGCCTACTCTTTCACTCACCTATGACTCTGGTAGCATCATCTTCTTTGGTAAAGACAGATGCAAAGTACTCATTTAGTACCTCAACCATGCCCTCTGACTCCGTGCATAGGTTTCCTTTTTGGTCCCTAATTGGCCCGACTCCATCTCTTACTACCTGTTTATTATTTATATGCCTGTAGAAGACTTTTGGATTCCCTTTTATGTTAGTTGCCAATTTATTCTCATACTCTCTTTGCCCCTCTTATTTCCTTTTTCACTTCCCCTGTGAACTTTCTATATTCAGCCAGGTTCTCACTTGTATTCTCAACCTGATATCAGCCATACGCTCCCTTTTTCTGTTTCATCTTACACTCTATCGTCATCCAGGGAGCTCTGACTTTGTGTTGTGTCTCAAGGGGTTTTATACCCTTATCTATATAACAATTAAGAAGGACTCCGGGGTGGAGAGTTTAGTTAACGGCCATTTTATTTACAATGTGCTTCTTCACTCAATGCACTACATTTCCCATAGTGCATTGCAAATCACCACTACGGTATCCCATGTGGGACAATTCTAATACACATTCAAAATACACAACATATTTCCTCCCCCTTAAAATAGAATGTCCACAAAACAGAATAACTGAAAATGACTATAACTTTGGAAGAGAGGGTAGACTGCCTCTACACTCCGCTAACCCTGGGGATTATTCTGCCCCATGCACACCGGTTAGCACTAACTGTAACTAAGGCGCTCTGGAGTCTCTTTGGGGGTAACGCCTAGTCTCAGGAGCAGGCTCTGGCTGGCTCTCCCGTGACCCTGCAGGTGTGGCTTCCTCCCTCGATGGCACAAGAGTGGATGGTGCCACCGTCTTGGGGTCGGACGACCAGTCCCTGCTGGAGCCCCCAGCAGGTCCTTGATCCTCTGTTTCTTGGGTTACCTGTGGTGACTGTCTTGACAGTAACTGGTCTACATGCCGTCTCCATGTTCGGTCGTCTCCGGTGCGGACTCGGTATGAAACGGGGCCTGTCTTTTGAATGACCGTAGCCGGGACCCACCGCTCCGGGGTGGTGTAGTTACGCGCGAGGACTTTGCCCCCCACCACAAAGTGTCGTTCTTTGGACCTCTGAGCTCGTCTGCTGACTTAATCCTGCTGATTGGCATGCGCCACTGCTTCTGTGGACGTTGGCCTCAGCAGGTCAAGGCGTGTCCGTAGCTGCCTTCCTATGAGTAGGTAAGCAGGAGATGCTCCAGTCGTAGCATGAGGCGTGTTTCAGTATTTCAGCAAGAAAGCATTCAGGCGCTGCTTTAGAGGAGCATCACTTCTTGCCGCTATCAACGCTCGTTTCAGCGTTCTGACAAATCTCTCCGCCAATCCATTCGTGGATGGATGATAAGGCGCGGAGAACGTGTGCTGGATTCCATTGCTCGAGGAACTCCTCCATCTCCTGGGATGTGAACTGTGTTCCATTGTCGGTTACAATCTGCTCCGGCAGACCAAATCGCCCGAACATCTCTCTCAGAGTCTCGATGGTTTTCTCCGTAGTGGTAGTGGACATTACTGCAACCTCCGGCCATTTGGAATGGGAGTCCACCGCGACCAGGAACATCGCACCTTCCACTGGTCCCGCGAAGTCCAGATGGATCCATTGCCACGGTGTCGCCGGCTATTCCCATGGATGCAGTGGCGCTGCTCTTGGCGTATCCCTGGTTGTCTCGCATGATGAGCATGATTTCGCTTCAACTTCAATTTCATGATCCAGACCGGGCCACCAGAAGTAGCTTCGTGCCAGCTCCTTCATCCGGACAATACCACAATGTCCTGAGTGCAGCTCGTTGAGGACATGTTTCCGCAGCTTTGGTGGTATGATCACTCGCATGCCCCAAAGGAGGTATCCTGACGTGACAGACAACTCCTTCCCTCTTGACAGGTAAGGTAGGAGCTCAGGTGGTGCGTCTGACACCCGTGATCCGTCTCCTCGCATCACCCGATCCAGCACCTTGGATAGCGTAGGGTCCACTCTGGTCTCTTTCTTGACCTGCCGGGCCGTGACAGGGGCATTGCTCACCATGTCAAAGTAGAAAATCTTCTGCTCACAGCCTTCAGAGGGCACAGGCAGCGGAAGTCTTGACAATCTGTCCGCATTGCCATGTGCTGCTGACCTCCGGTATTTGATGTTGTAATTGTGAGCGCTTAACATCAGCGCCCAGCGCTGCATCCTGCACGCTGCCAGGGAGGGTATTCCTGTGTGTGGACCAAAGATCGATGTCAGAGGACGATGATCTGTCAGCAAGGTGAATTTCCTTCCGAACAAGTAGTGATGGAACTTTTTGATTCCAAAGATGATGCCGAAAGCCTCTTTTTCGATCTGCGGGTATTTCACCTCCGCCTTGCTCAGGGACCTTGACGCGAATGCAATCAGCTTCTCTTCGCCTGAGGGAAAGATGTGGGACACATCCGCGCCGACGCCATAAGGCGACGCGTCACAGGCCAGCTGAATCTGCAACGACGGGTCAAAGTGCGTCAACACTCTGGGGTCAGTCAAAGCTGCTTTGGCTTTCTTGAATGCAGCTTTGCACTCCTTCGTCCACGCCCAGGCCTTGCCCTGACACAGCAACACTTGTAATGGCTTCAACAGTGATGCCAGCTGTGGAATAAACTTTCCATAATAGTTCAGGAGACCTAAGAATGACCGCAGCTGGCCGACATTTGTAGGTGCAGGAGCGTCAGCAATGGCTTTCACTTTCGACGGTGCTGTGTGTAGGCCGTCCGCGTCGATGACATGGCCTAGGTACTCCACTGATGGCTTGAAAAATTCGCATTTGTCCTTGCGAACGCGTAAGCCATATTCTTCAAGTCTTCCCAATGTCTTCGTCAGGTTCTGCAGATGCTCGTTGTTGTCTTTTCCTGTGACAAGGATATCGTCGAGATAACATTGTACCCCTGGAATGACACTTAAGATCTGGTCCATAGCCCGCTGAAACAATGCTGGTGCTGACGTTATACCAAAGGGTAGGCGGCAGTACCTGTAGAGGCCCTTGTGGGTGGTGATGGTGAGGTACTTCTGTGAGTCCTCTTCTACATGCATCTGCAAGTAGGCTTGGCATAGATCAATCTTGCTAAACTTCTGACGGCCTGCTAGACCCGCGAAAAGATCTTCAATGATGGGGAGGGGGTACTGTTCAGCTGAGAGCACAGGATTCACTGTTACTTTGAAATCTCCACATAAGCGAACCGCGCCGTCACTCTTCATCACTGGTACCACGGGCGTGGCCCACTCACTGTGCGAAACCGGCACCAGGATCCTTATCTTGACCAGACGCTCCAGGTCAGCCTCCACCTTTGGTCTGAGGGCGTAGGGAACGTTCCTGGCCTTCAGGAATCATGGCTGGCTGTCAGGCTTCACCTTGAGTTTGACCGCAATCCCCTTCATTCTCCCCAATTCTCCGTCAAAGACAGCCGCATGCTTTGTCAACACTGCCACTAGCCCCGCCTCTTCGACTGACACCGCATTCACTTTTTTCCAATCCAGATGAATTTTCTCCAACCATGGCCTGCCCTTCAGGGATGGATAGTCACCCTTGACCACGTAAACTGGCAGCATCACGGTTTGTCCATTAAGCTCCACCTTGACCTCCGTCTTACCCAGCACAGCATTGGGACTATTTCCCCAGTGTAGGTCTTTAAGATGAGCTTGGCCGGCGTCAGTGATAGGTGGTTCAGTTTTTCTTTGAATAGCTTCTCTGAAATCAAGGAGACAGCGGCCCCCGTATCCAGCTCCATTTTGACCGGTATTCCCTCTAGTAGTGGAGTGACTCCATAGCCTGATGAGCCTCCATTCACCGTTAACACATGGAGATTCAGCTCCCCATCAGAGTCTGTGTCGCTGTCTTCCTGTTCTTGTTTCACCATGTGTAGGTTTTTCTTTTTAGAACGCCAGTTGGATGTGTTTCCTTGTTTGTTTTTGTGTGTCTCTGTGTAGGATTGTTTGCTTTGCCCTTTACACACACGTTCAATGTGTCCTTTCTTTTCACATTTCTGACAGGTCAGGTCTTTACACCAGCAGTCAGATGGCTGATGACCTGACCTTCCACATCTGTAACACTCTCTGGCACCCCTTGCATGCTTATCCAGTGTATTAACTCCATAGACACAGCGAGCTCCGCTGCTGATTTAAGCGTCAGTTTGTCAGTCGTGAGCAAGCGCTTCTGTGTTGCTTCACATCTTAATCCACACACAAACCTATCACGGACAGTGTCATTTAGAGTTTCACCAAACTCACAATGCTCAGTTAGCTTCTTTAGCACTGCAACATATTTGGCTATGGACTCACCCTCCCTTTGGTTTCGTTTGTGAAACCTGAACCTCTCGGCAATCAGCAGCGGCTTGGGTGCGAAATGTGTTTCCAAAACTTCCACAATCTGATCATATGTCTTAGCGCCGGGCTTATCCGGGTGCATCAAACTCCGTAACAAGCCAAATGTTTTTGCTCCGATCACACTGAGGAACGTCGCCACTTTCGCGTCATCTTTAATGCCATTTGCAGTCACGAAAAATCCGAAACGCTCTGTATAAGCACTCCATTGCTCCGCCATTTCATCAAATGGTCCAAACGCTCCGGTTAGCATAGCCATTTTGTTTTCTTTTTTTTTCTTTACAGTCCTTTTCCTCCACTTTTTTATTTTTACAGTCCTTTTCCTCCACTTCGTTTCACTGTATCGTTACTCTCCCCCTTCTTATTTGTGTAACACACGAACCGCCACCTTTACGAGGCGATTGCATCAGCACTAAACTGCGGGCGCGCCATTAAGAAAAGACAGGAACTTCTTACTTTAAACATCGCCGATTCCAGTGCAAAGTGATGCGCAAGTCTGTCGTCCTCGTCGCCAGTTTTGTTGTGTCTCAAGGGGTTTTATACCCTTACCTACATAACAATTAAGAAGGTCTCCGGGGTGGAGAGTTTAGTTAATGGCCATTTTATTTACAATGCGCTTCTTCACTCAATGCACTACATTTCCCATAGTGCATTGCAAATCACCACTACGGTATCCCATGTGGGACAATTCTAATACACATTCAAAATACACAACACTTTGGTTGCCCTACCTTTCTCCCTCGTGGGTTGACTGTACTCGAACCATTTCCTCTTTATAGGCAACCCATTGTTCGATTACAGTTTTGCCTGCCAATCTTTGATTCCAATTTACCCGGGCCAGATCCTTTCTCAACCCACTGAAATTGGACCTCCTCCAATTAATTCTTTTTACTCTCGATTGCTCATTGTCCTGTTCCATAGCTAATCTAAACCTTAAAATACTATGATCACTGTTCCCTAAATGTTTCCCTACTGACATTTACTCCACTTGACCCACCTCGTTCCCCAGAACCAAATCCAGCAATGCCTCCTTCCTCAATGGGCCAGAAACGTACTGATCAAGAAAGTTCTCCTGAACACACTTCAGAAATTCTTCCCCCTCTCTGCCCTTTACACTATTACTATCCCAGTCTATATTAGGATAATTGAAGTCCCCCATTTTCACTACTCTATAGTTCTTGCACCTCTCTGTAATTTCCCTGCAAATTTGCTCCTCTATATCCTTCCCACTAGTTGGTGGCCTATAAAATACACCTAGTAGTGTAATGGCACCTCTATTGTTTCTCAACTCTAACCAAATAGATTCTGTCCTTGACCCCTTCAGGACATCCTCTCTCTCCAGCACTGTAATATTCTCCTTAATCAATACTGCCACTCCCACCTCCTTTCTTTCCTTCACACCTTATATCCAGGAATATTTAGTACCCAATCCTGCCCTCTTTTGACCCAGGTCTCTGTTATTGCCACGATATAATATTCCCATGTGGCTATTTGCCCCTGCAGCTCACCAACCATTATTTGCTGCGATTCATGCGTTTACACACATGCCCTGTTAACCTATCTTAGAGCTTCTTGTATTCTCTCAGTCTGAGCCCACCTAATCCTGTACTATTTCTTATTCTAGTGCTATCTGTCTTTCACAATCCTTTGTGCACCTTGTTTCTCCTTTCTAATGCTACATCCTGGTGCCCATCCCCCTGCCAAATTAGTTTAAACCTACCCCAACAGCACTAGCAAACCCCACCCCCACAAGAGGATATTGGTTCCAGCTCAGTTGAGGTGCAACCTGTCTGGCCTGCACAGGTCCCACCTCCCCCAGAACCAGTTGCAATGTCCCAGAAATTTAAAGCCCTCCCTCCTGCACCATCTCTCCAGCCACGCATCCGTCTGCTCTATCCTATTTCTGTACTCACTAGCTCGTGGCACCGGGAGTAATCCGGAGATAACTACCTTTTGAGGTCCTGCTCTGTAATCTCTTTCCTAGCTCCCTAAAATCTGCCTGCAGGACCTCATCCCTCTTTCTACCTATGTCGTTGATACAGATACGGACCATGACCTCTGGCTGTTCACCCTCTCCCCTCAGAATGTCCTGCAGCTGCTCAGTGACATCCTTGACCCTGGCACAAGACATCCTGGAATCACGTCTGTGGCCGCAGAAACGCCTGTCTGTTCCCCTAACTATTGAATCTCCTATCACTATTGCTTTCCCAATCTTCCTCCTCCCCCCTGTTCAGCTGAGCCACCCATGGTGCCATGGACTTGACTCTGGCTGTACTCCCCAAAGGAACCATCGCCCGCACCCATATTCATAACGGTTAGAGAGTGAGATGCACTCTGGCTACTCCTGCATTATGTGCCTGGTCCTTCTTGTCTGTCTGGTGGTCACCCATTCCCTCTCTGCCTGCACACTCTTCTGCTGCGGGGTGACCACCTCCTGAAACGTGCTATCCACGTACACATTGAAGGTATTCTAGGAATGCCGCCAAGGTGCTGGAGAAATTCCACAAGGTGGGCTGCCCATTTACCATTGTCAAAAGATGCACTGCTTTGTGACTTTATGGCTCCGAGTATTACAACAATCATGACTTAAGTAAACAAGAGATCTTTAAAACCTCCCTTCACTTGTCTTTTCTGCCCAGCAGTGACCATTTTTTCTTGTGCCCCAGTGAGGACATGCATGAAAAAATAGACTTTAAGTTCTTTGTGGACAGATGGGAGTGCTTTGAACTCTTGGGTCATAAAAATACTGACCCATCTCCATGGGCTGTGCATTTCATTTTGAGGCCAGATTCTCAACATTTAAGAACAGCAGCAGTACAGTGTTTGACTGTGAGGATGCACAGTCTTTGACTGTGGTAGCCATACAAGATTTTCTGGTCATTCATGAGAGGAGTGCATTTTACATATGTGTGGCACCAAGAAATAGAGGGGAGGGAAGAGATGGGTAGACCTTGGACTTACATTTTTTTCAGAAATTTGTTCAAGATACAGGGTAGTTACTTTGTCACACATTGTTCAGACAGTTGACCTAAGAGACTGGCTGCCAGTGAACTCAAAAGTACCTATTTTCACATTGCCGTTTGGCTGTGTCACAAGGTTCAGTTTTTTTGGAAGATGTGCTTGATACAGTATTCTCCCCTTTGGTCAAGTTTCTATTCCAAAGGTGTTTGCAAAATGTCTGACTGTCGCAAGAGCCAGTTTTCACCTACATGATTGACACAATTGTCTCTGATTTTAGATTTTTGCTCATTAGAGCTCCTTATTGAGAGACAGTCAAACATTGTCTAGCTTGAGTTCATCAGCAATTCTGAGAAATCTTAATTATATCCAAAGCTAAGCTGGACTTTTATAAATATCCATTCTTGTTCCTCGGAAAGGTCTTTTTCTGCTCAACTGCATTTCTGTCGGCTATTCCAGCACTGTCTCCGTGTTCTCTGTCATAACAATGACCATCTTTGTAGTCCCAGTTGCAAGACCATATTCATTGGCTCTCCAGTTCAACATCTTCTGCCGGTGACTTGCAAGTTGGTTTCCACTGCCCGAACTCATGGAGATAGATCTCTTAGATGTTGGCACAGATATTTAGGCCCTGAAATTCAGCAGGGTTTCTCCTGGCCTCCTGCCATTTTCACTGTTTCCTGGGGTTCCACCAGAGTTACAGTGGAAGACCGAGAGAACCCCTGCAGAATTTCAGGGCCATTATGTTCTTGAAGAGTTATACTGTCGCCGTAGTTTTCTTTTGATAGCATGGATACTTAGCTGAGGAATTGGGGTACTCAAATTTGGATATTTTGGTCCAAGGCCAGTGGATCCAACAGGAGTTCAATTAGCACACAATCTGGTCTGACCTTCAAGCAGCAAGATTGTTTTAGGCTTATGTTAAAGCTGCAGTGCAAATTCGATCTGCATCTTTGGTGGTCTGTTCTCTCAACAAGCAGGCTATGACTCACTGTTCTAGGCTACAATGAATTGATATTGATGTACCATCTTTGAATATAACATTCAGCATCACTTTCAGTATAACACTTGGCCAGTGTGAACAATGCGCTTTCTGATTGTTATTCAACAGTTCATTCTCATGAATAAAAGTTATCATTATGTGATTGAATCCTTCAGTTGGTAGATCTGTTTTGCTTCTGCAGAAAATCAACAGCTCACATCGTTTTGCTCCTAAACTTGGGGAGAGGAGCCATTGTTGTGACTGGACAGGCAGAAGAGGCAGACGTTTCTGTACACCTTTTTCCATTCTCATTCATTTCTGGAGTCTTTAAGATGCAAGAAAAAGGAGATTAGTTATTCAG
This sequence comes from Somniosus microcephalus, assembly GCF_052327205.1. Classification (NCBI taxonomy): domain Eukaryota; kingdom Metazoa; phylum Chordata; class Chondrichthyes; order Squaliformes; family Somniosidae; genus Somniosus; species Somniosus microcephalus. The sequence continues at coordinate 199,589,092 of NC_140991.1, read as the reverse complement.
ATAATGCCGTGATAGAATATGCATCATGATACCATGATGGCGCCAGTGTGGTTCTTGGACAGTCTAGGAGTTGAGCAGTGCCTCCCTCATCTATCTCCCACCTTGGATGGACCTCCTGTCTAAGATGTCAAGTGAAGAACTCAATCTAGATCTCGGGTTTATTTTTGAAAGCCTGGCTATTGAAATATAAAGATTTGAGTCAAGAGCCAGGTGGTGGCAGATTATAACATCTGGAAAGCTGTTTGCTATTGAGGGTTATGCCTGTATCATGGTGTATTGAGAAGCACCCTGACCCGTTCCCTTGTTCTGTTTCTTTGATTCTGGAGTATCTTCAATATCTAGCAATTCTGTCTAAAACCTTGAACACAGTATTCAACTGGCCTCACTGAAGATTCATTCACTTAGCGTTTTATGAATGGCATTTAGAAATCAATTCCAATCTCTATTCTGGTAATTGTCTCTGGGATTTTTTTTAATTCATTGATGGGATGTGGGCGTCGCTGGCTGGCTAGGCCTGCATTTAGTGCCCATCCCTAATTGCCCTTGAGAAGATGGTGGTGAGCCGCCTTCTTGAACCGCTGCAGTCCATATGGTGTAGGTACACCCACAATGCTGTTAGGTTAGTGTGTGCGGCTATTGGACTTTGAACAGCCCTACCTGATGTGGTGTAGTGATAGACCTGTTTTTTGGCTTTCATTTTACAGTACTCAGTTATTTCTCAACTCTATCTTGTTGACAGATAGCACACCATCCTTTTATGTTATTCCTCACCCTCATAGGTTGCACACCATTTTCATATTACAGGTGTCTTATCAAGCTTTGTTTTTTATGTAGATCATTCTAAATCCCTGTGTAATTCTTGTCAGCTATTTATGGCATGGATTATGGCTCCCAGGTGCTAGATTCAGTTGTCTCTAACCAGACTGGACAGGTAGGAAATCCTCTAGCTCCCTCAAGGGCAATTCATCATGTCTGTAGCAATCTCTTGGGTACATCTCAAACAAGTCATGGTACATGGCACTTCTAATGTAGCCTAATGGACTATGATTCATATTTTATAAACCCATTGTTTCCCCCCCCGACCCCTCACACACATACCCGAGCTTGTATTGAGTATGTCTCTAGAAAAAATAATCCAAGACATTCTTCAGGCACCAAGGCTATTTTGTTTGAGGGAGAGTTCTGTTAGGTTCCCCCTCTCGGCGCATTTGGGGTTCAAAAATAAGCTTATTTGGGGTTGGGCAAAAATTAGGCTTATATGGTGCAGGAAGGAATGTTTGAACTGTCTACTTGAACTACTCAAGTTGAGAAGTCTTCACTACTTGGCATGCTGAATATCAGAAAGCATCAATCATGAGTAACAAAGAAAGCTGGTCTATCCATTGTAGTGGATAGCCAAGATGATGACGAGCTGCATGTGGAGACGATCAATCCAGTACATTGAACTGTGAAACAGGCCACTGTAATTTCATCTGTTTGTGTGTTATGCACAGTTTCTTACTGAAAAGATGACTTAAATGTCTATTCCTTCCATCAACAGGGAATATAATCTTTCGTATCTCTCACTCCGTGCCAGCATTGGACTGTGGACTGCATTCCTGTGCATAACATTGGTTGCCACTGATTCGAGTAGCCTGGTTTGCTATATAACCCGTTTCACAGAAGAGGCCTTTGCTGCTCTTATTTGTATTATATTCATTTATGAAGCATTGGAAAAGCTCTTTGACTTGGGAGAGAAATTTCCATTTAATATGCAGGATAATCTGGAGACACTTACCCAATACTCGTAAGCAGAAACAATTGACAAATTTTTCTTTGGTTAATTTTATGTAATATAGATTGAGCTATTTTCTACTAAACTACAGAATATTAGTCATTAAGTTTTCATTGATTACATCACAATTAATCCTTCATTGAGGACATTATTGCATACCAAGTCCTTGGAATTCTCTGGTCAACTATGTCTACCCTGATACCTGTTGCTTTTATAAACCTCTTAAGTTTCACTTTTGCAAGTTGATCTAACTGGTACTTCCTGTGTTTTATTTACTGCCTTGTAATTATTTCCTGGTATCCTTTACATTCCATGTAATTTCATTGTTGAAAATGTATACTAGATTTGCCATTCAAAGCTTTGCATGCCAGGAGCACGTGATCATATAATGTTACTGTATAAAAAAGGGTGATTTAGCACATTAATTATGTGTTGGTGTTTTTCATGTTAGCCACCTAGATTAATTTCACTCTCCTTGCTCCTCATACCCTTGTAATATTTCTCTTTTGCAAGAATTCATGAACGCTAATAATTTATAGCAGAATTTTGCATTCTAACCTCCCTCTGTGTAAAGTATTTTTTTTTTACTTCCATTTAATTATTTTTGCAATCATCTTAAATTTGTCATCTTTGTTTCACTGGTCAACGATATTATAAAAAAAAACCATGACCCTTTATATTCTTGAATTTTTTTTAGTTTACCCTTACACCTTCTCAGATCTAGCGCAAAATCCCTAAAAAATCTCTTCATAACTGTTGCCCCTTATTGCTGGTAACATCCTAATGAATCTATTGTGCACTCTTTAAATATTTTTTATCCTATCTATAATGAGGTGCCCAAAACTGTACCGAACTCCAGTTGTGATCTTGTACAGGTTTGGCATTACCTCTTTGTTTTTGTGTCTCAAGATACAAATTCTGTTTGCATTTTATGGGTTTATCTACTTGTGCTGCTACCTTTTTAATGACAATTTTATCTTCACACCAAGATTCCTCTGTTCCTCTACTCCATTCTCGATTTCAAAATTCTCATCCTTGTTTTCAAATCCCTCCATGGCCTTGCCTCTCCCTTATCTCTGTAATCTCCTTCAGCCCCACAACCCCCCCGAGATATCTGCGCTCCTCTAATTCTGCCCCCTTGAGCATCCCAGATTATAATCACTCAACCATTGGTGGCCATGCCTTCTGTTGCCTAGGCCCTAAGCTTTGGAATTCCCTGCCTAAACCTCTCTGCCTCTCTTTCCTTCTTTAAGACACCACTTAAAACCTACTTCTTTGACCAAGCTATTGGTCATCTCCCCTAATTTCTTCTTATGTGGCCCGGTGTCATTTTTTGTCTTATAATACCCCTGTGAAGTGCCTTGGGGTGTTTTACTATGTTAAAGGCACTATATAAATACTTCTTGTTGTAATATATACAAGCACACATATACGCATTTGTGCGCAAACATATACATACCTATTTACATACACATGCCTACCTATTTACATACACATACATACATACATACACACACATATATATAAAACAGTATGTCTCTGTCTGTCTCTCTGTAAGAACATAAGAAATAGGAGCAGGAGTAGGCCAATCGGCCCCTCGAGCCTGCTCCACCATTCAATAAGATCATGGCTGATCTGATCCTAACCTCAAATCTTCTGTCACTCTGCATCCACCCGAACCCATGTGATCTCCTGGGAGAGGCGAAAAACCAGATAAAGACCCAATGGCCAATTTGGGAGAAAAAAATCTGGGAAATTCCTCTCCGACCCATCTAGGCGATCGAAATTCTTCCAGGAGATCACTGTCCCTATATTTTCTACAGTACTTACCTTCTGTAAAGGCGATCTCCACCCCAGCCAGGAACAGGAATAAAACCATCTCCTGAAATCTAACACAGAATTAGAACACAGTAGGAGCAGAACAAGGCTACACGGCCCCTGGGCCCACTCCACTACCCACAGGGCCATGACCATTCCGAACCTAGACTCATGTCCAATTTCCTGCCCGCTCCCCGTAACCCTTAATTCCCTTTACTTCTAGGAAACTATCTATTTCTGTTTTAAATTTATTTAATGATGTAGCTTCCACAGCTTTCTGGGGCAGCAAATTCCACAAACCTGCCACCCTCTGAGTGAAGAAGTTTCTCCTCATCTCAGTTTTGAATGAGCAGCCCCTTATTTTAAGATTATGCCCCCTAGTTCTAGTTTCACCCATCATTGGGAACATCCTCACCGCATCCACCCGATCAAGCCCCTTCACAATCTTATATGTTTCAATAAGATCGCCTCTCATTCTTCTGAACTCCAATGAGTAGAGTCCCAATCTACTCAACCTCTCCTCATATGACCACCCCATCATCCCCGGGATTAACCGAGTGAACCTTCTTTGTACTGACTCGAGAGCAAGTATGTCTTTTCTTAAGTATGGACACCAAAACTGTATGCAGTATTCCAGGTGCGGTCTCACCAATACCTTGTACAACTGCAGCAATACCTCCGTTTTTATATTCCATCCCCCTAGCAATAAAAGCCAACATTCCATTGGCCTTCTTAATCACTTGCTGCACCTGCATACTAACTTTTTGAGTTTCGTGCACAAGGATCCCCAGATCCCTTTGTACTACAGTACTTTCCAGTTTCTTGCCATTAAGATAATAACTTGCTCTATGATTTTTCCTGCCAAAGTGCATAACCTCACACTTTCCAGTATTGTATTCCATCTGCCAAATCTCTGCCCACTTACTTAGCCTGTCTATGTCCCTTTGCAGGTTTTTTATGTCCTCCTCACTCACTACTTTCCGTCCCATCTTTGTATCATCTGCAAACTTTGATATGTTACACTCGGTCCCCTCCTCCAAATCGTTAATATAGATTGTAAAGAGTTGGGGACCCAGCACTGACCCCTGCGGAACACCACTAGTTACTGGTTGCCAATCTGAGAACGAACCATTTATCCCAACTCTCTGCTTTCTGTTAGAGAGCCAATCCTCCACCCACGCCAGAATATTACCCCCAATCCCGTGATTTTTTATCTTGAGCAATAATCTTTTGTGTGGCACCTTGTCAAATGCCTTTTGGAAGTCTAAATACACTACGTCCACTGGTTCCCCTTTATCCGCCCTGTATGTTACTTCCTCAAAAAACTCAAGCAAATTTGTCAAACATGACTTCCCCTTCATGAAACCATGCTGAGTTTGTCCTATTAAATTATGTTTATCCAAATGTCCCGTTACTGTCTCCTTAATAATGGACTCTAACATTTTACCAGCCACAGATGTTAGGCTAACAGGTCTACAGTTTCCAGCCTTCTGCCTACTACCCTTTTTAAATAAGGGTGTTACATTAGCAGTTTTCCAATCTGCCGGGACCTTTGCTGAGTCCAGTGAGTTTTGGAAAATTATTACCAATGCATCCACAATCCCTACCGCTACTTCCCTCAAGACCCTAGGATGCAAGCCATCAGGTCCAGGGGATTTATCCGCCTTGAGTCCCATTATTTTACCAAGTACCACTTCCTTAGTGATTTTAATCGTATTTAGTTCCTCCCCCCTAGAGCCCCCTGTTTGTCCAGTGTTGGGATATTCTTAGTGTCCTCTACTGTAAAGACTGATACAAAATAATTGTTCAGTGTTTTTGCCATCTCCATGTTTCCCACCATTAATTTCCCGGTCTCATCCTCTAAGAGACCAACATTTACTTTAGCCACCCTTTTTCTTTTTATATAACTATAGAAACTTTTACTGTCTGTTTTTATATTTTTTGCTAATTTACTTTCATAATCTATCTTCCCTTTCTTAATCAATCTTTTAGTTATTTTTTGCTGTCTTTTAAAGACATCCCAATCATCCATCCTCCCACTAGATTTGGCTACCTTATATGCCCTTGTTTTTACTCGGATACTATCCTTAATTACTTTACTTAGCCACGGATGGCTATCTTTTCTTTTACACCCTTTTTTCCTCAGTGGAATATATTTTTTTTGGAAGTTGTAAAATAACTCCTTAAATGTACACCACTGATCATGTACCGTCTTACCCTTTAATCTATTTTCCCAGTCCACTCTAATTAATTCCGCTCTCATACCTTCATAGTCTCCTTTATTCAAGCTCAGCATGCTTGTTTGAGATCCAACCTTCTCACCCTCTAATTGAATATGGAACTCAACCATATTATGGTCACTCATTCCAAGGGGATCCTTTACTAGGACATTTTTAATTAATCCTGTCTCATTACACAGGACCAAATCTAAGGTTGCTTGCCCCCTGGTCGGTTCAGTTACATACTGCTCAAGAAACCCATCCCTAATACACTCAATGAACTCATCCTCAAGGCTGCTCTGCCCAATTTGATTTGTCCAGTTAATATGATAATTAAAATCCCCCATAATTATAGCTGTTCCCTTATTACAAGCCTCAACTATTTCCTGATTAATACTCCGTCCAACAGAGTTGCAACTGTTCGGAGGCCTATAGACTACACCCACTAGTGTTTTTTTCCCCTTATTATTCCTTATCTCCACCCAAACTGTTTCACTATCCTGCTCCTTTGACCCAATATCATTTCTCTGTATTAGTGATTCCTTCCTTTATTAACATAGCCACCCCACCTCCTCTCCCTTCCTGCCTGTCCTTCCTGATTGTTAAATAACCTGGTATGTTTAATTCCCAGTCATGGTCACCCTGCAGCCATGTTTCTGTAATGGCCACAAGATCATACCCATATGTCATTATTTGTGCCGTTAACTCATTCATTTTGTTACGAATGCTACGTGCATTCAGATAAAGAACTTTCAAATATGTTTTGTAACACTTAGTTCCTGTTTTTTCCCTTTTTAGTACTTTACTTTTTACTCCATACCTTCTGTCCCTTCCTGACACATTCTGTTTTTTAATTCCCCCACTGCTACCTAAGTCTATGACCTTCTCTGTTGTCATTTCTATTATTTGCTCTCGAGAAACCTCCCCCCCACTAATTAGTTTAAAGCCCTCTCTACAGCCCTAGTTATATGATTCGCCAGGACTCTAGTCCCAGCACTGGCCAAGTGGAGTCCGTCCCAACAGAACAGCTCCCTCCTGTCCCAGTACTGGTGCTAGTGTCCCAAGAAGCAAAACCCATTTCTCCCGCACCAGCCTTTGAGCCACGCATTTAACTCTTTAATTTTATTTATCCTAGCCAAATTCGCTCGTGGCTCAGGTAATAACCCAGAGATTATTACCCTTGAGGTTCTGTTTTTTAATTTGACCCCTAGCTGCTCATACTCCTTTAACAGAACCGTCTTCCTTGTCCTATCTACATCGTTTGTACCAACATGGACCACGACAACTGGATCCTCCCCCTCCCACTCCAAGTTTCTTTCCAGCCCAGAAGAGATGTCCTTAACCCTGGCACCAGGCAGGCAACACAGCCTTCGGGACTCCCGTTCTTGACTGCAGAGAACCCTATCTATCCCCCTAATGATACTATCCCCTACCACTACAACATTTCTTTTTACTCCCTCCACTTGAATGGCCCCCTGTACCACGGTGCTGTGGCCAGGTTGCTCATCCTCCCTGCAGTCCCCGCTCCCGCCCTCACAGGGAGTAAGAAGCTCGATCCTGCTGGACAAGAACAAGGGCTGCGTCTCCTTCAACACTACATCCTGGATCCCTGTACCTTCCTCACTCGTAGTCACACCGTCCTGTCCCTGACCACGGACTACATCTGCAGTAATTAACTTCATAGGTGTGACCATCTCCTGAAACATAGAGTCCAGGAACTTCTCCCCCTCCCTGATGTGTCGCAGTGTCTGAAGCTCGGTCTCAAGCTCCATAACATGGAACTTGAGTTCCTCTAGCAGCAAACACTTGTCGCAGATGTAATCACCGTGAGCCTCAATGGGGTTCACCGGCTCCCACATCTCGCAACAGTAACACATCACCTGCTCCATTCTGTATAATTAATTAAATTTCTTATTATTAGTTATGAAGACCCTGCCCGGATATATATGATAATATCACACCACTATTCAATAGGACTTAACAACTTAAAGGTATAAAAGAGAAGAGAAGGAAGAAAACCAACCAACCAGCTGATCACCAACCTCCTCCTTGAATACTGTGTGGGGCCTGTTTGGTTGACTCGTCTCGCTGCTCCGCCTCCGCAGTGCTGTCTAAGCCTGGGAGTGGGGAACAAAACAGAGCAAAAAACACACCCTCACCTCCCACTTATCCGAACTCTCCCACTTAGCAAAACTCCAACAGCACACAAGGCACTCTGTGCACTGCAGTAGCCCCGCCCCTTTTATACCCGGATTCTACTTCCGGTTTAAACTGCCCAAGAGCTTAAAAAACCCTTAAAAAATTAAACTTACTTCAAATAATTGACTTCTTAACACACTAAAATTCACAAAATACACTTAAATGATTTTTCTCCCATTTAGCAAAACTCCAACAGCACTCAATGCACAAGGCACTCCGTGCACTGCACTAGCCCCTCCCCTTTTATACCCGGATTCTACTTCCGGTTTAAACTGCCCAAGAGTTTAAAAAACCCTTAAAATATTAAACTTACTTCAAATAATTGACTTCTTACACTAAAATTCATAAAATACACTTAAATGATTTTTCTCCCACTTAGCAAAACTCCAACAGCACTCAATGCACAAGGCACTCTGTCTGTCTGTCTCTCTGTCTGTCTGTCCGGCCGTCTGTCCAGCTATACAATCAAAAGTTATAGAGCGTACCTATACATATGTTATATCAAAAGAAAGCTTATCATTAGGGGACTCTCATAGGCGTATTTACTTTTTGGTCGGACAAAAATTGTGCCGACGGTATCCAAAAAACGTTCAAAATTCCGCTCATTATCCGCTCATTAGCATCGAGTGATGTGAAGGTTCATTGCGTGTGCGGGCGGGCCAATCCTACAGTTCAGTGACCTGACGGTTGACCAATTGGTGCGTGTGTGGGCGGGCCTAATGCTTCTGAGTTGAGGTGAGTGGCCGCCATCTTGATTCCAAACTCTTCATTTCTTTTTCCCGCTTACTGCGTGTTTCTTTTCAAATCTATATTTCCAGCTAAAAAAAAAGTTGCTTTTAAAACACAAATTGTTTTTTAAAAAAGTAAATTAATTTGTAAATCCCTCCCCCTCCCTCCTTTCCTCCCCCGCTCCCTCCCTCTCCCCCTCCCCCTCCCCCTCTCCCTCTCCCCCTCTCTCTCTGCTCCCTCTCCCCCCTCTCTCTCTGCCCCTCTCTCCCCCCTCTCTCTCTCCCCCCCAGTCTCTCTCTCTCCCCCCAGTCTCTCTCTCTCCCCCCAGTCTCTCTCTCTCCCCCCAGTCTCTCTCTCTCCCCCCAGTCTCTCTCTCTTCCCCCAGTCTCTCTCTCTCTCCCCCCAGTCTCTCTCTCTCCCCCCAGTCTCTCTCTCTCCCCCCAGTCTCTCTCTCCCCCCAGTCTCTCTGTCCCCCCAGTCTCTCTCTCCCCCCAGTCTCTCTCTCTCTCTCCCCAGTCTCTCTCTTCCCCCAGTCTCTCTCTCTCTCCCCCCCAGTCTCTCTCTCTCTCCCCAGTGTCTCTCTCTCTCCCCCCCAGTCTCTCTCCCTCTCCCCCAGTCTCTCTCTCTCTCCCCCAGTCTCTCTCTCTCTCCCCCAGTCTCTCTCTCTCCCCCAGTCTCTCTCTCTCTCTCTCTCCCCCCCAGTCTCTCTCTCTCTCTCTCTCTCTCTCCCCCAGTCTCTCTCTCTCTCTCTCTCCCCCAGTCGCTCTCTCTCCCCCAGTCTCTCTCTCTCCCCCCCGTCTCTCTCTCTCTTCCCCCCGTCTCTCTCTCTCTTCCCCCCGTCTCTCTCTCTCTTCCCCCCCGTCTCTCTCTCTCTTCCCCCCAGTCGCTCTCTCTCTTCCCCCCAGTCGCGCTCTCTCTTCCCCCCAGTCGCTCTCTCTCTTCCCCCCAGTCGCTCTCTCTCTTCCCCCCAGTCGCTCTCTCTCTTCCCCCCAGTCGCTCTCTCCCCCCCAGTCGCGCTCTCTCTTCCCCCCAGTCGCGCTCTCTCTTCCCCCCAGTCGCGCTCTCTCTTCCCCCCAGTCGCGCTCTCTCTTCCCCCCAGTCGCGCTCTCTCTTCCCCCCAGTCGCTCTCTCTCTTCCCCCCAGTCGCTCTCTTCCCCCCAGTCGCTCTCTCTCTTCCCCCCAGTCGCTCTCTCTCTTCCCCCCAGTCGCTCTCTCTCTTCCCCCCAGTCGCTCTCTCTCTTCCCCCCAGTCGCTCTCTCTTCCCCCCAGTCGCTCTCTCTCTTCCCTCCAGTCGCTCTCTCTCTTCCCCCCAGTCGCTCTCTCTCTCGTCCCCCCAGTCGCTCTCTCTCTCGTCCCCCCAGTCGCTCTCTCTCTTCCCCCCAGTCGCTCTCTCTCTTCCCCCCAGTCGCGCTCTCTCTTCCCCCCAGTCGCTCTCTCTCTTCCCCCCCAGTCGCTCTCTCTCTTCCCCCCAGTCGCTCTCTCTCTTCCCCCCAGTCGCTCTCTCTCTTCCCCCCCAGTCGCTCTCTCTCCTCCCCCCAGTCGCTCTCTCTCCTCCCCCCAGTCGCTCTCTCTCTCTTCCCCCCAGTCGCTCTCTCTCTTCCCCCCAGTCGCTCTCTCTCTTCCCCCCAGTCGCTCTCTCTCTTCCCCCCAGTCGCTCTCTCTCTTCCCCCCAGTCGCTCTCTCTCTTCCCCCCATTCGCTCTCTCTCTTCCCCCCAGTCGCTCTCTCTCTTCCCCCCAGTCGCTCTCTCTCTTCCCCCCAGTCGCTCTCTCTCTTCCCCCCAGTCGCTCTCTCTCCTCCCCCCAGTCGCTCTCTCTCCTCCCCCCAGTCGCTCTCTCTCTTCCCCCCAGTCGCTCTCTCTCTTCCCCCAGTCGCTCACTCTCTTCCCCCCAGTCGCGCTCTCTCTCTCTCTCTCTCTTCCAACAACAACATGTCCTCAAAGAAGCCTCGGCACCGCCGGGCACTCCAGCTAGTTATACATATATTAGCTCGCTAACCATTTCTCTATTAATGTGATCATATTCCCTTTAATTTCATGTGCCATTATCTTTGCCTTAAGCATCTGGTATGTTATAAAATGCTTTTTGAAAGTCCATATAAGCCATACCTACTGCTTTCCTTCATTTATTTTGTTATTTCAATCAGTTCTATAAGGTTATTCAAGCACGACCCCTCTCTTCACCATTAGTGATTGGTGCTGATGAATTCATGTCTCTCCAAGTGCTTAATAATTTCATCTGGATCGCAAACTTAAGCATATGTGATGCACAGCTGGCCCAGTTACCAATCATTTGAACTGGCTTTATCATGCTTTGCTCTCCTTAGCTAAAGATAACCCAGGCTCTCTTTTCCCACTACCACAGAGTATCTCCAATTGTTTCTCAAGCTCAGTAACTTTTGAGCTCAAGTGAGTCCATCTGGAGGCACTTATTAGACTATGGTTGCCCTGGATAAACATAGTTGCCAGAAACACTCACATTATGCAAGTTTTGCACAACACAGGTTTCCATAATAAATAGATCTGAAAAATTCAAACTTAAGTAATTGAAAGTAGTTTCAAGTTAACTGTACTTCAGTGCCAAGTTCAAGTTTGGGCCAAACTCCCTTTACTCGGGTGCCTTCTCATTGTACTGGTCTCTCTCACCTTGATCTGCTCCTTCTACTTAAATCCTCTCAAAACAACACAATTTTTATTTCTGTTTTGTCTTACAGATTCAGGCCCACTCTGTCTTGGTGCCAAACTCCTGTTCGGACTAAACTTAGTTTCTTACCATCTCTCAGAAAAACCTTGCTCTTGTCAGTGTGTTCCTCAGTCAACTTGTAGGTCCAAAATTTTTGTCTACCAAATTAATGGACTGAAAATTCTGCCGATTCCACCTAACCTATTACACCCAAATTCCCAATGTGCCAGAGCAGAAACTTGTAAAATCTACCCCATTATGTCGAATGCCTTTAGTTTGGGGGAAGCACTGTACAGAGTTAGAATTCCCATCCATTGTTATTGAAAACCAGTTATGATGGTATTTCCGTTTGAGACCTTGAGGTAATGTGTATTAAATGTTGACTTGTGTGCATTTGTGATTTTTGTATCTTGACATTTTTGAACCTTCAATTTTTGGTGTTAAACTGGTAGATGTTTACATAGCAAGGCTGCTTCTGTTGTAAATTTCTTTCAGTCTGAGGCATCAGCTGACCATTTCAGATGCAATTCCTGAAGGGGTATTCTCTGAAATTTACTTTATGCTAATATCTTCAAAAAGCAGTATTTAAGTGCTTTGACTTTTGTTTTTACTGATTGGTGAAGTCTATTTAAAAAAGGATGGGTGTTCTCTGTTTGACTATCAAATTATCCTACATGCTGCACTTATTTCTGCCTCAACTCTTTTTTTCCCCTTTTTATAAAGCCAAGGATTCCGTATACTTTAACAACCTTTTCAACTTGTTCTTCCCCAGCCTCGCTGTTCCTGCACCCCCTTTAAAATTGTGCCATTTAGTATATACGGCCTCCTCTTTTCCTTTCAAAATGTATTGCTTCACACAGCATAAGTAATGTTTCTTTTTCTTTGTGTTTTACTAGCTTTGGGTTGTTATAATAATGATGCTATTCAGAAATGTAAAGAGCTTTAATAGTAATGTAGCTTGTTTAGTGTTGGTGTATGAGCTAAAAATGGTTTTCTTAATTGGCTGCCTAGATGGCCTAAAATTTCCTTGGACTTTCTAACGGCATCAGGGGTAAAGCATAAAAAAGGAACAAAGACATAGTGATAGTTGTAATTGTACAGATACTTTCCTTTTAAATTAAAATTAGTGTTTATGGATAGTTGTAAAATATATTTTGCCCATTAAATTTATGACCTGTTTTTATTTTTGGAGTCTGACTCCTTTGCCCGCATTTTAGATATTAATGTTCATCTATTTACTGAAGTCTACACAATGTATGTGGACTGGTTGGCACACTCATTGTTCCCTTCTGGGGCCGGCCTAGACTGTTGAAAGTAAGGAGAAAATGTTTTTTTTTATGGCTGTAAAGGTCCTAAATGAAACGAGATTTTGCCGCCTCTACCTTCCTGTTGAACATGGGATTGAATTGCCCACGATTTAGTACTCCGAAGCCAAAAGATGATTGATGTGTGAAGAAGAATATACATGTTGGAACATAAAAAGGGTATCCGTATAGTAAGAGTATTTTCTTGGGTTGGCACATTTTTTGGCCTTACTACAGAGAGATTGCCTCTCTCACTAATCTGCTCAGTGCAGATTATGGATGACAAAAGTGGGAAAATTGCCTCATTTCCCCAGTGCTAACTTTCCTAACCTTGATCTGTACAGAATCCACACAAAATAATAAAAACAAGTGTAAGTAATATACTTTAGGCTCTTCAATCAAATGCAACTGTCCTAACTTTAAGGTTAAATTTGGGAAAAGCTTCTTGCCAATATTTCATACTTTCCTAATCAGTATTTGGATTCTGACAAATAGCAGAAATAATAGTAGCAGTAAAGATTTGAGTCACATCCCACAGGACAGGGTTTTTTTTCCACTGAGGGTTCAAGGTCCCTCTATTTCACAGAATCACAGAAACCCCACAGTGCAGATAGAGGCCATTTCAGCCCATCGAGCCTACACCGACACATATCCCACCCGATCCCCGTAACCCCTACACCAACACATATCCCACCCTATCCCCGTAACCCCACGTATTTAATCCCCCGAACACTAAGGGTCAATTTATCATAGCCAATCAACCTAACCCGCACATCTTTGGACTTTGTTTTGAGGCATGCTCAAATTGTGCTCCCAAATCCTGCTAGCTTATTTTTCTGTGTTGAAACACATTACCACAATTGTTGGTTATCTTCTGGTACCCTGGTCAAGTGACTCATGGAAGGTTGATCTTGTCCTCCCCTGATTTTCACTTGCTTACTAGCAGAAGTCACTGGTTACATATCAGTAATACTGGTTGACTCCCCTTTTCAACACAGACAAGGGATTGAAACCGGGACCTTCCTAGTCTGTGCAGCACAAATTTACTCACTGACGCTTCTATGGCTCTGAATGAATCATAATGCATTTGTGGTTTTTTAAGCAATTCTTATGTAAGAATTGGACTGAAATGTTTGCTGTGCTTGAAATTGACAGTGCACAAGGGAAGGGTTTGATGTGCTGTTCTGGAGAGCTTAAACTTTGACTTCCATTGAAGGAGTACATGAAGTGGCCATGTTATATTCTAACATTATTCCACTGAATTGTATAGAACCTTTCTTTGTCCCAGGAAATATTGGGAGTCTTTTACTTTTTATTTTTTTGTTAAATAAAATATTTACAAAATTGGTGCTATATTCTGAGTGAAGGTCATAGCAGAGAGAGTGTGTGTGTGTGAGACTACTTTCCAAAACGTGACCCAGTCCCTGGAACACCCTCAGTAAATACTCCAAATTATGTGTACCTTTTTGTGATCACAGGGCTGGTTTAAATTTCTATCTGATTGGCGCTATAAAAATTCTAATATTTTAAAATGACCAGTTTAGGAGAGAATGGAGTCCTTGTTCCTGTGGATATTATATGCTGGTACTGAAAGCTTTTATGTACAGTGCCAAAGCCTGGAATGTAGAAATTTTAAACTAGGTTTGTGAAGAATTATTGGAATACAAGAGTTTCAAGGTGGTGGATAACATTTCCTAGAGGGAATTGAAAGCCACTTCACAAAGCATTGGCAGTGTCCCACTATCCTCCATATTTATAATAACATAGAGTGCTGAATGAAAAGCAATTGAATATGGAATTTATCCTGCTTGTGAGCAGGACCTGCATAACTCTGTCCAGGCATAAGTTCAGGATTCAGTGGTTCTTTTACCATATCCCTATAATAATTATGTAACTTTCCTTTTCTTCTGTTATTTTTTAACCTTTGTGTTCTCCTTAGCTCTCAGCCATTCCAAAAGTGCTCATGTGCAACCTTTGATCTCCAAGAATGTTGAAAGTGGGAAGGTACATGAGAAATGTCACGGCATCAGTTGATCTCTGCGAGCAAAATTGTGAATGTGGTAGGACTTCTCCAAGTTCCTAGCGTATTCAATTGCAACATACAGATTTTCAGCAATATGCTAATGTGTATACAATGTCCATTAAAGTATGTTTACCATGTAATGGATTAATGACCAAGTTTTGCTCCTGAAGAGCAACTTACGGAACCTAGTTACTCTGAGGTAAAAGCACTTTATTTCCAGATTTTTCAGTTTCAAGCCCCAGTTGAATTCCTGGAAACAATAGGGACATGTTGTTTTTCAAAAACCATTGTATAATGGGCTCTGGCAACCAATTTTGATAATTTTATTAATAAAATTTTCAGGAGAAATGTTCCATATAAATTGGACTAAATCATATCAAATGATTCTCAATTAAAGTACTTATATTTATAAATTAAAAAAATGTATTGGCTTTAATCCTAGTCCCTGACTTAAGAAAACGACTAGGCTGGTCTGAGTATTAAACAAGGCTTTAATCAACTGTTTTTCAGCATGGCGATCTAGTTGTGTCCTTCACTAGTTCCTGTTAAAGAATGTCCTGAGCAAGCTGGGCCCATGCCAGAGTATTTATACTCTCCCTGGACAGCGCCACCAGCAGGCCGCCCAGTATTACTTCATAAGTCATTTCCACATGAATGACAAGATTCATGTCCGTCCCTATGGCCTGGATTTTCTGATAGGGTCTGCCCATTTTACAGGGGTTATCAGACCATTGTACCATATACCAGATTGCCACCCAGTTTTGTGATTAAATTAATTTCTAGTGGGTGCAGGAAAGGCCAGCAATTTTTAGGCTGATTCATTCAAATAAGGTGAAAATAATGTTGCATTTCTTGTTTTCCATCATTTCCACTGTCGTCATCTTGCCCATTTAAAGCAGGTGTCAGGGTTGCTAGGCACTTGGTAGAAGGCAGAAGAGAATTTATATAGCCTAACATCAGTGGTTCTAACATCAATTCCAATTGTACAGTTTTTTGGCTTGCTGTTACAAAGGCAGATAGCAGAGTAGTTTGCACCATTTATTGTCATTTTTGCCCCCATCGTTTCAAAGTACAGGGAAATTCCCTTGGGACTTCCCGTATATCATTGCTTTTTGGAATAAGAGGAGTAGCAACAGAGGGCTACAAGGCTAGTCCTGCAGCAGTGAGGTGCATGACACCCATTGGCTGGGACCCACACTAGAGTATGTATCCAGAGACGCATACATCTGCATTTTTCATAGGAATAGTGCTTGCAGAAGTTTTGCTTTAACAAGGAAGTTGTCGCTGAGGCACGTCACGTGCTGCAACCCACCTCCACCACAGGCACAAAACTGCCAATGGCTGTTAACGTCACAGCAACCCTTAAATTTTATGCTATAGGGTCATTCCAGACCACCACTGGGACTCCACTAACATTAGGCAATCAGCTGTGCACAGATGTATTAAGTAAGTCACAGTTGCATTTGATCATCTTCCATGTGGACAGTTGGCGTAGGACAAGGCAAAGCAATTTTACAAAAGGCCCTGGAACTGTTGATTGAATCTGCATGGCTGTTTATACTCCCTTTGTAGAATGCCACAACCTCCATCCATATATTCCATTCTAAACATGTTGCTATTTCAACTAGCAGTATGGTCTCATAAGTGAATACTTGCTTCCCTGTCAGCAGCCATTGTACCTTCATTTTGTGGGTGGCTTCTACAGCCAGGCTTCATAGTACCTGCGTAGTTTCTGAGGACACTAGTTGAGTTAGTGAAGTCCAGTCATGCACTGGCATAAATGAGCACGCCATTGGCATTTTCAAATGTCCGAATCAATTTGTGGGCATCCTGAAATACAGCCTTGCTAGGGTCTTGAGGATGCTGCATGTTCCACAACTTTGCTTTACTAAGAGGTCTCATTATGAAGGCCCTGAAGTATGAAGTAAGAGGATGAGCAAGAGAAGCAGCTGCAGCTGAGGGTGCAAAGATCAACCTGTTGCCAACTGCAAGAGGCATGCATGCCAATCTCCTGCAGCAATCTTCTCTTGACTACCATATATGGCCAATGTATTCATAGTCATGTCTCCATCTTTCCACTTCTCTCTCTATAAATGACATCCTATGTGACTCTGACCGTGGTAAACTATCCCTCCTCATCCTTCTTGACCTGCCTGCAGCCTATGACACGGTTGACCACACCATCCTCCTCTGACGCCTCTCCTCTGTTGTCCAACTGGGTGGGAGTGTTCTTCCCTGGTTCCATTTCTATCTGTCTATTCATAACTAGAGAATCTCCTGCAATGGTTTCTCTTCCTACTCCTGCACCATTATCTCTGGAGTCCCCCAAGATTCTATCCTTTTTATCATCTACCTGCTGCCCCTCATGACATCATCCGAAGACATGTCGGATGCCACGTGTACGCTGACAATATCCAGGTGTACCTCACCAGCACCTCTCTCGACCCCTCCACTGCCTCTGATTTGTCACTCTGCTTGTCTGACATCCAGTATTGGATGAGCAAAAATTTCCTCCAATTAAATATTGCCAAACCCACCTACTTCCACTTCTGAAACTTCGCCCACTGAGCCCATCACCATCACTGCTGAAATCCTCATTAGCTGAAGACTTGATTTTTAAGATGTTTTCCTCACCAACCTCCCAAGCTCTGCTTAACAAAGAAAAATCCAATTCGTCTAGAGCTTTGCATTCATTTAATGTCCTGCACAACCATCACTCCCAACATTGCCAATTGGCTTCCCACCCCCAACACAGAATCCAAATTCTTCTGATAAGGTTTGGACTTTTAATTTTTGACTTGGTCTGCTTACGGAAGCTGCCTGTCAAGTCTTCTATGAACTGACACCTGTGCCTTTATACATGCCAATAGCATGCCACAGACTAACAATTACCCAAAATTCCCTAGATTCTAGAACGGTCTCAGCAGATTGGAAGGTAGCAAATGTAACCCCGTTGTTCAAGAAAGGAGGGAGAGAGAAAGCAGGGAACTACAGGCCAGTTAGCCTGACACCAGTCATCAGGAAAATGCCAGAATCCATTATTAAGGAAGTGGTAACAGGGTACTTAGAAAATCATCATATGATTAAGGCAGAGTCAACATGGTTTTATGAAAGGTAACTCGTGTTTGACAAATTTATTAGAGTTTATTGAGGATGCACCTAGCAGGGTAGATGAAGGGGAACCAGTGGATGTAGTATATTTGGATTTCCAAAAGGCATTCGATAAGGCGCCACATAAAAGGTTGCTACGCAAGATTTAACATGATTGGCAGAAGAACCAAAGAGGACATGAAAACAACCTTTTTTACTCAGCGAGTGGTTAGGATCTGGAATGCAATGCCTGAAAGGGTGGTGGAGGCAGACTCGATCACGGCTTTCAAAAGGGAGCTGGATAAGTACCTGAAGGAAAAATATTTGCAGGGCTATGGGGAAAGGGCAGGGGAGTGGGACTAGCTGAAGTGCTCTTGCAGAGAGCTGGGATGGGCCGAATGACCTCCTTCTGTGCTGTAGCCATTCTATGATTCTAAGATAAGGACTCGTGGGGTTGGGGGTAATATATTAGAGGATTGGTTAACACAGAAAACAGAGTAGGGATAAAGGGGTCATTTTCAGGTTGGCAGACTATAACTAGTGGGTTGCCACATGGGCCTGGGCCTCTGCTATTTACAATCTATATTAATGACTTAGATGAAAGAACCGAGTATAATGTATCCAAGTTTGCTGATGATACAAAGCTAAGTGGGAAAGTAAGCTGTGAGGCAGACACAAAGAGCCTGCAAAAGGATATAGACAGGTTAAATGAGTGGGCAATAAGGTGGCAGAAGGAGTATAATGTGGGGAAATGTGAGATTATTCACTTTGGTAGGAAGAATAGAGAAACAGAATTTTTTTAGATAGTGAGAAACTATTAAATGTTGGTGCTCTGAGAGATTTAGGTGTCCTCATACAGGAAACAGAGTTGGCATGCAGGTACAGCAAGCAATTAGGAAGGCAAATGGCATGTTGGCTTTTTTTAAAATTATGTTGGCCTTTATTGCAAGGGGGTTGGAGTACAAGAGTAAGGAGGTCATGCTACAATTGTACAGGGCTTTGGTGAGACCACACCTGGAGTACTATTCACAGTTTTGGTCTCCTTATCTGGGAAAGGATATACTTGCCTTAGAGGCGGCACAACAAAGGTTCACTAGATTGACTCCTGGCATGAGGGGGTTGTCTTGTGAAGAGAGATTGTGTAGAATGGGCCTATGCTCTCTGGAGTTGTGAAGAATGAGAGGTGATCTCATTGAAACATATAAGATTCTGAGGAGGATTGATAGGGTAGATGCTGAGATGTTTCCCCTGGTTGGAGAGTCTAGAACTAGGGGCATCATCTCAGAATAAGGGATCAGCCATTTAAGACTGAGATGAGGAATTTCTTCACTGAGGGTTGTGATTCTTTGGAATTCTCTGCCCCAAAGGGCTGTGAATGCTGAGTCTTTGAGTATAGTCAAGGCTGAGATAGGTAGAATTTTTTGTCTCTAGGGGAATCGAGGGATATGGAGATCGGGCAGGAAAGTGGAGTAGAGGTCGAAGATCAGCCATGATCTTATTGAATGGCAGAACAGGCTTGAGGAGCCTTATGACCTACTCCTGCTCCGAATTCTTATGTCAAGTTATGGTACAACACACCCGGATGTGGCATGGGATGCTCTCCACATTCTCCTGTTTTCTCCAAAAGGTGATAATTACCACACTCCGACCATTACAGTAAGGCTGAAACGAATAGATTTATTTACATTTATAATATGATTGGACCAAGAACAAGGCATTTCTGCCAACTGGGCTCCAATCTTCATTTTGACATTTTGTAGCGAAAGGCTGCATCTATTTTATCTCGTTATTTCAACACTATGACAACTGAAATTTTCTCAATTTGACACAGGCGGAAAACTTTCTTCTTGTTTTCAAACCTCTCCATAGTCTTCATCTACCCTGTTGCTGCAATCTTCTCCAGCCCTACATCACAGCACGCACCATCTGCTCTACTACATTTCAACCATCAACAGCGAAGCATTTAGAAAGCTTGGCCCTGGAATTATTTTCCTACACCTTTCTACCTTCCATTTCTCTCTCCCAAAACCTCTGCAAAATTTAACACTCAGCCTAATTTTTCTACTACTTTTTCCTGATAACCTACCCTTCTGCCTTGGGACACTTTGTCATGCCAAAGGCATGAAATGATGTTTACCTTTTAATTCTGATTTAGACATGATGCAGCCATTGTCAACCATGCTTTTAGCTGCCTAGTTCTGGAATTCCCTCCATAACCCTCTCTGCTTCTGTACCTCTCTCTCCTTCTTTAAGACAATCCTTAAAACCTACCTCTCTGACCCAAACTTTTGGTCACCTGTCCTAATACTGCTTTATGTGGCTTGGTGTCTTTGTTTGATAATGCTCGTGTGAAGTGCCTTGGGGCGGTTTACTATGTTAAAGGTGCTATAGAAATTAAAGTTGTTGTATAAAGTCTCTTTGCTGTGCGCAACAAACCCTGGACACAGTTCATGCGAACATGTGAAAGCACCTTCCATGCCTTACCAAGGCAATGTCTGCAAACATAACAACTTTAGTGAAACCATACGGTGTGCCCATCTGCTGTTTGCTTTAATAATGCTTCCCTTTGGTACCAATATCTGATATATGCACTCTTAGACCTAGTCCCGTGCTTCTCATAGATTTTCTCTCAGTTGCAGGGCTGCATGAGGCAGCTGTGTGCTTTATTGCAATAGGATCCTAGGCTCACAGCTTCTAGGCATTGAGATAGACCTGTTGCAGGCTGCACCTCATGTAACCAGTCACCAAACCAGAAGAGAGAATCCTCTCCAATCCACCGCTCATGCCTCTTATGAGAGCAGTTTGAGCATCCATGGGAAAAGTACAGACTGATTTTAGGGCTTCTATTGCAGATGTCCCTGAAGCTGCTGCATGCTCCATAGTAGAATGCAGTGTTGTGAAACTGCCCTCCAATATATGGTGCATGTTGATAGTGGACTCCTCCACAAATGTCACCAGCTGCAGCTCTTTATGCCTGCACCAACGCTTGATACTCTGCCAGTATTATTCTTTTGAAAGCCTATGATCTAGGTCTCCAGGCTTTTCAGCCAAGAGGTGACTCATTCTGACTTCTAGTCAGTAGCTGATGGTATATGCATGCCATTAGTTGCGCACATTCCTGCCATGACCTTGAAGCAGGTGCCCAATACAGCATGGTCACTTATCTGCAGGAAAGCAGACCTAATGGAATAGAGATCAGTGAAACCCTCATGGTTGTCTGCAACCAGTCACCACACAAGAGACAACCCTGTTCAATCTCATTCCAGATGTACCAACAACTGCTACGCCTGCTCACTTGCGCTCTGTGCATCCCTAGAGCACTGTTTTCTGATTCACCTACAGACAGCAACAACTACAAAAAGGGAGTATGAAAAGAAACTTGCAAGGAATATCAAAATCAACACTTTTTTACAATTGTATTATAATACAATTAAAGAGGGTGGTCAGTTAGCAATGTTGGCCCCTTGAAAACTGATCGGTGATATTGTCAATGAAAATGAGGAAATGACAGACATGTTGAATAATTACTTTTACGTCAGTATTTATAGTAGAGGAAGAGGTCAGTATGCCAGAAATCCCAAGAAATCAGGGACAGGACCAGATGGTTTCCATCCCAGGGTTTTAAAGGAAGTAGGTGAGCATATTGCAGATGCCCTAACTATAATCTTCCAAAGTTCTCTCGATTCAGGAACTGTTCCTTTAGATTGGAAAATTGTGCATGTCACTCAGCTATTTAAGCACGGTGAGAGAGGGTAACAAGGGTATTAGACTCGTTCATCTAACATCTATTGTTGGGAAATTACTAGTGTCAATAATTAGGGTGACTGAACACCATTAAAATTTTCAGCCGATCAGCGCGCCAGCATGGATTTATAAAGGGTAGGTCATGGCTGATGAACCTGATTGAATTTTTTGAAGAGGTGACTAAAGTAGTTACGGGGAATGTTTATGAATGTTATTTATATGAACTTCCAGAAGGCATTTGATAAAGTCCCTCAAACGAGACTGTTAGCTAAAGTTGAAGCCCATGGAATTAAAGGCAAATTACTGACCTGGTTAGGAAATTGGCTGAGTGGCAGGAGACTGAGTGTAGGGATAATGGACAGGTACTCGCATTGACAGGATGTGACTCCCGCAAGGATCTGTGTTGGGGCCTCAACTATTCACTGTATTTATTAACGACTTAGATGATGAGAAAGAAAGCCACATATCCAAATTTGACGATAATGACAAAGATAGGCTGCATTGTAAGCAATGTAGATGGAAGCATAAAATTACAGAGATATTGATAGATTAAGCGAATGGGCAGAACTGTGGCAAATGGATTTCAATGTAGGGAAATGTGAGGTCATCTGCTTTGGACCTAATAAGTGAATAGAACCGGGTACTTTCTAAGTGGTGTAAAGCTAAAAACAGTGGAGGTCCAAAGAGACTCGAGTGTCCAGGTACATAGATCATTAAAATGTCAAATGATACAGAAAATAATCAAAAAGCTAATGGAATGCTAGCCTTTATATCTAGAGGATTGGAATACAAGGGGGTAGAAGTCATGCTTCAGCTATACAAAGCTCTGATTAGACCACACCGGGAGTACTGTGAGCAGTTCTGGGCACCACAGCTTAGGAAGGATATATTGGCCTTGGAGGGAGTGCAGTGTAGGTTTACCAGAATGATACCTGGACTCCAAGGGTTAAATTATGAGGAGAGATTACACAAACTAGGGTTGTATTCCCTGGAATTTAGACGGTTAAGAGTTTGAGCGAAGTTTTCAAGATATTAAGGGAAACAGATAGGGTAGATAGAGAGAAACTATTTCCGCTGGTTGGTGAGTCTAGGACTAGGGGGCATAGTCTAAAAATTAGAGCCAGACCTTTCAGGAGAGAAATTAAGAAACACTTCGACACACAAAGGGCGGTAGAAGTTTGGAACTCTCGCAAACAGCAATTGATGCTAGATCAATTAATTTTAAATCTGAGATTGATTTTTGTTAACCAAAGGTATTAAGGAATATGGGGCAAAGGTGATAAATATGGAGTTAGGTCGCAGATCAGCCGTGATCTCATTGAATGGCGGAACAGGCTTGAGGGGCTAAATGTCCGACACCTGTTCCTGTGTTCCTACCATCTAGCTCCCCAGATGTGGATGTCTGAGCTGGTGATTGGGGTGGATAGTGTGTGGTGGCGACTGTTATGAAGTGGTGGCAGTGTTGTTTGCACTCTGGCACCCATGTTGTCTTTCTCTAGCACATGAAGAAAGAATTCGTAGAAAAAGAAGCAAAATGTTGTTAAACACTCAGCTGCCATGTGGCCTCATACTTCCTTTTATCTGACACCCTTTTTGGCCTCCATCCCCTGGATTTTTGAGTACTGTCCCCTCATAAGAGGCAAGATGTTAGAGATTTGGGATGCCTCTTCCTGTTATGGTTTCCTTGTCTTTGAAAAGGAAAGCAAAAAGGGCCAAATCACTTTCTATTACCATGATATGCAGTCCATATTGAACAGAAGTATCCCCCAGAAAGTAACATCCAGGCCAAGAAAGAAAAGAAATACCCCATGGACTCCCAGGTGAAAACTATACAAGTCTTAGTGAGTTTGGTCTTTTTTTTAAACTGGTAGTAGTAATGAAAATAATACTACTAACATTTGTATACCACGTTAACTTGTCAAAACATCTCTAAGTTCTTCACACAATGAATCATTTCTATAGTGCAGTGAGTGATACGTAGGCAAAAGTGGCGGTCATTCTATGCCAACAAGCATCCCACAAACAACAATGACTAGTAAATCTATATTGTGATACTATTGGTTAAAAGAGGAATGCCAGCCAGTGCACCAGGAGTGCCCTTTATCTTTGAACATTGCCATGACATGCTTAACATCCACCTGAAGCATCAAAACAGGATGACAAGACCTTGGTTTAACCATTCATCCAATAGACATCACCTCTGAAGTAATGCACTGACTCGCCAACCTAGATTATAAATTCAGATTCTGGTAACAACCTCAAACATTCCAGTCAAAATAAATCTACAAGGGACCACTCAGTCCATAATGCATGTGATGACATATACATGTAAAACAGGCAGTTACATATCATGCAAGGAATTTTGTAGGATGAAAGTATGTAAGAATCTGAGGAGGTGAAGGTGTAAAGGGCACTGCGGTAACTCGTGTTATTGATGGTAAACAGTTCCAAGAACTTTAAGACAGCATGAGGGGGAGATCATTGTACATGGCAGACATGTCCAGTTTAATGTATTCTTAATGGTGTGGCTGGCTCCTCTTTCCTTCCCTGGTCTTTTAAGGTCATTCAAACTATTTTATGCACCAAATGCCCACTTGGGTTGGTGAGTTTGCACTCGCTGCACATGGCCGCCCTGTTCCATTGCCCCATGGCAGCTTTATTTTAGCACCTGCATTGCTTGATGCCAAACAGGGTGTTTCTCATCTGCCTAACTTCCTCCACAGCTGCCTCTGAGAACCTGAGACGCTCTGCCCTCCTGCTGACCTAATGAGACATTTTTTCAAATCTGGTTTCTTCAGTGTACCAAAAATGACAACTATGAAAGATCAGTGTTCAAGAAGCTAGATTCATGCTCTGCCCTATTATGCCCGATTCAAAAATAAGGCGCTATATTTTTGAGGTTTATTTTCAATATAACCATTCTTGTTAACAGTTTTTATTATTATACAGTTATAGAGCCATGGTTTTATGCATTAAAAAAAATTCTCCTAAATATATAAGTATTTTTGAGCTACTCCCTTGTGGATTTATTTTGACTGGAATGTTTGAGGTTGTTACCAGAATCTGAATTTATAATCTAGGTTGGCGAGTCAGTGCATTACTTCGGAGGTGATGTCTATTGGATGAATGGTTAAACCAAGGTCTTGTCATCCTGTTTTGATGCTCCAGGTGGATGTTAAGCATGTCATGGCAATATTCAAAGATAAAGGGCACTCCTGGTGCACTGGCTGGCATTCCTCTTTTAACCAATAGTATCACAATACAGATTTACTAGTCATTGTTGTTTGTGGGATGCTTGTTGGTGTAGAATGACCGCCACTTTTGCCTACGTATCACTCATTGCACTATAGAAATGATTCATTGTGTGAAGAACTTAGAGATGTTTTGACAAGTTAATGTGGTATACAAATGTTAGTAGTATTATTTTCATTACTACTACCAGTTTAAAAAAAAAAGACCAAACTCACTAAGACTTCTTGTATAGTTTTCACCTGGGAGTCCATGGGGTATTTCTTTTCTTTCTTGGCCTGGATGTTACTTTCTGGGGGATACTTCTGTTCAATATGCATATCTGCCACACATGCTACACTGATGTCCTTGAATCTCATTTAATAGCTACAAGCTGAAACTGTAAATTGCTAGTACTTTAATTCAGTTTTTTTACATTTTGCAATGCAATAATAGTAATGTTAGAGAGCATTAAAGCTTCTCAGAATTCATCCAATGATGCATTTCCAATGATAGAGGTCCATCCATCTGCCTTCTCGTGGATGAAAAAGATCCCACTGCAGTGTCCTGGCCAATATTTATCACTAAAACTGATTATCTGGTCATTTATCTCATTGCTGTTTTGTAGGACCTTGCTGTGTGCAAATTGGCTGCTGTGTGACTCTATTATAACACTGACTACACTTCAAAAGTACTTCACTGGTTGTGAAGTGCTTTGAGAAGTCCTGAAGTTATGAAAGGGCTTAGAAAATGCAAGTTTGTTTGTTCTTATACAGACAATCTTGATTCATCTGTACCTCTATTGAAGTGCTGACCCTTCTCCCCTGCCTCCGAAGTATTATGGAAACAATCAAACCCAGATAGATAGTATTTATTCGCAAAGCTATAAAGTGACAGCACACTGTGAAATTAGCTTTAATCAGGTTATCATGTCACTCCACACTATCATTTTACTGTTTCAAACTTAATATATTGAATTGCAAAATGGGGGAAATTGATATCTTGGACAGAGATTGTAAACTAAAAAATATCGCTGACATTTGATGGATAGATGCAGATTGATAGGTCAGAGTTCATTTTTAATACAACAAAGTTCATGTATGATGGATTCACTGCAGAATAACACTTGCATTGAAAATGGGTAACAGATGTATTGAACCACTGGATAGATAAAAGTGGACAAAATATTTTTTCTTTCCACGCCCAGGAAAAGTATAATTATACTGTGAATGTTAGTGAGCTAATGAAGTTGGTTTACCTTTTGCTTTACAGTCCAAAGACCAATCAGAATGGATAAAGTTAGTTCACTGTAGGAAAAAAGCGATTCGTGATTTCCATTTACTTTTAGTAATGTTTAAAAATGTGTGTGTTGTTTCTCATTGGGTAAAAATACTTTCTTAGGTGTGCCTGTGCTGAACCATCTAATCCTTCCAATAACACTCTGGATATCTGGTATCGAAAAAATATATCTTCAGATAATGTGCCATGGAGGAATCTCACCGTTTCAGTGAGTATTGTGTTTAGATAAGGAAAACCTCAACATGTTAATTGTAAAATATATTTTGAGATTTGAACTTAAGACAATGCTAGATGTTCTAGTTATTAACACGTCAGTCGGTGGTAAATATAGCCCATTAACTTGTACAGAATGAGGCAAGCTAATTCTGTGCCTGGGTGGGCTTCACTAACCTTATGATGTACAATGTAGTGTCAGTTTTGTTGAGCACATGGAAGGAGCAAATGGTTTGTAAGTTAGTCATTCAGATACTGTTTTTCAAGTTAATGTTGATCCTAAATGTGATATCTTTGAATGTTCAGATCTGTTACCTCTGCCACCATATTTTTGCATGTAATTTCTCAAAGTATACATTTTGCTCCTACTAAACATAAAGAATTTCACTGCTGTGAAATTGATAGCTTTTATTCTATTTTGGACATCCATCATCTGGTAAGTAATCGTTGGTGAGGTATAGAGCAGGCAGAGTAAAGCTCCCTTTTTCTGCCCAAATAGTGTAGATTAATTCCCATCTCCGAGAAATAAATCATACTGTATCGAAGTGGATGTTTCCATTCTTCGTTTTTCAACCTTCCCATAATTTGGACATCACTCCGTTTAATTGGCATAGGATGGGAGAGGTACAAATCGTGGAAATCGCCTAGGAACGTTGTCCCTTTAAGAAAATCTTGATCTTGTCTGGCCCCAAATTTTAACAATACTTGGAAATTTTTGCAGGGTCTACGAGGGCTCTTGGACTAATTTGTGCCTTGTTTTTAATTTTCTTTCTATATTTATGGTTGTTGTTTGATGGTACAATCCTACATAGTGCCATGGAGCCGTTCTGATTGCGGCTTGCAGGGATTATTAGTGGAAATTCAATTTACTTCAAAGTAGATGTCAAGTAGTAATTGGGAGTGTTTGACCAAGTGTCTCTTGATGGATGCACCAGTTGATTCCTATTCTACAGTGGCTTGTTTGAAGGAAACATTGAAGCCTCGATTTTAACAGCCCTGAAGAGGCCGGTTTGGAGGCGGATCTGTAGCGAAATCAGAAAAAATGGCTTCAGACTGCCAACCTGTCCCCACCCGATTTTCAGGAGTGTCTGTTCAGCCACTCCCAAACTGACCCAACTGGAACCAGTGGGACAGGTAGTTAAAGCAGTTAAGAGTCTGTTAACTGCCTTGCTAATCCTATTTTGATAGTGGTTTCCCATTTTCGTGCTTCTGGCTCCTGTTTCCCGAAACAGACCAGGTTCAAGGAGACGAGTTGCTGGAGGACATGATTTGTATTCATTGGTGGAGCACTTTAAAAGCACCCCTGAAACATGGCTGACATTCAAATGCAACAACTTTGCTGTTGTTAGGTATAGGATAAGATTTTGCACATCTACTGACCTTGTGACTGTTCAAGCTGACGCCCATCTGCAGTGTGACCTGAATGGAACAATTTCAGGCCACTTCGACTGCGCTTGCAAGCTTGTTGCCTCAAATGAAATCTATAGCAAGGGGATGGGAAAAATTTATGTCCTCTCATCCTGGTCCTCATAATCGGAGGAGCAGCAGCCGCATGGCTCAGCGCTGATCTTCCTGGAAAGAGGACGACGAAGGGCGCCTTGCATGCCCTGTTGTGACCAATGCAGTATCCCTCCAGTTCACTGCTGCCTGTCAAGCAGCGTATGCACACTGCAATGCCACATTCACATAAGCTTACTCTTCAGCCATAGGTGGCTACCATATGGCTCTGTAATTGTAGTTGACAATTGTCCAACGTCCTACATCTCTGCTATAACCGGTTATTTCCTATCACCAATTACCACCCCATCAGCCTACTCTCAATCATCAGCAAAGTGATGGAAGGAGTCATCGACAGTGCTATCAAGCGGCACTTACTCACCAATAACCTGCTCACTGATGCCCAGTTTGGGTTCCGCCAAGACCACTCGGCTCCTGACCTCGTTACAGCCTTGGTCCAAACATGGAAAAAGGAGTTGAATTCCAGATGTGAGATGAGGGTGACTGCCCTTGACATCAAGGCAGTATTTGACTGAGTGTGGCATCAAGGAGCCCTAGTAAAACTGAAGTCAATGGGAATCGGGAAAAACGCTCCACTGGCTGGAGTCATACCTAGCACAAAGGAAAATGTTTGTGGTGATTGAAGGTCAATCATCACAGCCCCAGAACATTGCTGCAGGAGTTCCTCAGGGCAGTGTCCTAGTCCCAACCATCTTCAGCTGCTTCATTAATGACCTTCCCTCCAACATAAGGTCAGAAATGGGGATGTTCGCTGATGACTGCACAGTGTTCAGCGCCATTCACAACTCCTCAGATAATGAAGCAGTCCATTCCCGCATGCAACAAGACCTGGACGACGTTCAGGCTTGGGCTGATAAGTGGCAGGTAACATTTGCGCCACAGAAGTGCCAGGCAATGACTATCTCCAACAAGCGAGAGTCTAACCACCGCCCCTTGACATTCTATGTCATTACTATCGTCGAATCCCCCACCATCAACATGCTGGGGTCACCATTGACCAGAAACTTAACTGGACCAGCCACATAAATACTGTGGCAACAAGAGCAGGTCAGAGACTAGGTATTATGCGGCAAGTGTCTCACCTCCTGACTCCCCAAAGCCTTTCCACCATCTACAAGGCACAAGTAAGGAGTGTGATGGAATACTCTCCGCTTGCCTGGATGAGTGCAGCTCCAACAACACTCAAGAAGCTCGACACCATCCAGGACAAAGCAGCCCGTTTGATTGGCACCCCATCCACCACCTTAAACATTCACTCCCTCCACCACCAGCGTACTGTGGCTGCAGTGTGTACCATCTACAAGATGCACTGCAGCAACTCGCCAAGGCTTCTTCGGCAGCACCTTCCAAACCCGCGACCTCTTCCACCTAGAAGGACAAGAGCAGCAGGCGCATGGGAACACCACCACCTCCAAGTCACACACCATCCTAACTTAAAAGTATATCGCCGATTCTTCATCGTCGTTGGCTCAAAATCCTGGAACTCCCTACCTAACAGCACTGTGGGAGTACCTTCACATGGACTGCAGCGGTTCAAGAAGGCGGCTCACCACCACCTTCTCGAGGGCATCTAGGGATGGGCAATAAATGCTGACCTTGCCAGCGACGCCCAGATCCCATAAGCGAATTAAAAAAAAACTTTCACTGTCAGCATTACAAAAGCAATCGTCCTCAGCCCTCAATGCACTTTTGCCATTTCCCAGAACACACAGGCTACACAATCAACTGTTTGCCATAATTTTTCTTTACCGCATGACAAAAGGATCATAAACCAAGAACAGTCATTAAAAAAAAGACAAAACACCCATGTGAGTCCTCTTGTGACTATATGTGCTTAATCTTTCTCTTACGCGTGCTCCTGCGTGGTTCTTCCCCTGTGACTTCAGCAGATGTAGAGGCACGTTGACGACTAGGATGCTGCGCCTGCTTACACGCCTTTGGCGGACGTTGTCTGGGTTTGGGAGCCTGGGAGGACTCTTCAACAGTCTGCTCTTTCACAGTCTACTCTTCCTGCGGCTGTGCAGGGGCTGAAACGACCATCTCAGTTGGCTCCGCAAGGTGGGTCTTTGACCGAGGGCTCCGGTTGTGTGAGTGCTTTGAGAGGAGCCCACACTTCCTTGTGTCCTGCCAACAAAACCCCTCTCATGGGTCAGCTGCACCTCAGTGCTAGCAAGTGGCTGGAGAGCACCTTGCTGCACATCAGGGGGGCCATGAGGACCCGTATCTGCACTGGCAGTCATCATCACAAGGACGTCCATGAAGCTCTGGTGTCTCTGCTCAGTAGCTGCCCATCTCTCTTCCAGAGATGACAATCTATTTTGAACAGTCACCATGTTTTCCTGACTCTGGCAGCTTATTTCCTCCACGGAGGTAGCCATCCTTTCCACAGAGGTTGCCGGCCTATCCATGGTGGTGCGTTCATGCGCCATTGCCTCCACCACGGCAGTGCTGATGTTAGAGATGAGCTCCTCCATTCTATCAACACTTGCAGTAACCCTGGAGGCAAACCCTTCTAGAGACTCCTACACTTGTTCCTGTATTTCCCGAGTCGCTTGTTTTTTGGATGGCCCCAGAGGCACAGCGTCTGCATGCAGCTCAGCAGAGCTAGGAGATTGTTGCAACCTCCGCCGAGGACTCGCCACTGCTGTCGCTGTCTCCATCATCTGCCATTGCTCACTTGTGCGCTGTGATAGACCAGGCAGCAACACTATTCTAACTCGCGAGGGCCCCACCGAGGTGTGCGTTGCTGCGCTGGTGCTGGGTGCGCTGAGTCCTGGTGACGCTGCTCCCTCAGAGGCTTCAGGTTCCTCTGAGGAGTAGCCTGGCTCTTCGTCCTGGATCGTGGGGAGGAGGACGCTCTATGGTCCTGTGGGAGAGTAGAGGCTTGAATTAGACATCTGATATTGATGTAGTAGACACATCCTTCTGAGCAGATGATACAACGCGATTCTTTATGAACATCATATGCCATTGCAGTCAATCACTAAATGTCAATGAGGGGGATGAAACTCTATTATGTCACCAGCTTCCTCTAGTGTGCCCGTCTCTCCATCGCCCACTTCCAGATCCTCGCCACCTCCAACAATTTCGTGTGCAGCCTCCTCAGCACTTGTCGAGGTTGCTAGGGTTGGTGTACCTCCCCCAGTCAGTGCGCTCTCCCTCTTCTTGTGGGCTATCTTTTCCTGCAAGGAGGGACACAAGCGGAGTTTCAACCACAGTGATGGAGTGAGTGTGAAGAATCCCTACCATAGAAGCTTTGAAGGAGACTAAGATGGGTTGAGGTGCCAAGAGGAAGCTAGCTCCCTGTGCGTTGTTAGTTATTGTCACTGCATAACAGTGAGAGCGAGTCTAAGGGGTCCATAGACAGGATGCTGATGTGATTCAGTACAGAGACAGGGATGGATAGGTATGGGTGCAAGGGAAGTAAGGTTAAAGTGGTATGTGGAGGAGCAGGCTTACAGCGCAGAGTGCTGGTGATGAGAAAAGAAGGAAAGCAGATTCAAGGTAAGTGTGATGGGATATTCACTTTTGATGTTCGGACAAGATCATTAAACCGGATCCAGGAGCGTGAACAAATGGACTTTGTGCTCACCTCCTCAGCAATGTGCAGCCAGGCTGCCTTGTTCTGCTGAGGAGACTTCCTCCGGCCATCCGGAGGGAAGAGACTCTCCCAGCACCAAAGATTACACCCATAAGACAAAGCAATTACTCTGGCAGCTTCGACAAGAACATGGAAGGACTCATCATAAGAACATAAGAAATAGGAGCCAATCGGCCCCTCGAGCCTGCTCCACCATTCAATAAGATCATGGCTGATCTGATCCTAACCTCAAATCTTCTGTCACTCTGCATCCACCCGAACCCATGTGATCTCCCGGGAGAGGCGAAAAACCAGATAAAAGACCCAATGGCCAATTTGGGAGAAAAAAATCTGGGAAATTCCTCTCCGACCCATCTAGGCGATCGAAATTCTTCCAGGAGATCACTCTGTCCCTATATTTTCTACAGTACTTACCTTCTGTAAAGGCGATCTCCACCCCAGCCAGGAACAGGAATAAAACCATCTCCTGAAATCTAACACAGAATTAGAACACAGTAGGAGCAGAACCAGGCTACACGGCCCCTGGGCGCACTCCACTACCCACAGGGCCATGACCATTCCGAACCTAGACTCGTGTCCAATTTCCTGCCCGCTCCCCGTAACCCTTAATTCCCTTTACCTCTAGGAAACTATCTATTTCTGTTTTAAATTTATTTAATGATGTAGCTTCCACAGCTTTCTGGGGCAGCAAATTCCACAAACCAACCACCCTCTGAGTGAAGAAGTTTCTCCTCATCTCAGTTTTGAAAGAGCAGCCCCTTATTTTAAGATTATGCCCCCTAGTTCTAGTTTCACCCTTCATTGGGAACATCCTCACCGCATCCACCTGATCAAGCCCCTTCACAATCTTATATGTTTCAATAAGATCGCCTCTCATTCTTCTGAACTCCAATGAGTAGAGTCCCAATCTACTCAACCTCTCCTCATATGACCACCCCCTCATCCCCGGGATTAACCGAGTGAACCTTCTTTGTACTGACTCGAGAGCAAGTATGTCTTTTCTTAAGTATGGACACCAAAACCTCAACATTAAATTGAGGAGCTGCCTTGCCTCTGGAAGAAGTCATTGTGGTTGGAGCAATATCACTGAGTAACAGAATGCAGAAGTGAAAGGCTTAAGCTGAATGGGAGCTTTAAAACCAGTTGCTATGATGACGTCATCAAAGGCGGCCAGCCGACCCGATCACACTCATTGGACCGGCACACCCCAATGAACTTAACTTAAGCTGATTTAATTAAAATCAGACATCAACAGCTGATCCTGCCGGAAGCGGCTCCAGAACCCGCCCACCACGCAACCTGCCTCGGGAATAAAAATTGAGCCCCGAGAGTCTGGCCCTCAGAAATGACTATATTCAGCATCAGTAACAGAGGTTTGACTGCATCTCTGGACTGGCTTCAACCAAAACTGGCAATGGATAGGTGACCAAGGATACCTTTAGTTTTTAACTGACACGCGGATGCTTTGGCCAAGGCAAATGCTTTAACCAGGTTCTCTGAATCACGCCATAGTAATTGCTTTGTCCTGTGGGTGTAATCTTTGGTGCTGGCAATGGCCCCAAGCTTTCAAATTGTGTTTAACTATGCCGAAATATGCTAAGACGCAACTCGTCCACTTGGGGTCCCAATGTCAGCAGCAACCAATGTTTTATGGCTATCTGTTGCAGTAGCACACTGACTACACTGACAACAGACCGTTGACCCAATTTAGAGAAGGATATCTATTGTCTTACTGGTGTGTATTTCTTCCTTTATTTTATGCTTTTTGCTGGCCAGATTCAGCTTGGATTAGACATTTTGTATCTAATCCCTTCAGTGACATGATGTCCAGATAGTTATTGAAGAGGTGATTCTGCATAAAATGTCTGTCCCATTTTGCAACTGACCTACAGTTTTAAAGCATAAAGATCAGGAATGAAGAAGGCCGGCACATTATAGGGCTACAAATATCTCTTCGTGAGTATTAGGATCAAGTGGTAATTCAGATGACTGATTAAAAACTCTGAAATATGTCAATCCGATATTATGTGACTTTGCTTTTGTTCTCACTCTGGAAGTAATGGACCTTAATATCGTCTTCATACATGTTAAAGTGCATTATGTAGAAATTCCAGTGTTTTGTTTACTTCTCTGAATGTTGTGGAAATGCTTTTTCTTCTCTCAATCAGTTATTGTTTTAATTCATGTGCTCTTTCTTAGGAGTGTCAAAGATATGGTGGGATGTTTGTTGGACCAGCCTGTGGACAACATGGGCCCTATGTTCCTGATGTTCTCTTCTGGTCGATCATTTTATTCTTTGCAACATTTTTTCTTTGTTCCTTCCTGAAACAATTCAAAGCCAAACATTATTTCCCAACAAAGGTAAAGTAAGAAGTAATATGTTCTGTGTTTCAACATGGAAGGGCTTTTTCATCTTAACAATTGGAATCTGTCTCTTTCGTCCACTTTTATTTTTGAATGTATTGTTGCATCCCAAATCATTGCCCATCTTTCCTGCAACTGCACATCTGAATCTCTCCAATAAGATTTCCATCCCTGCCACAGTACTGAAACGGCTCTAACCAAAGTCACAAATGATAATCTCTGTGGCTAACCATGATGCATTATTCCTTCTAACTCTCTTTGCAGCCGTTAACAGTCAACCATGCCATTATCCTCCAACTCCTTTTCCTCTTTTTTTTCCAGCTCAGCTTGGTTCCACTTATCCATTCGTAGCCAGAGCATCTCCGGCAATGGCTTCTCTTCCTGCCCTTGGAGTCCCACAAGTATCTGTCGTTGGTCCCCTCCTCTTCCTCATCTACACTCTGCTCCTTGGCGACAACATCCACAGACATGGGATCAGGTTCCTTGCGTACGTCAATGACACACAGCTGCTCTCACAACCCCTCCACTGCCTCTGTGCAATCAGACTGCTTATCCGATATCCAGTCTTTGATGAGCCACAATTTCCTCCAGTTAAACATTGGGAAGACCAAGGCCTTTGCCTTCAACCCCCACTACAAACTCTGCGGCCTCGCAATTCTTGGCCACTGTCTCTGGCTCAACCAGACTATTTGCAATCGTGGCGACCGACTTGACCCCAAGCTAAGTTTTCATTCCTATATACTCTTCATCACAACGGCTATCCACTTCCACCTCCATAGCATCGCCTGTCTCCTCCTCTGCCTCAGCACATCTGCCATTGAAGCCCTCGTCAGTGCTGTTCTTGTTAATCTACATTTGCTCCCGGTCCCTCGAAGCCTCAAATTTAACACACTCATCCAAGTGTTTAAAACTGTTGATTGCCTTTCCCCTCTCTATCTCTCTCATTCTCCTGCCCTATACAACCACCCACGCCCCCCAGACTCTCCTTTCCTGACTCTAGCCTTTAATGCATCCCCCTTCCTTTCGGTCCACCATTGGCAGCCGTGCTCTTCCCACTTTATTTTCATGTTTTCTCCTTTTCTCACTTTATTTTCTCGCTCCTTCCTGTTCTAGATATATTTTTTGTAACAGTGTATCAGGTGTGTCAGTTTGTTTTCTAGATTAATTTAGGTGAATAATGCATTTGTGTAAGCCCCATGGCTTCTGACATACAGCAATTGTGCCAGATTTTATTTCACTAATACTGTTTAATTGCATTGCTAAAAATAAATGTATAAATTAATTAGACTCCATTGAAACAATGGTGGGGAGCAATTGCAGTATTATTTGATAAGTGATGAGGGCTAGTACACTTGAGATTTTCATCCAAAAACGGGGGCACAGAGAATAAGGGAAGATCAAGCTGCTGCATGTTCATGACATTTTAATGATATATGTACCTGGATTCTCAAGTCTCTTGGACCTCCACTGTATTTAGCTTTCCGCCATTTAGAAAATACCCTGTTCTATCCTTTTTAGGTCCAAAGTGGATGACCTCACATTTGCCTACATTGAAATCCATTTGCCACAGTTTTGCCCATTCGCTTAATCTATCAATATCTCTTTGTAATTTTATGTTTCAACACTGCTTACAATGCAGCCTATCTTTGTGTCATTGGCAAATTTGGATATGTGGCGTTCTATCCCATTGTCTAAGTCGTTAATAAATACAGTGAATAATTGAGGCCCCAACACAGATTCTTGTGGGACACCACTAGTCACATCCTGCCAATTTGAGTTCCTGCCCATTATCCCCACTCTTAATCTCCTGCCTCTCAGCCAATTTCCTAACCAGGTTAATAATTTGCCTTCAATTCCTTGGGCTTCTACCTTAGTTAACAGTCTCTTATATGGGACTTTATCAAATGCCTTCTGGAAGTCCATATAAATAACATCCATAGATATTTCCCCTGTCCACTACTTTAGTCACCTCTTTAAAAAAATCAATCAGGTTCGTCAAGCATGACCTACCCTTATAAATCCATGCTACCTCTCTCTGATCAGCTGAAAATTTTCGAGGTGTTCAGTCACCCTATCCTTAATTATAGACTCTAGTAATTTCCCGACAACAGATATTAGGCTAAATGGTCTATAATTCCCCGGTTTCCCCCTCTCACCGTTCTTAAATAGCTGAGTGACATGCACAATTTTCCAATCTAAAGGAACAGTTCCTGAATCGAGAGAACTTTAGAAGATTATAGTTAGGGCATCTGCAATGTTCTCACCTACTTCCTTTAAAACCCTGGGATGGAAACCATATGGCCCTGGGGATTTGTCACTCTTTAGTGCCATTATTTTCTTCATTACTGATATTTTGCTTATGTTAATTTTGGTGAGTCCCATGTTCGGCTGCTTGTGGACCTGGTTTTCCTGAATGCAACTGGCACTGGTGCTGGCTGCCTCAGGGCAAACCAATATTGCAGAAGGGGACTCAAATAAGTGTTATGCCCTTTGCATATCCAAATAAGGGCTTACGGCCTGTTTCAGGCCTGGGGCCCTGGACGCCTATTTTATTGTTTATAACAATTTGGCCGGTTGTACACATCTGGCTCATAATGAATGTGCATTTCCTGCCCATCATATTGGACGTTTAGGCACTCGTTTGCCACCCAGAAAACAGGCATGGCTCCATTGAATTTCTTGGCCAGGGTTTCTTGTCCTTGGAGCAGGATTTTAGTGGCTTGTTTAATATTGTGCCACTTTACTGACTGCAATAAAGGAATTCCTATGCTATAGATCTGTCCTCTATTACTGTCCCCATTGCATATTTTAATTTGCCAGTTATTGCCCTCAGTGGAAAATAACTAATGGTAATTGGGCAAATTTTTATTACTGGTACAGGAAACTTTGTGCTATCCGGCAATCTGGAGCCACCGGCAAAAATCAGCAGCCGTTTTTTATTCTTTGTTTTTTTTGCTTTGTTTGAACAGTCAAGCTGTGCAAGGTCTGTAGCTATAGCAACAGCTTCAGCTACAGAGCTTTAGGGCCACACCCGAGTGTTTAGAAGCTGTTGCTAAGCAACAGTGTTTGTTGTCAAATACGGAGATAAGAATCTCCGTATCTCTCAACATTAACTCTGGAGAGTACGGCACTTTTTAGGCAACGGCAGCAGCTCGGTCCCGTGGGTGCCGGATAGCACAAAGTTTCCTGTACTAAGTTTGGGTCGGTGGAGTAGAAAATTTAAAACACTTGCAGCAATGTATTTAACAAATTTTGTTCTTTGAAATTGTAGGTGAGAGCCATCATCAGTGATTTTGCTGTGTTTCTTACCATACTTATTATGGTATTGATTGACTTTCTTGTTGGAGTCCCTTCGCCGAAGCTTACAGTACCGGACCAGTTTGAGGTAAGAGTTTTGTGCTTCTTCACTATTAACAGACTTATTTAATATGCTAGTTTGTTTAAGCCATACTTTATTTTAGAAATTGCTTATAGATTTTTAAAAAATATGTATGTCATGAATTGTTAAGCATTGTATTTTTAATGTTGGTATTGTAGGAGTCTCTGCACTCCTAGCAAAGAATCTATAAACTCACTAGTAGTTAACAAACTGAGTTTAATGTACTAAAACTTTACAAAACAAGAAAATGCAGGAGAAGCTCTAAACAGGTCTATTCACTATCACTTCACACGAGGACTAGCTGGAAACGCCCTCTACCTCTGACGTCATGACATCATCACGTTTCCCGCCGTTGGGACGTCACATGACCCACGTGATGATGTCATCGCGTCAGATCGCGATTTTGTCGATCTAGCTCTGTTTAACCAGAGCCAACATTAAAAGGTAATAAACATGATTAAAGGCAATTGTACAAGTCACTGTGAGAGTCTCTTAGTGGCTTTGCCACATACGCCCCCCCAGAATTGTCTTTAACGAGAAGAGTCAATCGCTGAGGAGGTCGGACAAGCCTGTTGGACCGACTCCTAAATTCCCGGAGGGGAAAACGCTGAGCTGGCACGTAACACGGCGCTGTCAGGTGTGGCGGCGGCGCGGAGGCTGCGCCAGCTCGATCGGTCGTTCGAGGTCTAGGTGCGCAGGCTTAAGGCGATCGACAGAGATGTGATCAGGCTTGCCCCCGACGTCGATCACGAAACTCTTGTCCCCTGCCTGCAAAACCTGGAAGGGCCCTGCATAAGGAGGTGCGAGCGGGGTACGATGGCCGTCTTGGCGCACAAAAACGTACTTGGCCTTCGACAACTCCCCCGGGACGTTGGACGAAGGCAAACCGTGCTGTGAGGTCGGAACTGGGCGGAAACAGCGGGCTGCATCCCGGTGGGTCTCTCTTTGCCTGGCCACGGACCATGGCCGCGTAGGGGGCGGCAGGAATTCACCCAGAACTCGAAGTGGTTGCCCGTAAACCATCTCCGCCGCCGCCGACTGGAGATCTTCCTTCGGTTCCGTGCGGAGTCTTAACATCACCCACGGCAGTTTGTCGACCCAGGATGCATCCAGAAGGCTGGCCCTGAGCGACGCCTTCAAGGAACGGTGGAACCGCTCGCACAAGCCGTTCACTTGCGGGTGATAGGCCGTAGTGCGGTGGAGTTTAACGCCCAACACGGAAACCACCTCATTCCACAGTTCGGACGAAAATTGCGGCCCACGATCCGACGAAATATCCGCAGGGACACCAAACCGGGCTACCCATGATGAAATGAAAGCTCGAGCAACATCTGCAGAGGTGGTGGACGTCATGGGGACTGCCTCCGGCCACCTCGTGGTGCGATCCACCATTGTCAAAAGGTACGTAAAGCCCCAGGACGGTGGAAGCAGGCCCACTAAGTCAATGTGAATGTGATCGAATCACCGCTCCGGGACCTTGAAGATGGCGAGCGGGGCCCTGACATGCCGCTGCACCTTGGCCCGTTGGCAAACAACACAAGTCTCTGACGTCTTTGCGTATTCCCCTCCATATGAATTTGGAGACCAGCAGCTTTTGCGACGCCCGCACTCCAGATGCGATAGGCCGTGTATGGCATTGAAAACAGCTCGGCGCCATTTAGACGGGACAATCGGACGGGGTGCACCCAACGAAACATCGCAGGGCAGAGTAGTACCTGCGGAATGGAACGGCACATCCCTCGGCTGGAGGCTGGCTGGAACCAAACGAAAAACCTGGGTCTCCGGGTCGGCCGCTTGGTCAGCCGCCATCTGTGTGTAGTTAATGCCCAATTGGACGGCCTGGACGGCGGCGCGGGATAGGCAATCGGCGACGACGTTGTCCTTACCGGCCACATGCCAGACGTCGGTGGTGAACTCCGATATGTACGTCAGCTGCCTTTGCTGCCGAGCCGACCATGGTTCCGCAGACTTGGCCATTGCAAACGTCAATGGCTTGTGGTCAACAAACGCGATGAAGCGGCGCCCTTCGAGGAGGAAGCGAAAATGGCGGATGTCCAAAAACAAAGCCAACAGCTCTCGGTCGAAAGTACTGTACCGGCGCTCATGCCGTTGTAGCTGGCGGCTAAAAAAGGCCAGAGGTTGCCACGCGCCATCGACCCACTGCTCCTGGACGGCCCCCACCGCGTAGTCTGACGCGTCCGTCGTGAGGGCGATGGTGGCTCCCGGCAGGGGGTGTGCCAACATGGTCGCGTTGGCGAGCGCAGTCTTCGTCTCCTCGAAGGCGCGATCCATGTCTTGCGACCATACCACGGGCTCCTTTCCCGTCGTGCCCCTGAGGGCCTCGTAGAGCGGACGCATGAGCTGCGCTGCCCTGGGGATGAAACGATGATAGAAGTTCACCATTCCCAGGAACTCCTGTAAGGCTTTCACGGATTTTGGTTTCGGGAACTCCGCGATCGCCTCCACCTTGACTCGAAGTGGCATTGCCCCAGCGGGGGTTATGCGGTGGCCCAGGAAATCAAGTTGCGCTAGGCCGCAACGACATTTGTCTGGGTTAACGATGAGGCCGTGCTGCTGAAGCCGTGGAAAAAGGACCCGAAGGTGCTCGAGGTGTTCCTCCTTGGAGGTGCTGGCAATCAGAATATCATCCAAATAAACAAATAAAAAATCAAGGTCTCACAGGACTGAATCCATGAGGCGCTGAAACACCTGCGCCGCGTTCTTAAGTCCAAAGGGCATTCGTAGGAATTCAAAAAGTCCAAAGTGGGTAATGACCGCCGTCTTTTCAACATCTTGAGGGTGCACTGGCACCTGGTGGTAACCACGGACGAGGTCGACTTTCGAGAAGATGGACGTCCCCGCCAATTGTGCTGAGAAGTCCTGTATATGGGGAATGAGGTAGCGGTCAGGTGTCGTTATCTCATTGAGGCGGCGATAATCACCACAGGGCCGCCATCCCCCGTCGGGCTTGGGGACGATGTGGAGCGGGGAGGACCAGGGACTACTGGACCGACGGATGATCCCCATTTTCTCCATCACGGCGAACTCCGCCTTCGCCGCCGCTAACTTGCTGGGCTCTAAACGTCGCGCCCTGGCGTAAACGGGCGAGCCGGTAGTCGAAATATGATGCTCCACCCTATGCTTGACGGTCGAAGCCAAAAAGGTGGGCTTCGTCAGCTCGGGGAACTCCTCGAGGAGACGGGCGAAATCGTCGGGCGGTGGCCACGCATGTGAAATCGTGTGTGACGCAGCCGTGCTGCGCGCCCCTGAAATATCATCGAGCGTGGCGGCGTGAACGAGGCGTCGATTTTTCATGTCTACCAACAGGCCGTTGGCGCCCAAAAAGTCGGCACCCAACAGGGCCTGCAAGATTTGAGCGGTGATGAAATTCCAGGTGAAAAGCTGTCCACCGAAACAGACTTGGACGAGCCGCTTTCCGCAAGTGCAGATCGAACCCCCGTTGGCCGCTTGCAGAGGGGGACCCCGTCCGCCGGACCGAAGGTCGATGACCGAGGCGGGAAGTATGCTGCATTGCGCCCCCGTGTCGCATAGAAAACGACGGCCCGAGATGGAGTCGGGTTAAGTAGGTGAGATTCCCGGAAGCGCCGATCGCCATCGTGGCCGCGGGGGAAGTACCGGGACCGGCGTGCTTGACTCGCGGCGGTCTATTCGACGGTCTGGTAGCGAAACTGCACGGTGGGCGGCAGCAGCGGGCCTTCGGGCCGAAACGAGCATGGCAGTAACAGTAACCGGTCATCGGAGGCGCCGTGGTCGGAGCCGGGGCCGGGCTCCTCATGGCGGGGCGTTGCGCGATGGCGCAGTATTGTTGCCGGACTGCGTAAATCTTATCCGCCTCTTCGGCGAGCGCGATGCAGTCTGCGGTTTCTGCTCGGGTGAGTGCTGCCTGGACTTGCTCGGGGAGCTGAGTAAGGAACAGCTCGCGAAACAGAAAGCATTGGGGCTCGGACCCCAGGAGAGTCAGCATGTGGCTCATAAGCTCTGAGGGTTTGGAGTCACCTAACTCTGGTAGCGTCAGTAAACGGCAAGCGCGCTCCACTTTGGTAAGACCAAATACCTGCAGCAATCGTGCCTTGATGGCTGCATACTTGTCAGCATTCGGGGGACTCTCCAGAAGGCTGATGATTCTCGACGCCGTCGAGCTATCGAGGGCGGAGACCACGTGGAGATATCTGGTCTGGTCCTGTACGATGTTGCGGAGTTCAAATTGCGCCTCGGTTGCACAAACCAAGAGGCCGCCTTTTGTTCCCAGAATTGGGGGAGCTTCAAGGCCACTGCATTGGCCTCCATTCCTGGCACGTGTTCTGCGTTCTCCGCGAAAAACGATCGCGAGGATTTGGGGTCACCAATGTAGGAGTCTCTGCACTCCTAGCAAAGAATCTATAAACTCACTAGTAGTTAACAAACTGAGTTTAATGTACTAAAACTTTACAAAACAAGAAAATGCAGGAGAAGCTCTAAACAGGTCTATGCACTATCACTCCACACGAGGACTAGCTGGAAACGCCCTCTACCTCTGACGTCATCACGTGTCCCGCTGTTGGCACGTCGCATGACCCACGTGATGACGTCATCGCGTCAGATCGCGATTTTGTCGATCTAGCTCTGTTTAACCAGAGCCAACATTAAAAGGTAATAAACATGATTAAAGGCAATTGTACAAGTCACTGTGAGAGTCTCTTAGTGGCTTTGCCACAGTATCTTAAATACTCTTGACTATTGGTTTTCTGGAATATTAATATCTAAATGCTTTTATTTGACATAATTCAAATAGAAATTGGAAATAAAATTTTATTTCTAATAAATATAAGTTTCACTTTAGAATTTTATTGTATTGCAGTATTTATGATCACTGCATTATGTCTAAATCAGTGTTAAATGGTCAATGTCATTTAACGTCTTTGGCGTAACAATGTCCCATGGCAGAAAGGCATCAAGAGAAAAATGGACAAAAATTAGGCACAATCAGTGTTAAATTTTGCAGAGGCTTTGGAAAGTTTGGAGAAATGGAAGGTGGAAAGGTATAGGAAAATAATTCCAGGGCCATGCTTTCTAAATGCTTTGCTGTTGATGTTTGAAATACAATGGTGCGTGCTGTGATGTAAAGTTGGAGAAGATTGCAACAATAGGGTAGATCAAGGCTATGGAGAGGTTTGAACACAAGAATGCGGTGTGAAGAACGTTTTCATCCTGCATCAAATTGGGAAAATTTCAGTGTCCCTAGTGTTGAAATAACTAGAGATAAAGTAGAAGCAGTCTTTCATTATGAAACTTCAAAATGAAGATCGGAGCCCAGTTGTCAGAAACATCTTGTTGATGTGGAGCTAACCATATTATAAATGCTGAAAGTATTATACATAGATACATAGAAGATAGGAGCAGGAGTAGGCCATTCGGCCCTTCGTGCCTGCTCCGCCATTTAATGAGATCATGGCTGATCCTTTAATTCAGTATCCCGTCCCCGCCTTCTCTCCGTAACCCTTAACCCCTTTTGCCCGTAGAAATATATCTAATTCCCTCTTAAATATATTTAATGAGCTGGCATACACTGCCCTCTGTGGCAATGAGTTCCACAGGTTCACCACTCTCTGAGTGAAGAAATTCCCCCTCATCTCTGTCCTAAATGGTTTAGCCCTTATCCTTAAATTATGTCCTCTAGTTCTGTTCTCACCCGCCAAGGGAAACATTCCTTCTGCATCCAGTCTGTCTAGACCTGTCAGAATTTTATACACTTCTATGAGGTCCCCTCTCAATCTTCTAAACTCCAGTGTGTACATCCCTAAACTACATAGTCTCTCCTCATAGGTCATTCCCGCCATTCCTGGTATCAGCCTGGTGAATCGCCGCTGCACCCCCTCCATGGCAAGAACATCCTTCCTCAGATGAGGCGACCAAAACTGTACACAGTACTCGAGGTGTGGTCTCACCAGTGCCCTGTACAGCTGCAGCAAGGTATCCCTGTTCCTGTATTCTAACCCTTTTGCTATGAAGGCCAGCATACCGTTTGCCTTCTTGACCGCCTGTTGCACCTGCATGCTCGCCTTCAGTGACTGGTGTACAAGAACACCCAGGTCTCTCTGTACTTCCCCCTCTCCCAATCTATTGCCATTTAAATAATAATTTGCCCTCCCGTTCCTGCACCCAAGGTGGATAACTTCGCACTTGTCCACATTATAGTGCATCTGCCATTTATCCGCCCAATCGCCCAGTCTGTCCAAATCGCTCTGGAGCTTCCTGGTCTCTTCCTCTGAGCCCACCCCCCCTCCTAGTTTAGTGTCGTCTGCAAATTTGGAAATGCTGCATCCGACTCCCTGATCCAGGTCATTAATGTAAATTGTGAACAGCTGGGGGCCCAGGACAGATCCCTGTGGTACCCCACTTGTTACTGCCTGCCATTCAGAAAATGAGCCGTTTATTCCAACTCTCTGTTTTCTATCTGACAGCCAGTTCCCTATCCACGCCAAAACTTTCCCCTTTATCCCATGAGCCTCAATTTTCCATGCTAATCTTTTATGTGGGACCTTATCGAAGGCCTTTTGGAAGTCCAGGTACACCACATCTACTGGCTCTCCCCCATCTATTCTACCAGTTACTCCCTCAAAAAATTCCAATAGATTAGTCAAGCACGATTTACCCTTTGTAAATCCATGTTGACTCTGTCCTATCCTGTCCCCATTTGCTAAGTGCTCCGCTATTTCATCCTTAATGATGGACTCCAGCATTTTGCCCACAACTGATGTAAGGCTTACAGGTCTGTAATTACCTGCTTTTTCCCTACCCCCCTTTTTGAATAGTGGGGTAACGTTAGCTACCCTCCAATCCATCGGCACTGTTCCCGAGTCTAATGAATTCTGAAAAATCATCCTTAGTGCATCCGCTATCTCTAGGGCCACCTCCTTCAGTACCCTAGGATGCATGTTATCAGGCCCTGGGGATTTGTCCACCTTCAATCCCTTTAGCTTCCTTAACACCATATCCTTAGAGATATTGATTTGCGTCAGTTCCTCCTTTGCCAATGTCCCTATTTTTCCCGATATCCCAGGGATTAATGGATATGCAAATCTGTTGGACAAGGTGGTTCCAAAC
Source organism: Somniosus microcephalus (assembly GCF_052327205.1). Taxonomy (NCBI): domain Eukaryota; kingdom Metazoa; phylum Chordata; class Chondrichthyes; order Squaliformes; family Somniosidae; genus Somniosus; species Somniosus microcephalus. The sequence goes on along the minus strand of NC_140991.1, from coordinate 199,544,806 downwards.
TTTTCAAGTTATTCTGTGCATGTCCTTGTCTTCGTTGATTGACAGCCTTAGAAGTCTTTGCGTTGGGAATAAGTACTGCATTATTTTTCAAGTTCTAATCATAATATCGACATAGGAATGACCTCACATGTAAATGGAATCACATTGGAAAATTTAAAAAGTGTTTCATCTGGAAGCCTCGTAGATTGTCAGATTATGTAAGAAATAAAATCCAAAGCGAATATTTTAACCCCTTGTAGATAGATTCTATCTTTATTATACTTAAGTATTATACAATTTGATTCTTCTTGTTTCTTGACTGCTGTGTATTATCTTTCTTGTAAATAAATCTGAAGATTATTATTTTGCGCCTTAACTGAAAGGATTAAGTTGTGCTGTTGTGCCAAATTGTGGGAAGCTTTATGATGTTAACTGATGGACTAGGAAGTGAATTAAGACTTCCCAAATTCAACTTCATATAGACCCCTTACAGCCATTGGAAAGAAAGGACTTTCATTCATTCATTCTACCTTTCTGGAGTTAGCTACTCATTCCTCAGAGTTGGACAATGTGCTTTCCAACTGCTCAGTTAGTCCTTAAGTGAGTTCTCGCTGTAATATTTTAAAGGAACTGAAAATGAACCTTCTGTTTGTAAAGTTTGCTGTTTGTTTTTAACAGTCAGGAGCTAAACTGTTAATGGGCAGTTAGAAAAATTATTTTGTAGATTTAGAATTATCTGAACTAATGCATTCTCTTCAGGGCAGCTTCATATGCAATCAAGAGAACTGGACTATTTGTATATTGGCTTGCACCATAAACCTTTTAGTAAATGTTTTTGAAGTTTTAATAACTACAGTTTGTTTTTTCGCTTGCATATAGCCTACCCGAAAGGACCGAGGTTGGCTTATAGACCCACTTGGACATAACCCTTGGTGGACCATGCTTGCTGCATGTGTACCGGCATTGCTATGCACTATCCTTATTTTCATGGATCAACAAATCACTGCAGTTATTATAAATAGAAAAGAGCACAAACTGAAGGTATTTTAATGCTTACAATAGTTAAGATGTAGATTAGTAAAATACCAAATTTATAGATAACTTTAGTGGTGGGAGCCAGCCCTCCCTCATCCTTTTTAAAATTACTACTGTATGTGGATATTTTTCTGCAAGCTAATGTAAAATCAGTTTTTTTTTACAGCTCTTAGTGTCAATGACTTCTCTAAATAATCTTAACATTAAAAAGCTTTCCTGAGATGATTGATTATGGTATTTTCTAATCCACTAGCATTGGCCCATGTTGCTAACAAGGAACAAAACACCCTTATAGGTTGCATTGAATGATTGACATTGATGCATTGGTCCTGGACTTTTTCTTACTTGCAGACTTACCTAGGGTGGTGGTAGCTCTTGGCCCATTGAGAGTTGTAAACACCATTGCAGTTTTCCCTCATTTGGGAGAATAGTGAGTGTTACTTCTCTCTGTTTTCTTCGTAAGAAACGCATGCTTTCTTATTAATCCAAGCAGTAAATGCCAATGGGACATTTCAGGATATTTCACATTTTTGACGGAAGTATGGGTAGTACCTACCTGGCCATTTACAAACTTGGAAGCACCATCATTCTTCATTTTGGCATGATGTACACACACATGGCATGCTGACATTCTGATCGTTGTTTTGCAGAAAGGTTGTGGTTATCACCTTGATTTGTTGATGGTAGCTATTATGCTGGGAGTATGCTCAATTATGGGTCTTCCCTGGTTTGTGGCTGCTACTGTCCTCTCCATCAGCCACGTCAATAGCCTAAAGGTGGAATCAGAGTGTTCAGCACCAGGTGAACAGCCCAAATTCCTGGGTATCCGAGAGCAGAGAGTTACAGGCTTACTGATATTCATCCTGATGGGATTGTCTGTTTTTATGACTTCTGTTCTGAAGGTAAGATGGAAGGTACTGAATGTTTGTTGGTATCTTGCAGCATTTTCTAAGTTGCTATAATGAACTAACTGTACTCCAGAGAATCGGGTTAAAAAAATTAACTGAAGGTCCATTATGTTTCATGGGTGAAAGAATTTGAAATTCCAATGATTGTGCTTATTCTAGAGCAGGAAATTATTTCTGGAATATTGGGCAACTTTTAAGTTATCTAATATACTGTGCAAATCTGAAATTTATGCAGTGCTTTAGCTGCAAATTCACTGCTCAATGGAGCACTTTAGAATTTACAAGCTACATAACCTATTAAAGCAAAGGTTAATTAATAACTGATCGTCCTTATTTGCAGTTTATCCCAATGCCAGTGCTGTATGGTGTCTTTCTTTACATGGGTGTTTCTTCCTTGAGAGGGATTCAGGTATTTGTTTCAATAATCTTTTAAATTTCTTATTTTTTCCAAGAACATTATACATTTACTAACAGTTAACATTTTTTCACCAGTTTTTTGACCGTATAAAGTTATTTGGGATGCCTGCTAAACACCAGCCTGACTTGATCTACCTGCGCTACGTGCCACTGTGGAAAGTCCATATCTTCACAGTTATTCAGCTTACCTGTCTTGTCCTCCTTTGGGTCATTAAAGCTACAGCTGCTGCGGTTGTCTTTCCTATGATGGTGAGATTATTAGTCATTCCCATTGTATTATTTTTATGAAGAGACTCTCTAGGCTTAGATTTATAGTTGACGTTTAAACTATTTAATTTGTTACATTAAGGATTAACAGGTAGAACGCCACAGACAGTGTTTGAATGACTTGTAGTAATTTGGTGTTGCTTGATTCTGTCAAAATAGGCAAGCTGCAATGTGGAAAGGTATGATTGCATTGTCAGCCTTTGACCTTATCTGAGTCTATACCTTGACATTCAGAGTTTGCTAATACTAGGCAGCAATAGTAGAGGGTAATTTTTACAAAAGAATGCCAGTTTTGAATCCCCAGTCTGGCAAAGTAAGCCTGAGGGCAAGCTCATGGCGATGGGATGTTCTTTAGATCAATTAAACTTCCTTAATATTGAAGCTGAATTTCTTGGGGTGGGAGGAGAGAAGAGAAACCGAAAACGTACTAAAATAAATTAAAAATTTGGATAAGGTGGTCACTGATGGGCAAAGAAAACTAAAGGAAGACAGTATCAGTTCCACAGGTGTGAAATTGCTCATGTTCTTGCCGCCATCATTGGGGAATCCATTAGAAACAGGTGTTGTGCTAGAGGATAGAAAAGTAGCTAACAGCACCAATCTTTAAACAAGGACATAGGGATGACACCATCTACAGGCCAGTGAGCCTAACCTCCATTGTGGGTAAAGTACTAAAAGGCATCCTGAAAGAGGGTACAGTAAAACACTAAGCAAACCAACACTTAGTTTGCAGATGATGCCAAATTGAGAGGTTCAAACAAAAAGGAACAAGAAAGCCAAATGCGAAATGCTGAGGAGGTGGGGATGGACCAAAGTGATCTTTTGCTTTCATTGTTGGCAGGTTCTTGCTCTGGTGTTTATCCGTAAACTCTTGGATTTCTGCTTTACCAAACGAGAACTTAGCTGGTTAGATGATTTAATGCCTGAAAGCAAGAAGAAGAAATTGGAAGATATGCAGAAAAAGAAAAAGGAAACTGAGGTAAGTGCACAAACCTACGGAGATCTAAACAGACTTTTGAGACATAGTCCCAGTCCATTCATGAGCTTTCAGTGTCGATACAAAGCATGGGTTTCTGCTCTTTCTACCTGTTGCTACATTCCTTGCTATTCCTGTAAAGGTGCTCTTTCTAATAACTCCTTTGCTTGGATATCTATCATCATGGAATTAAAGATTTTATGCAGAGGTTTTGAGCAATATTCTAACTTTTTGTTTTTCCCTCTAGTTTGCATATTTTAGTTTGAATTATATTTTCTGTTGTGATTTATATATGCAGTATATAAATGGGGGTAAAGATGGTATATCTGTTCAAATCCTTTGCATACAATCTTTAATAAAACTCAACAGTTGCTTATCCCTCTTTTCATGTTGGTCACCTGAGAGCAGTATGCAATGCAGAGTTTAAAACCATGCTGTGAATGTTGTAGTCATTGATTCTATTTTAATATTGAAAAGTCAAAGCTGCAATAACATACAGGAAAGTAGATTATTAAATGCCACAAAGAAACTCTTAAATGTATGATGCAATAATTTACCAGTGCGTTGTAAATTTGATTATACTAAATCCTAAATGTTTGAAATAATATGCCTACTTATAAATAAGGAAGGATCCAGGCTTGCAAAACCAGATCTTCAATGCGATTAAGTAGTCACTATAGCTTCCCTGCTCCACATCACTGCTGCTTTGAGATTCCCCAAATTTTTGCGACTTAGTCTGATTTGAGCTATTATTTATCGTGTTTTTAAAAAAAAAAACGAGTTGCAGCACACGAGTATAAATATCCCTGTATTTAAATTGACTTCTGGCATGCTTGAAACTAAGCTAGTATGACCATGAGTCAGCATTTGATTTACAATTTACTAGCAGGTTTCCTGGTCTGGAGTATAGTTCTGATGTTTAGCTGCTAACTTGGCATTTCTCTTTAAAACCACTGCTCTAAATAGTCAAATCCAAGTAAAATTAGCTGGGTATATAAACTGCTGAGGTCATTCACAAAGCAAGTGTAATTGCTTGTAAACTTTATGCTTTAGGTCAGTAACAGAGTTTCTATTTTTAAGATTGTTTTGCATCTCTAATGAAAGCATCACTTTGGAGTGCACTAGAGATGAGATATAAAGCCCTTTGCATTATCCAATCCATTATGGTCAGATATAATTTGTATTTTTTTCTGTAGGCTCCTTCAAAAACAATTCGTAGAGGAGAGGGCCAAAAAGAAAGCAGTGCCTGTGTGCTACATAGGTTTGCCCTCACTATCATTCATGGGGCTTTACAAATTAAAATGTGCCATTGTATGTAAAGGGGTAGATTAACTACATAATAAGAGGGCTTAAAACTAGTCCAATGTTTGGCTCCTCAAGGAGTCTTCCACATACCATGTACAATTTATTTTTTAGATTTTGCCTTATCATTAATTTCCAGGTGGAAGGTTTTGTACAACTATTCCTCGACTCCCCACCAAACAAAGCTCTAAAATATTTCTTCATTCCTACATTTCCATTATTCAGCCCAGGCTGTATGTCCTCCATGTATCTCCTTTGTCCCCAGCCCCAGTAGCACAGAAACCAGTTGAATGCTGTTGATCTCCTCGTACTCCATTTATATTAGAGAGCAGCTTGCAGAGACAAAGTGAGCTTATTCTTAACTTCCAGAGCTAAAGTGCCTCTGATCTCAAAGGGCTGCTGTTTGGGACTGCCATTCTTCTGGCCATGGGTAGCCTATGATTTTGTCATTGCTGATCTATATTCACCTTCCCCAGACATGCACAGGACAAATTTAGAATTTAGAAAAGTATGTTGGAAATGGTTCTGCAATATAAATGGGTTACTAGTCTGTACTTATTCTTACTCTCTTCAATTATGATCCCACCCTGATATCTATTATGTTCTTGCAAAATACTGCGGATGCTGGAAATCTGAAATAAAAACAGAAAATGCTGGAAATACTCAGCAGGTCAGGCAGCATCTGTGGAGAGAGAAACAGAGTTAACATTTCAGGTTGATGACCTTTCAACAGAACTGGAAAAAATTAGAGATGTAACAGATTTTAAGCAAGTGCAGGAGCGGGGGAAGGGGAGGAAAGAACAAAAGAAAAGGTCTGTGATAGGATGGAAGGCAGGAGTGATTAAATGACAACGGGAATGATAGTACAAAGCAAAAGGAGATGGTAATGGGACAAGTAAAGAAACAAAAGATGAATTTGTAAGAGGTGTAAATGGGAATGGCAGAATCACCAACAGCTGCCATGTGAAAAAATAGGGGCAGAGGTTATGGTGTTAAATTGTTGAACTCGATGTTGAGTCCAGAAGGCTGTAAAGTGCCTAATTGAAAGCTGCGGTGCTGTTCCTCGAGCTTTCATTGAGCTTCGTTGGAATAGTGTAAGAGGCCGAGGTCAGAGTGGGAGTGGAGCGGAGAATTAAAGTGACAAGCGACCGGAAGCTCAGGGTCACGCTTATGGACTGAATGGAGGTGTCCCGCAAAGTGGTCACCCAATCCGCGTTTGGTCTCTCCAATGTAGAGGAGACCGCATCGTGAACAGTGAGTACACTATACTAAATTGTAAGAAGTACAAATAAATCGCTGTTTTACTTGGAAGGAGTGTTTCGGCTCTGGACAGTGGGAAGGGAGGAGCTAAAAAGGCAGGTGTTACATCTCCTGTGCTTGCACGGGAAGGTGCAATGGGGAGGGGATGTCAGAGGTGATTGAGGAGTGGAACAGGGTGTCGCGGAGGGAGCGGTACCTTCGGAATGCTGAACCGGGAGGGGAGGGGAAGCTGTGTTTGGTGGTGGGATCACACTGGAGGTGGCAGAGGATGATCCGTTGAATGTGGAGGCTGGTGGGGTGAAAGGTGAGGACGTTAGGAACCCTATCGTGGTTCTTGGAGGGAGGGGTAGGGGGGAAAGCAGAAGTGCAGGAAATGGAACGGACACGGTCTGATTTCTTCCTACCTCAACTATTTTTCACCCTTTGTCCAGTCTCTTCCCACTTACATTCGTGACTTTTTCAATGCCCTCCGCCACTTTAACAGTTTCCAGTTATCTGGCCCCAACCGTCTCCTTTTCACTGGACGTCCAGTCCCTCTACACCTCCGTCCCCCACCAGGGCGACCTGCTGGTGCTCTGCTTCTTCCTTGAACAGAGGCCCAACCAGTCCCCATCCACCACCACCCTCCTCCGCCTGGCTGAACTTGTTCTCACATTGAACAGCTTCTCCTTTGACTCCACTCACTTCCTCCAAATTAAAGGTGTTGCTATGGGAACCCACATGGGTCCTAGCTAGCCTGAATTTTCATGGGATATGTGGAACATTCTTTACAGAAACATAGAAGATAGGAGCAGGAGTAGGCCATTCGGCCCCTCGAGCCTGCTCCACCATTTAATGAGATCCCTGCTTTCTCCCCATATCCCTTGATCCCTTTAGCCTTCAGAAATATATCTAACTCCTTGAATATATTTAATGAATTGGTCTCAACTGCCTTTTGTAGCAGAATTCCACAGGTTCACCACTCTCTGGGTGAAGAAATTCCTCCTCATCTCTGTCCTAAATGGCTTACCCCATATCTTTAGACTGTGACCCCTGGTTCTGGACTCCCCCGCCATCGGGAACATCCTTCCTGCATCTAGTCTGTCTAGTCCTGTTAGAATTTTATAAGTTTCAATGAGATCCTCTCTCATTCTTCTAAACTCCAGTGAATATAAGCCCAATCGACGCAATCTCTCCTCATACGTCATTCCTGCCATCCCAGGTATCAGTCTGGTGAATCTTTACTGCACTCCCTCCATGGCAAGAACATCCTTCCTCAGATAAGGCGACCAAACTGCACACAATACTCAAGATGTGGTCTCACCAAGGCCCTGTACAACTGCAGCAAGACATCCTTGCTCCAGCACTCAAATCCTCTCGCTAAGAAGGCCAACATACCATTTGCTTCTTAACCGCCTGCTGCACCTGCATGCTTACCTTCAGCGACTGGTACACAAGGACACCCAGATCTCGTTGCATTTCCCTTCTCCCAATCTATTGCCGTTCAGATAATAATCTGCCTTCCTGTTTTTGCCACCAAAGTGGATAACCTTGCATTTATCCACATTGGGCAGATGCATGGCAGACTGGGAGGAGGGGAGCCGAGCATGGCGGCCAGAGGCCGACCCGCGAAGAGAGAGAAGTAGGCCTCGGGCCATGGAGCCGGCGACGGTGAAGAGGCTGAATTGGAGCATTCACATCCCGACGATGTGTTCGGCGAGTCGGGCGGAGGAGCGCAGCACAACGAGCAGCAGCAGCAGACTCACGACACGCTGCAGCACGTCGGCCGGCAGCTCCATTTCGGGTAACTCGCAGTCCGGATGGGAGGAGGGGAGCCGGGCATGGTGGCCAGAGCGGGAGAAGCAGGCCACCACACGTGGAGCCGGCAACAGTGAGGAGGAGGCCGCGGTGAACAGGAGGACGGAGCGGCTGAGGGACATCGTGCTCCCACTGCCACGGGAAGCCATTGTATTGACTCTGAATGCGGCGCTGTATGTATAGCTGACGCATCCCTACGGGGAACAAGCATTCCATTGTACTTGTTACATATGGCAAATAAATCTAATCTGAATCTGATAATCACCCAACCTGTCCAAATCTTACTGGAGTTTCTCGGCATCCTCCTCACAGCACACATGCCCACCCAGCTTTGTGTCGTCTGCAAACTTGGAGATATTACATCTAGTTCCCTCGTCTAGATGATTAATATATATTGTGACTAGCTGGGGTCCCAGCACCGATCCCTGCGGTACCCCACTAGTCACTGTTTGCCACTCGGAAAAAGACCCATTTATTCCAACTCTTTGCTTTCTGTCTGCCAACCAGTTCTCTATCCAAGTCAATACCTTACCCCCAGTCCCATGTGCTTTAACTTTATACGCTAATCTCTTATGCAGGACCTTATCGAAAGCCTTCTGAAAGTCCAAATACACCACATCCACTGGTTCTCCCTTATTCTACCAGTTACATCCTCAAAAAATTCCAGTAGATTAGTCAAGCACGATTTACCTTTTGTAAATCCATGTTGACTTTGTCCGATCCTGTCACTGTTTTCCAAGTGCTCTGCTAATACATCTTTTATAATGGACTCTAGCATTTTCCCCACTACCAATGTCAGGCTTACCAGTCTATAATTCCCCGTTTTCTCTCTCCCACCTTTTTTGAATAGTAGGGTTACATTAGCTATCCTCCAATCCATGGGAACTGTTCCAGAGTCTCTAGAATTTTGGAAGATGACCAGCAATGCATCTACTCTTTCTAGGGCCACTTCCTTAAGTACCCTAGGATGTAGATTATCAGGCCCTGGGAATTTATCGGCCTTCAATCCCATCAATTCCCCTATCACCATTTCCCTATAAATACTGATTTCATTCAGTTCCTCCCTCTCATTAGATCCTATGTTCCCCGACATCTCTGGGAGGTTATTTGTGTCCTCCCTTGTGAAGACAGAACCAAAGTATGTATTTAATTGGTCTGCCATTTCTTTGTTTCCCATTATAAATTCCCCTGATTCTGACTGCAAGGGACCTACGCTTGACTTCACTAATTTTTTTCTCTTCACATATCTATAGAAGCTTTTACAGTCAGTTTTTATGTTTACCTGCAAGCTTACTCTCATACTCTATTTTCCCCCTCTTAATTAATCCCTTTGTCCTCCTTTGCTAAATCCTAAACTGCTCGCAGTCCTCAGGTTTGCTGCTTTTTCTGGCCAATTTATGTCTTCTGCTTGGATCTTATGCTATCCCTAATTTCCCTTGTTAGCCACAGTTGAGTCACCTTCTTTGTTTTATTTTTATGCCAAACAGGGATGAACAAATTCTGTAGTTCATCCATGTGATCTTTAAATGTTTGCCATTGTCTATCCACCATCAACCCTTTAAGTAACGTTCCCCAATCCATCCTAGCCAACTCGCGCCTCATACCATCGTAGTTTCCTTTATTTAAATTCAGGACCCTAGTCTTTGAGTCAAATACTTCACACTCCATCTTAATGAAGAATTCGATCATATTAGGATCGCTTCGCCCCAAGTGGCCTCGCACAACAAGATTGCTAATTAATCCTTTCTCATTACATAATACACAGTCTAAGATGGCCTGATCTCTAGTTGGTTCCTCGACATATTGGTCCAGGAAACCATCCCGTATACACTCCAGGAATTCCTCCTCCACAGTATTGTTACTAATTTGGTTAGCCCAATCTATATGTAGATTAAAGTCACCCATGATAACTGCTGTGCCCTTATTGCACGCATCTCTAATTTCCCATTTAATACCACCCCCAACCTCGGCATTACTGTTTGGGGGTCTGTATACAACTCCCACTAACATTTTCTGCCCCTTGGTATTTCTCAGCTCTACCCATACAGATTCCACATCATCCGAGCTAATATCCTTCCTTACTATTGTGATAATCTCCTCTCTTAACTAGCAATGCTACCCCACCTCCTTTTTCTTTTTGCCTGTCTTTCCTGAATATTGAATACCCCTGGATGTTGAATTCCCAGCCTTGGCCACCCTGGAGCCATGTCTCCGTAATCCCAATTATATCATAATATCTGCTTACATCTATTTGCGCAGCTAATTCATCCGCCTTATTACGAATGCTCCTCGCATTAAGACACAAAGCCTTAAGGCTTGTTTTTTTAACACTCTTAGACCTTTTAGAATTATTATTTACTGTGGCCATGTTTGATTTAAACCCTTGATTTCTCCGACTGCCACTTTGCTTTTCTCCTTCCTGTCTTTTGTTTTTATCCTTGCTTCCCTTTCCTCTGTCTCCCTGCACAGGTTCCCAACCCCCTGCCATTTTAGTTTAAACCCTCCCCAACAGCACTAGCAAACACTCCCCCTAGGACATCGGTCCCAGTCCTGCCCAGGTGCAAACCGTCCAGTTTGTACTGGTCCCACGTTCCCCAGAACTGGTTCCAACGTCCCAGGAATTTGAATCTCGCCCCCTTGCACCATTCCTCTATCCACGTATTTATCTGCAATATCCTTCTATTTCTACTCTGACTAGCATGTGGCACTGGTAGCAATCCTGAGATTACTACCTTTGATGTCCTATTTTTTTAAATTTACCTCCTAACTCCCTATATTCAGCTTTTCGGACCTCATCCCATTTTTTACCTATATCGTTGGTACCTATATGCACCACGACAACTGGCTGTTCACCTTCCCCCTCCAGAATGCCCTGTAGCCGCTCCGAGACATCCTTGACCCTTGCACCAGGGAGGCAACATACCATCCTGGAGTCTTGTTTGCTGCCGCAGAAACGCCTATCTATTCCCCTTACAATCGAATCCCCTATCGCTATAGCTCTCCCACTCTTTTTCCTCCCGTCCTGTGCAGCAGAACCACCCACAGTTCCAGGAAGTTGTCTGCTGCTGCCTTCCCCCGATAAGCCATTTCCCTCAACAATATCCAAAGTGGTATATCTGTTTGAGAAGGGGATGGCCACAGGCGAACCCTGCACTACCTACCTGCGCCTACTACTCTGCCTGGTGGTCAACCATTCCCTTCCTGCCTGTGCAGCCTTTACCTGCGGTGTAACCAACTCCCTAAACGTGCTATCCACGATGTCCTCAGCATCGCGAATGCTCCAGTATGTATCCATTCGCAGCTCCAGCGCCGCAATGTGGTCTGTCAGTAGCTGCAGCTGGATACACTTCCCGCACACATGGTCGTCAGGGACACAGGAAGTGTCCCTGATTTCCCACATAGCACAGGAGGAGCATGCCACGGGGCCGAGCTGTCCTGCAATGACTTAGCCTTTAATTAATCTAAATTAATTTAAATCAAATCAATACCACTAATAACACTACGATTAAATGATATTTTCAAGGCCCCTTGGTTACTAGCAGTCCCCGATACACAACAGGGACCTTAGAAGGTCTTAATTTTTGTGGTTATAGTTTCTAAGTTTTATAAACTATTAATCTTAACTGTCAAACTATTGAGTAGTATAAATACTCACCTGGCTGTACTCACCCAATCCTCTGCTTCCTCTTGCCCGCGTCACTTTTTGAATCGTGACGTGGCTCCGGAACGCCACCGCTGGTCTGTGAGATTGGTAAGCCTTGTACCGCCGCTCTCCGCTCCCGACACTGGCCTGAATAAGCTCCCTCCCCTTGTGCCGACGTCAGTTGGTCTCGCCGCTCCTCCCAGGCCTGCACTGCCGCCGCCGCTGCTGCTGTGACTTTGTTCCAGTCCTACTCAGATCCCTTCCCTCACCTCTTTTTCCAGTACATTGATGGCTGTATTGGTGCCGTTTCCTGCTCTCGCCCCAAACTTGACAATTTCATTCACTTTGCCTCCAATTTCCACCCTTCCCTCACCTTCACATGGTCCATCTCTGACTCTTCCCTTCTCTTCCTCGACTTCTCTCTCCATTTCTGGTCATAGGCTATCGACAAACATCCACTATAAGCCCACTGACTCCCACAGCTACCTGGACTACACTTCCTTCCACCTCACTTCCTGTAAGGACTCTATTCCATTCTCCCAGTTTCTCCATCTCCCTCGCATCCTTCTGTACTCGTGCTTCCGATATGTCTTCCTTTTTCCTCAACCGAGGATTCCCCTCACTGTTGTTGATATGGTCCTCGACCGTGCCCGTTCTATTTCTTGCACTTCTGCGCTCGCCCCTTCTCCTCCCTTCCAGAACCACAATAGGGTTCCCCTTGTCCTCACCTTTCACCCCACCAGCCTCCACATTCAACTGCCATTTCCGCCACCTCCAGCGTGATCCCACCACCAAATACATCTTCCCCTCCCCTTTCAACATTCCAAAATGACCACTCCCTCCGCGACACCCTGGTCCACTCCTTAATCACCCCCAACACCCCCTCCCCTTCCCACGGCATCATAGGAGATGCAACACCTGCCCTTTTGCCTCCTCCCTTTCCACTATCCAGGGCCCCAAACACTCCTTCCAGGTGAAACAGTGATTTACTTGTACTACTTCCAATTTAGTATAATGTATTCGCTGCTCACGATGCGGTCTCCTCTACATGGGGGGACTGCTTTGCGGAACCCCTCCGTTCAGTCTGTAAGCGTGACCCTAAGCTTCCGGTCGCTTGTCACTTTAATTCTCCGCTCCACTCCCACTCTGACCTCTCTGTCCTCAGCCTCTTACACTGTTCCAACAAAGCTCAACATAAGCTCGAGGAACAGCACCTCATCTTCCAATTAGGCACTTTTCAGCCTTCTGGACTCAAAATTGAGTTCAACAATTTAAGACCATCACCACTACTCCTATTTTTTCACATGGCAGCTGTTGATGATTCTGCCATTCCCATTTACACCTTTTCTGGACTCATCTTTTGTTTCTTTACTTGTTCCATTACCATCTCATTTTGCTTTGTACTCATACCTGTTGTCATTTAATCACTCCTGCCTTCCATCCTATCACAGACCTTCCCTTTTGCTCTTCCTTCCCCTCCCCTCTTTCCCTGCCCCTGCACTTGCTTAAAATCTGCTACATCTTTAACTTTTTCCAGTTCTGACGAAAGGTCATCGACCTGAAACGTTAACTCTGTTTCTCTCTCCACAGATGCTGCCTGACCTGCTGAGTATTTTCAGCATTTTTTGTTTTTATTTCTTTGTTGTTCTTATTTTGAATAAGTGAACTGATACAGCATCAACTGCTTTGCTGAGAGTTTGTTCCACATGTCCAATACTCTGGGTGGGGTGTTCCATTTTCTCTTTAGTCTTTCTACAGGCTTGCTTCGCGCCCACAGCACTAAAATAGCTCTAGGTCACTAGTTAATTTAAATAAAAACAGAAAATGCTGGAGAAACTCAGCAGGTCAGGCAGCATCTGTGAAGAGAGAAACAGAGTTAACATTTCAGGTCGATGACCTTTTGTCAGAACTGAAAAAAAGCAGGAAATGGAACAGATTTTTATGCAAGTGAAGAGGCTGGGAAAGGGGGGCGGGGATGAAAGAACAAAAGGAAAGGTCGTTGATAGGATGGAAGGCGGAAGAGATTAAGAGACTTTAAGAGATATTCAAGGCAAAAGGAGATGGTAATGGAACAGGTTAAGAAACTAAGGATGGCTCTAGATGAAGTGTAAATTGTGCTGGCAGAATGAAAGACATCTGCCATGTTGGGGAGAAGAAAAAAAGACAGACAAAAAGTGTGGAGATATATATATAAAAAAAATAGGGGCCGAGGTTATGATCTGAAATTGTTGAACTCTATGTTGGGACCAGAAGGCTGTAAAGTGCCTAATCGGAAGATGAGGTGCTGTTCCTCGAGCTTACGCTGAGCTTCCGTGGAACAATGCAAGAGGCCGAGGACGGTGAGGTCTGAGTGGGAATGGAGCGGTGAATTAAAGTGACAGGCGACCAGAAGCTCGGGGTCCCCTTTACGGACTGAACGGAGGTGTTCCGCAATGCAGTCACCCAATCTGCGTTTGGTCTCCCCAGTGTAGAGGAGACCACATCGTGAGCAGCGAATACAGTATACTAAATTGCGAGAAGTACAAGTAAATCGCTGTTTCACCTGGAAGGGGTGTTTGGGGCCCTGGACAGTGGGAAGGGGGGAGGTATAAGGGCATATGTTGCATCTCCTTCGCTTGCACGGGCAGGTGCCGGGCAAAGGGGAAGGGGTGTTGGGGGTGATAGCGGAGTAGACAAGGAGGGAGCGGTCCCTACGGAATGCTGAAAAGGGAGGTGAGGGGAAGATGCATTTGGTGGTGGGATATTTTTGTATTGAGTTAAATAGCCTGCTTGCACTTATGCCTCTCTCCAAAATAATTTATTTCTTCAATGGAAACAAATTCTGCTGAGCAAGTGTCTCATTGTAACTTAGAGAATAAAGTTCCAATTGTGTTTCCGTTGTAAAGTGCTTCTGGACATTGTCCTTTCTACTTTGGGATCTAAGTGTGATCCACCCATTAGTGATGGGATAGGAGCTAGGGACAGTATGGTAGCAGATAATACAGTAATGTTCCTTTTAGTAGAATAAACCGAGTGATAAGTGAAACAGATTATCAAAAATGATAAATTCTAGAGGTATGCTTTTGTTTATGATATTGCAGCTTTAGTTTACTTTGATTTTACTGTCACTGCTGTTCTGCTTGGCAGTTTAAAGCTTGACGGTGAAAAGGTTCACACATAGTTTGCCCTGCTTGCTTTATGTAATTTCTGAAGGGACTGACCTCTGTCTGCTTTTTCTCCTGCACATTCATTTTGCTCTAGAAAACGAAGAATGGATCTAAACCACCATGGGTATGTTTTTGGTTATTTATAATGGGGATATTTCAGAAGTATAAAGAGAGACAAATGTATGGATTCCATTCCACACCTCTCCATTGTCTCCCACAAGCACAATTATCCTTTTTTGACTTTCAGTTGAAATTGAGGAAATAATTTAAGTAGGAGACACGGTGGCATAGTGGTTAGCACTGTTGCCTCACAGCACCAGGGACCCGGGTTCAAATCCGGCCTCGGGCGACTGTCTGTGTGGAGTTTGCACATTCTCCCCGTGTTTGCGTGGGTTTCCTCCGGGTGCTCCGGTTTCCTCCCACAGTCCAAAGATGTGCGGGTTAGGTTGATTGGCTATGATAAATTGACCCTTAGTGTTAGGGGGATTAAATACGTGGGGTTATGGGGATAGGGTGGGATATGTGTTGGTGTAGGGGTTACGGGGATTGGGTGGGATATGTGTCGGTGCAGGCTCGATGGGCCGAAATGGCCTCTATCTGCACTGTGGGGTTTCTGTGATTCTGTGATTCTGAGACAGTGAAGCAAAGAAAGGTAGATGGTTTTATAACTTGACTGATTTGGGACCTGGTTACTACTGCACTCCAAATATTTGAACATGGGATCCTGGATTATCCAGACTTTTCTCTTGGTTACATTTTGACTACTTTGAATCAAAATGCATTGATTTCCTTCGATTATTTTTAAATTATGAAGAATGACTTGTAAAGCATTTCTGCAAAGAAATTGTAAAGAATTTGCATTTCTGTATGTAAGAAATGACATTTTAGTTGTATAAAATTCTTACATGGGGTCCAAAATAATTGAAAAGCATAGATCCAGTTATTTTATTAATTTTAACAAATCCTTTGATTTGAACTTAGTGGCTTTTTATAGTAATCTTTGCCAAGTTGTTTTTAAATCCACTTATTAATGGTATAGAAAGCTGTGCAGTGCCTTTGCTCTCCTCGAAAGGTAAGTAGCTTATCATATTCATGTTGACTGGTGCCTCATTTCTAATAGGATTTCTTTTTATATTTTGTAATTTTTGCCAAATATTTAATAATTAGAACAAGGCACTGGTTTCTGTCTAGTTTTGGTTACTTTTTATAATTATTAGAACATTTTTAACTGACAGCTTTGGAATTTTCCATTCTGTTTTCATCAATTTGTTTGGTGTGGCAATTAATCAGAAGGCTAGCTTTTTTTTGTGCTGTACTGTAAAGCAATGCTGTGTGCTTCATAAAGGGTTATGATTACTTAATAGAGCTTGGCTCAGTGATAGCACTCACACTTCTGAGTCAAAGTTATGGGTTCAAGCCCCACTTCAATGCTGCATTGTCTGAGGGTCTGTCTTTCAAATGAGACATTAAACCAACTCTGCCTGTTCAGATAGACATAAGATCTCATTGCGCTATTCAAAGAAGAGCAAGGGAGTTCTCCTGGTGTCTTGGTCAACATTTATCTGTTGATCAACACCACCAAGAACAGATCAACTAATCGCTTATCTAGTTTCCTGTTGTGGCACTTTGTGGTGTGAAAATTGGCTGCTATGTTTACCTACATAACACTGAGGATGTGATTGATTCTATATAAATATAAGTTTTTCTTTCATCTTTCATGCTTCACACTATAGCATTGAACCCAAGTTCAAATCTCATTTTAGACTGACATTTCTATCCAGGCTTCCCCTTAGCTGTAGAGATGCAGATCTATTCATTGGAGAATCCTGCACCCTGGTGCTTGAGATAAAGACCTACATAAGTACCAAATAACAGGGTATTCAACTTCTTCCAGGCAGAACTCTAAATGTAGTTGCATGCATTGAATCAAGCATAATTTAATAATAACCTGTAACATTAATGCAGGTCAGCAACTGCAGCAGTACTTCACCTTTTGCCTCCCACTTACTCTCTACATATCTAGGCTTTGCCTTTTATACTCACTTGCCCCTCCACAGGGCTGGGAGAAGGAATACTTTACCTTCTCACAGGATCTTTAGAACTACATCCATTGAACTGTTTCAACTGACCAAAAATAGCACTGGAAGGAAAAAAATGAAAGGGGAAACTGTTTTTTCAATGGACTTTCAAAAATTATCACTTAAACACACTCTCCACAAATGGAGTGGACTATATTCATGGTACTATAGGTTGTAAAATGGTTGAGATTTTGAGACACTTTTCTTCATTAACGTTTCTACTTTAGAGAAGGTGGCAATTCTTTTTAGTAAGGAGAATCGGCTAGTTTGGGCCAAGGACATCCACGTGGACATGATCAATGCTGCTCAGTTATTTGTAAGAGATGCCATCTGAGTTCTGTGTTTTTTTTAATTGCTCTGCTATTGATAACAGTTATCAATAGTCACTGCAACCTAGATTTTCCACTTTGGCTGCAGTTTATATCTGAATGGCTAGAGCTGAGTTTTAGACAGTCAAATGGAAGTGTCCAATTTTCCGAGGGCAGTTTATTAGCTTAGCTTCAACTGCAGATTTGGATGGATCGAAGGTAAACATTAGTGGTGGAAATGGAAAAATGTAAATGAAATTTAAAGGGAAGGGGACAATTAAAAAGAAGTTTCAAAATAGTGGGACAAACATTCTGAAAGGCACAGAAAAGCATCATAACCCATTAGCAGCGTTTGCCAAGGCAGAAGGAAGAGAGAACTAAGTGGTGAAAGAAAAGAAAACCCATTGTGTAGGTATGAGTGTAGGAAAGTGACCAAGCAGCCCAATTCAGTCATGTGGAGAGACTAGAGAAGCTGGGATTGTTCTCCTTAGAGCATAGAAGCTTAAGGGGAGATGTAATAGAGTTGTTCAAAATTATGAAGGGTTCTAATAGAGTAGATAGGGAGAAACTGTTTCCACACTGATTTTATATATTTGGCAAAAGAACCAGGGGTGGGGAGATGAGAATTTTTTTATGCAACAAGTTATCTGGAATTCACTGGATGAAAGGGTGGTGGAAGCAGATTCAGTGGTAACTTTCAAAAGGGAATTGGATATATACTTGAAAGGGAAAACATTTCAGGGCTATGGTGAAAGACTAATTGGATAGCTCTTTCAAAGAGCTGGCAAGGCACAGGGGACCGAATGGCCTTCTGTGCTGTATGATTCTATGATTATATTTACTTCCTTTTACCCTTTTAAATCTATATAAGCACCATAGCTGATTTCCCCAGCAGTTTTGGGACACCCATTTTATATGGGTTTTCTTTAGAAACAACGTCCTTTGGCCTGAACATAGATAAATACATGTAGTATGGACTCGTCATTATATAATATTTAAAATGAAGCTCCCGCCTGTTAGTGGCAGGCGCTTCTGACACCACTGGCAGTTGGTCCCCAGGAACTGGGACACGTCCCACAATGGACAAAGTTCCACTGGAATAGAATTCTTGCCCATTTTCTATGCCCAGTGGACAAGAGTGGAATTCCAGATTTCCATCTGATGATTCATGAAAGCTGATGAAAATTTATTTAGCCAAGGAAAGCAAGTGTGAGTGACTGCCTCAGGTGTATATTCATTACTTGCTGGATCAAACCTGTGCTCTCAAACTGTTGACTGGGCCATGTGGATCTGATTTGCTTTGGTTCAAACTTGCCATTTTTTTGCATGTGTTTGGATGGAATATTTTTTTTTACAATAGTTCAGATTTAATTTTTAGATTAGCGCGCCTTAAATATGGCTGATTCCACTTTTCCATTCACTTGTCTTTTTCTACTTTATATATACATCTCATTAAAGAAAGAACTTGCTGTATCGCAGTCTCACAGCATTCCAAAGTGCTTCACAGCCAACTAATAATTTTTGAAGTGCAATCACTGTTATATAGGCAAACAAAGCAGCCAATTTCTGCACTACAATGTGTTAATAATTAATAACTTTAATATAGTGTTGAGTTTCCAGTAGCGTTTAAGCATTCATGACTTTATTAAACTATTTTTAGGGGTATTAAGTGCTCATTTTATTCAGGAGTCTAAAAATGCTTACTCGTTTGTACTATGACACCTAAACCTAAATTTAACTACAGTTGCTTTGGGAATGACAGAAGTACTGCAGTTGTGAGGCTTAGCATTCCCAATTCTGAGCTACCTTCCTGATTAATGCAGTTTCAGCATTTTCATGAATATGCTTTTTTTTTGAATAAATGTTTTCAATAAAGATTTTAAGCATTGACTGTGTTATGATATTTGAAAGTATATGAGAACACAGTACTTAATGACAGAGGTTTAGAAAATGGTACATTTTCAAAGAATACTTTGTCTTTGCTTAATGTTTTGTATAAGGATAAGGTCATTTTTACAATGGCCCCTTGCGAAAGTGGCATCCTATGTGTAACTTTGTACCTTTAAACCCTTTGTAGGAAGCTCAAAGAATGCTTGAAGTTGCAGAAAGTGGGACTGTGCAGCTTCCCTTAGAAGGTGGCAACATTCTGAAGATTCCAGTAAAAAGTATTAAGTACAGGTACAGTATGAAGCTATTCATAAAATGGATGGAAATGAAAGAGATTACTTGTAAATTAATGTTACTGAGAAAGAAGCTTGATCATGACAGTCACATAGCTAAGTTTAAAAAAAAAAAGCTTTTCCCACATTAAGGATTATATTGGGAACTCCCCTGTTGCCTCAGTAGGTAAATGTACTGTCTGGTGTGTTACTGGCGCATACAAGCCAAAATGTCCCAGTTTGATACCTAGCCTATGATGAGTTATCTGCTGTCCTCCAAGGCGACAATTGGGTGCTACAATTCGCTTCAGTCCCTTCGGAGATGGTGAGGGGTTAAAAATCAACCAAGGTTCGCATTTCTATCATTAGTCAGTAACTCCTCCTGGAAAGTGCTTGTATTTGGACATCTGATGAGGACAGGATCAGGCTCGGCAATGATGCCTCCCCTCAGGTGAATAGCATATTAGCAGTTACTGCATAGGTGCATGCATGATGAATAGCTACTTGGGTGATACCGCAACTGTGCCCCAGCATGAATTTGTCCCTTCAGGATATTGGGGTGGCAGAGCATAACCTTTTTTAAAAAAAAAATTGTTTGGTATTGGCCTGGATTTTGTTGTGGTAATGACAGCGAACTGTTGGCTTTTGCCATCGTTACCCCTCTGAAACTGACCGTAACTTCATGAGTTAGCACATGCGCAGATAAACGCAGAAATCCTGAAGTTGCGGTCAGTCATTCACTGCTCCACCACAGGCTGTGCTGTGGAACTCCCCATAGCTGGTAATTGGTGCAGTCAGTTGAACTGGCACTGAAGCTTTTCTGATTTAATTACGCTGTTGAGCTTTTCTGATTTAATTACGCTGTTAAACACCCCATTAAAAGTTGAGCTGTTTTGGAATAGGTGTAACTGGGGTTTTAACTGCACATTGTTTATTTCGCTCAATATAAAATTTTTAAAAAGTGAATTGAATCAGTGCTTTTTATTTCTTGGTTTGCTGTCTGAGAGTTCTTCAGTGTGATTGGCTGATTAGACAGCTTGATGACATAACTGCTGCTCTGCGCTGGGGATACCCTTTTGACAGCGCTACAGTCAATTTAACGTCGAGGAACCTTAAGGTTTCTTCAGAGATAGCAAGATCTTTGTGGGCAGCTTTCTTCGAGGTCAGCGGTGATCGCCGTCGCCTTGCCGCTGACCGCAAATTCCTGGCCATTTAATGCTTTTCACAGGATAAATAGTGGCAGTAGCATAAAAGCATTACTTTTTGCTGCAATAAGGATTCAGGCTCAACATATTTCTAAATATTGGATGACAGCTAAATTGAACTTATCTTTTATTTTCATGTATAAATGCACTGTGAATAAGGTGTAAAACTTGGCAATGTTTTATTGAAGCGAGTGATCTTTATGCATGTAACAGTAACAACCCTTCATAGACAGTATGCAAGTAGAATTGTGTAAATCGAGAAAGAGCTTAATGGCAAGGTGAGGGAAAAATGAGGCCTTAAGATTTGGGTTAGTGGTCCTGCTTGTACAGAGCACTAACACTTGGATATGTTTGTCCTCTAGCCCAGATGATCCTTCGGTCGTAAACCTATCTGATGAAATGGCCAAAACTGCTGTGTGGAAGGCTCTTGCTATGAATGCTGAGAATGCAAAAGTTATAAAACTCAAAGCAAGGTAGCTTTTGTTTATGAGCTTAATTACTAGCCTAATGTCTGATACTAATACATGCACAGCAGTAGCTGCATTTTACAGAACTGGGCATTTGTAGTAAAAGTTAACAAAGTATTACATTAACTGTTATTATTAAAGTTGCATTCTGTATTTTAATATGCTCCACTTTCTACATGGCACTTGTTATAACTCCAGCTCTATTATAGGGCTACTATCTTGGCTGACTAATTTTTCATGTTATGTTTTGAACAAAGTTATGGAACATTCATTCGAGTATGTAGCTTGTTATAACATAACTTTCTTGACTGTCAAGGACCAAATGATAAACTATGATTTCAACAAACAACATTTTTAGCGAAGTTGTAATTTTCCTGGATCTCTTAGGTGCTACAGAATGGCACCTCCCAATACAGTAGCTCTGCTGGCATTAATTTCACAATGCTTTTTACTAATATTGCTTGTGTGTTTGCAAAATAACATTTTTAATATTAAGAAGTGATCAGGAATTGCTCTGCATACCAGAAAAAAATTATATGTAGCTTATGTGTAACATTTATGTAACAACATTTTTAAAATTGTACCTCTGATGACATTGCAGAAGTGATGTGCAGTGACTCAATTTTTTTAATATATAATTGATGTGTTGAAGCGAAAAAACATTTTTGTATTGGGTATAAAAACATTTTTGTATCGGATACTGCACTGGGGCATATAATGGAAGAATGACTAGTTAATCAGAAGCAAAAGCAATGATTTTTGAAAAATGAGGTCTTGGTTATAATGCTGCTAAATTGTTACTGTGATCTTAACGAATTGAAAATTCTAGAGTAATAAAATTCCTATCCAAATTTTCTTCACTAGACCAACGTAGAATTTGATAATATACTGAATATATATCTATGTAATAAAAAGTTAGAAATATATTTTTGTTTATGCCATTTAATGGCCCTCAACAGTTTCTGAGCTCAAACAGACAGATTCATTATGAACAAGAACATATTTGTAAAATAGACAACATGCAAAATAAGCTATGTAGCTGGACCTCGAAATTAATGGAAAAGAAAGTTGGGCCAGGTGTAAAACAGACTACCGATTTGTTATTGTCCATTTTGGGCTACTGCAGAAGACCGCTTTCACCCCCTCTTGGTTCACATCTCATTTAAATGTAAATTTAAAAGCAGCGAGAAAAATGTCAAGGCTCTAGAGCAGAGTAGAGTTTTGGGTAAAAATAAGCAGAGTGGGTTAGGAAGGGACAGAGAGTAACAAAGGTAATAAGGCATCAGGGAAAAATAGAAATAAGTCAAAGGTCTGTATCTAAATGCGCAAAGCATTTGCAACAAAATAGCGCAGATAGAAATGAACAGGTTTGATCTAATAGCCATTACGGAGACGTGGTTGCAAAGTGGCCAAGGTTGGGAACTCAATATTCCAGGATACTTAACTTTTAGAAGAGATATGGAAAAGGAAGCGGGGTAGCCCTGATAATAAAGGATGGGATAAAGACAGTAGAGAGAAAGGATCTTCGCTCCGAAAATCAAGAGGTAGAATCAGTTTGGGTGGAGCTAAGAAACAGCAAGGGGCAGAAAACATTGGTGGGAGTTATTTATAGGCCCCCAAGCAGTAATTGTAATGTAGGGCAGAGTATAAATCAGGAAATTAGAGGTGCATGTAACATGGGTAATACAGTAATTATGGGGGACTTTAATCTGCATATAGACTGGGCAAACCAAATTTGCAGTCATAGTGTGGAGGACAAATTCATGGGGTGTATGCAAGATAGTTTTCGAGATCAGTATGTTGAAGAACCAACTAGGGAACAGGCTATTTTAGATCTAGTATTGTGCAACGAGATAAGGTTAATTAATAACCTTGTAGTAAAGAGGCCTTTAGCGAAGAGTGACCATAATATGATAGAATTTTATATTGAGTTTGAAAGTGATTTAGTTAAATCCAAAACTAGGGTCTTAAATCTAAACAAAGCAAACTACGTAGGTATGAGGGGCGAGTTGGCTAAGGTAGATTGGGAAACTGCATTAAAAGGTATGACGGTAGCCAAGCAATGGCCAGCATTTAAAGAATTAATACATAATTTGCAACAAATATACATTCCTTTAAGGCACAAAAACCCCCACAGGAAAAGTGGTCCAACCGTGGCTAACAAGAGAAGTTAAAGATAGTAGTAGATCAAAGGAAGAGGCTTATATTGTTGCCAAAAAGAGTAGTAAGTCTGAGGATTGGGAGGATTTTAGAATTCAGCAAAGGCGGACCAAGAAATTGATAAAGCAAGGGAAAATAGAATATGAGAGTAAACTAGCGAGAGACCTAAAAACAGACTGTAAAAGCTTCTATACGTATGCAAAAAGGAAAAGATTAGCAAAGTAAATGTGGGTCCCTTACAGGCTGAGACTGGAGAAATTCTAATGGTGAATAAGGAAATGACAGAGAAATTAAACACATACTTTGTGTCTGTCTTCACGGAAGATGATGTAAAAAAAACTTCCCAGAAATAGTGGAGAACCAAGGGTCCAGCGAGAATGAGGAACGAAAAGAAAATAGTACTGGAAAAATTAATTGGGACTGAAAAGTCAATAAATCCCCATGACCTGATGGCCTACATCCTAGTGATTTGAAAGAGGTGGCTATAGAGATAGTGGATGCATTGGTTGTCATTTTCCAAAATTCCATAGATTCTAGAATGGTTCCCGCGGATTGGAAGGTAGCAAATGTAAGCCCACTATTTAAGAAAGGAGGAAGTGAGAAAATGGGGAACTACAGACCAGTTAGCCTGACAGTAGTAGTAAGGAAAATGCTAGAATCTATTAAGGACGTGGTAACAGGGCACTTAGAAAATATTAATAGGATTGGGCAGAGTCAACACGGATTTATGAAAGGGAAATCGTGTTTGATGAATCTTTTTTTTAGATTGTAACTCGCAGAATAGATAAGGGGGAACCAGTGGATGTGGTGTATTTGGATTTTCAGAAGGCATTCGATAAGGTGCCACTCGAGGTTATTAAACAAAATTAGGGCTCATGGGATTGGGGGTAATATACTAGCATGGATTGAGGATTGGTTAACGGACTGAAAACAGAGAGTAGAAATTTACAGCACAGAAGGAGGCAATTCGGCCCATCTTGTCCATGCCGGCTGACAAAGCTATCCAGCCTAATCCCACTTTACAGCCCTTGGTCCACAGCCTTGTAGGTTACGGCACTTCAAATGCATATCCAAGTACTTTTGAAGTGCGATGACAGTTTCTGCCTCTACCACCCTTTCAAGCAGTGAGTTTCAGACCCCCACCACCCTCTGGGTGAAAAAAATTCTCAAATCCCCTCTAAACTTCTGACCAATTACTTTAAATCTATGCCCCCTGGTTATTGACCCTTCTGCTAAGGGAAATAGGTCCTTCCTATCCACTTTATCTAGGCCCCTCATAATTTTATACACCTCAATTAGGCCTCCCCTCAGTCTCCTCTGTTCCAAAGAAAACAACCCCAACCTCTCCAATCTTTCCTCATAGCTAAAATTCTCCAATCCAGGCAACATCCTTGTAATTCTCCTCTGTACCCTCTCTAGTGCAATCACATCCTTCCTGTAATGTGACCAGAACTGCATGCAATACTCTAGCTGAGGCCTAACTAGTGTTTTATACAGTTCAAGCATAACCTCCCTGCTCTTATATTCTATGCCTTGGCTAATAAAGGTGTGGAGAGGCCGGAGTTGGACTGGGGTGGACAAATGTAAGAAGTCACACAACACCAGGTTATAGTCCAACAGCTTTATTTGAAATCACAAGCTTTCGGAGCTCTGCTCCTTCGTCAGGTGAAGTGGAGAAATGCATAAAGACACAGCCTATATAGTCAGAGAATCATGTCAGATGTTTACAGGTAATGTTTCCAACTGCCATTTATCACACCTCGGTAGAGAGATAACACAGCAATCAAAGGTGTGAATGGTGTCCAAACAGGTCAGTCAGGAAAACATTACATCAAAGAACAATGAGGTGGGGTCACAAGGGGTCAAATATTGCAGATGCTGGGGTCTGTATGAAAAACAAAAAAACAGACCAAAAAACATTTTTTTTGCTGGAAATCACAGCAGGTCCGGCCGCATCTGTGTAGAGAGAACAAGCCAATGTCGACTCGAGTCTGGATGACCCTGCGTCAGGTGGGGTTACATGTAGTGTGACATGAACCCAAGATCTCGGTTGAGGCCGTCCTCATGGGTGCGGAACTTGGCTATCAGTTTCTGCTCATCGGTGAGACCATGCAGACACTGCGACAACGGATGAACGGACACCGCGCAACAATCACCAGGCAGGAGTGTTCCCTCCCAGTCGGGGAACACTTCAGCAGTCAAGGACATTCAGCCTCCGATCTTCGGGTAAGCATTCTCCAAGGCGGCCTTCAAGACACACGACAACGCAAAATCGTCGAGCAGAAACTGATAGCCAAGTTCCGCACCCATGAGGACGGCCTCAACCGAGATCTTGGGTTCATGTCACGCTACATGTAACCCCACCTGACGCAGGGTCATCCAGACTCGAGTCGACATTGGCTTGTTCTCTCTACACAGATGCGGCCGGACCTGCTGTGATTTCCAGCAAAAAAAATGTTTTTTGTCTTTTTTTGTTTTTCATACAGACCCCAGCATCTGCAATATTTGACCCCTTGTGACCCCACCTCATTGTTCTTTGATGTAATGTTTTCCTGACTGACCTGTTTGGACACCATTCACACCTTTGATTGCTGTGATTATCTCTCTGCCGAGGTGTGATAAATGGCAGTTGGAAACATTACCTGTAAACATCTGACATGATTCTCTGACTATATAAGCTGTGTCTTTATGCATTTCTCCACTTCACCCGACGAAGGAGCAGCGCTCCGAAAGCTTGTGATTTCAAATAAAGCTGTTGGACTATAACCTGGCGTTGTGTGACTTCTTACATTCGGCTAATAAAGGCAAATATCCCGTATGCCTTCTTAACCACCTTATCTGTCCTGCTACCTTCAGGGATCTGTGGATATGCACTCCAAGGTCCCTCTGCACTTATCAGTGTCCTATTTATTGTGTATTCCCATGCCTAGTTAGCCCTCCCCAAATGCATTACCTCGCACTTGTCCGGATTGAATTCCATTTGCCACTGTTCTGCCCACCTGACCAGTCCATTGATATCTTCCTGCAGTCTGCAGCTTTCTTCTTCATTAACTACCGCACGGCCAATTTTTGTATTGTCTGCAAACTTCTTAATCATTCCCCCTACATTCAAGTCCAAATCATTGATATATATGTCAAAAAGCAATCCTCGACCAACCGCCCGGGTAAATGCCACGCCAGACAGTAACTACAATCACACACTTTGGGGACTCAGTACTTCCAAAATATGGACTGTGATAAAAATGATAACTTCCGGGAAGTTATGTCATCACTTCCTGTGAACTATGAACTATGAACTGTGTTCATACCTCACTTCCTGTCATATGTCACTTCCTGTTGGACTGGTATAAATACTGGTCTGTTCAGTATTGTAAGAGGCTTCTACCAGAGGCATGGTAAAGACCTCTCTTGTGTATATAGTGTGTTTATAAGTTACTTAAAGCTTACTTTAAAGTTACTTGATGGTAAGTCTCCTTTTTCTTACATCAATTTAAGTAACTTAGTATTTACACTGACAAATACTAGACCTTCAGACAAACTCGGAAGTTAAGGATCCAGGGAACCACCCATCATGGAGAAAATCCTTAGACCTATTCGTCTGGACTTGGACCCGAATACACCAGCAGCTGGCAGGGTATGGAAGCATTGGTATCGTACTTTTGAGAATTTTCTGGATGAATGTAAAGCGGATGCTCCTGCTAAATTGAAGATACTTGTCAATTATGTGACCCCAAAAGTGTTCGAATATGTTGATGAATGGGATAATTACGAAGAGGTGATTCGGGCACTTAAGAAACTGTATGCGAAGACCCCAAATGAGGTCTATGCTAGACATCTACTGGCCACAGCCCGACAAGGGCCAGGGGAATCAATTGACGAATTCCTGCAAGAACTTCGCAGGCTCAGCGTAGATTGTAACTTTCAGGCAGCCTCAGCTGAGCTGTACCGCCAAGAAATGATTCGTGATGCTTTCATCTGCGGGATTGCCTCTCCATTTATACGCCAGCGTCTACTAGAAAGTAAAACACTTGAGCTACAAAAAGCTTTTGACCTAGCTTGTTCACTGGATTTGGCAAAGAGAAATGCAGACCTCTATCAGCTGCCCAGATCTCGATCTGCTGCTGTAGCTGCAACCAGACAATTCAAGCGGTCTCAGCTGAACCCTATCATGGGGGAATCTAATTCTGATAATTCTGATGAAGAAGAGGAGGACGACCCCACTTTAGCAGCCTCTTGGCAATCTAGGAAGGAATGCTTCTTTTGTGGAGATGCTTTTCACCCTAGGAAAACCTGCCCTGCTCGCAATGCAATCTGCAGTTATTGCGGGAAAAAAGGACACTTTGCTAAAGTTTGCCTATCAAGGGCCTCTACGAGGGCCAATCCAGCTAAGGCCTACCGAACTGCCCCAATTAGGGCCTATCAAGATGCTCCAGCTAGGACCTATCAAGCTTCCTCTCGAGCTCTCTCCCGAAGAAGCACACCGAGAGTTTTAGCCACTCTCTGTGCAACGACACCAATTACAGCTGCTTGCCCACAGAACCTGTCTCATGCAGCCACAAAAATTTCAATTAAAGGGCATACCTTAGATGCCTTAATTGACTCAGGAAGTACTGATAGTTTCATTAAGGAACAGATTGTTGCGAAATTGAAACTACATGTCTTCCCATCGGACCAGGCAATTGCGATGGCCCAGTCATCACTTAATACCAGAATCTCCGGCTTTTGTGTTGTTGATATGACACTTCATGGTCGTATGTATCCCTCCACCCGACTTTCGGTGCTCAAGGACTTATGTAGTGATCTCCTCTTAGGGCTGGACTTCCAAAAACAGCATAAGAAACTCACCATTGAGCTTGGTGGATCCAAACCCGGACTTACTATTTCTAATATACCGTCTAAATTACCATTTTGTGCATTATCAGCAGCTTCACTTGATGAACCCTCATTATTTGCCAGTATTCCGCCTCAATGCCAACCGATAATAACGAAATCGCGGCGCTTTAATCAGGAAGACCAATCTTTTATTGCGGCTGAAATCTCTCGACTTCTAGCAGAGGATATCATTGAACCATGTTCGTCGCCCTGGCGGGCTCAAGTCGTCATTGTCAAGAACCCTCTAAAACCTCACAAACGGCGACTATGCATCGATTATTCGCAAACCATCAATCAATATACCGACTTGGACGCCTACCCATTGCCACGCATTGATGATATGGTTAATAAACTGGCCGAATACAAAGTGTTCTCAACTTACGATTTAAAAAGTGCCTATCATCAGTTACCCTTGAAGGTCTCAGATAAGCAGTACACAGCCTTTGAGGCTAATGGACGGCTGTACCAATTTCGTCGCCTCCCATTCGGGGTTACTAATGGAGCGGCTGTCTTTCAACGGGCAATGGATGGCCTGGTTAAGCAGGAAAACCTAAGGGACACTTTTCCCTATCTTGATAACATTACCATTGCAGGTCACGATCAACAGGAACACGACTCCAACCTCCAAAAATTTCGGGATGCCCTCCATCGCCGTAATTTGACCCTGAATGAATCCAAATCTGTTGAGTCGCAACCGACCATCAACATCCTTGGCTACTGCGTAGGCAATGGTATCATTAAGCCAGACCCAGAAAGACTTCGCCCGCTCCAAGAGCTCCCGTCACCTAAGAATCCGGCTTCTTTACGTCGGGCTCTCGGTCTGTTTGCATACTACGCTAAATGGATTCCTCATTTTTCGGACAAAATCCAACCCTTGCTGCATGCTAGATCATTTTCACTGGGAACAGCGGCTGTTGCAGCCTTTAACCTTCTCAAAAAACAGTTGGAGAAAGCGGCTCTTCACTCCATTGATGAGAATCTCCCTTTCGTGGTTGAATGTGATGCCTCGGAGGTGGCGATCTCGGCTACTCTGAATCAGGAAGGTCGTCCTGTAGCATTTATGTCCAGGACCTTACAAGGTGCCGAGCTACATTATCCTCCGGTTGAGAAAGAAGCCACAGCCATCATAGAGGCAGTACGGAAGTGGAACCATTTTCTAGCTCGCCAGCACTTTACATTGATCACGGACCAACGATCAGTCGCCTTCATGCTCGATAATCGAAAACGAACCAAAATTAAGAATAATAAAATACAAATTTGGAGGATGGAACTGGCCTCTTTTGGTTATACCATTCTCTATCGGCCTGGCAAGGAGAATGTGGCCCCGGACACCCTCACACGGGCATTCTGCTCCACTATGTCATCCTCCACTCTCATGGATGTCCACAATGATTTGTGTCATCCTGGCGTTACGCGCATGCTACATTTCGTACGATCACGGAATCTCCCTTTTTCCACTGGAGATGTAAAGAAAATATGCTCAGAATGCCGGCTTTGTGCGGAATTAAAACCTCAGTTCTTCCGCCCCTCAGATGGTATACTCATACATGCAACCCAACCGATGCAACGACTTAGCATCGATTTTAAGGGCCCAGTGCCCTCTTCAACTCGGAACACATATTTGCTCACCATGATCGACGAATATTCACGTTTTCCGTTTGCCTTCCCCTGCTCCAATATGCTGGCGTCCACAGTAATCTGCTGCCTTGAGCAGGTATTTTCTCTCTGTGGCATGCCGGCTTATATTCACTCAGATCGGGGTCCATCCTTTATGTCAAGGGAACTCAAGGACTACCTCTCAGAACGGGGAATTGCTACAAGCAAAACAACACCATACCATCCCATCGGAAATGGGCAGGTAGAGAGGTATAACGGTATCATCTGGAATTCCGTACGTCTCGCTTAAAGATCTCGGGGCCTACCAGACCAGCAATGGGAAACAGTGCTTCCGGATGCATTGCACTCTATACGGTCCCTGCTTTCTACAGCCACAAATACTACACCTCATGAGCGGTTCTTTGGATTCCAGCGTCGCTCATCTCATGGGACATCACTCCCGTCATGGCTAACTACTCCTGGACCTGTATTACTCCGAAGATACGTTCGGACGTCTAAAAATGACCCTCTTGTAGACGAGGTCGAACTAACCGATGCCAACCCCACCTATGCAAACATACGATATTCCGACGGCCGAGAATCTACCGTATCATTACGGGATCTGGCTCCCTGCCCACCAGGACCTAGTGGGACATCGGGTGATGGCATTTCACCAGGAAACTCTTGGGACCTATCGGGTACCCCTCTCCAGGATCCTGATCGGACACCAACTAGCTTGGTGCCGGTAGAACCCCGTGCTCAAGGTTGCGACCCTCCCAGTACCGCGCATGAAAGTACTGATCCGCCACAGACCAGCTCTGCACCTCCCTCTGAACAGAGGCAGTCCGACTTTGAACCTATTGGGGCTCGTACTCGAAGCCATGATCTCCCCGACCCTTCACAGGGCAATCCAGGCCACACAGACTCTGACCAATGGCCAACCGCATGTAAGCGGACCAGCGACCCTCTACGACGGGAATCCAAACGGGTGCGACTCTTCCTTGTTCGGCGGCTGCGGACCAAAAGGTAGACCACAGCCTCCTAATCCTGCAGGAGGGAAGAATGTGATAAAAATGATAACTTCCGGGAAGTTATGTCATCACTTCCTGTGAACTATGAACTATGAACTGTGTACATACCTCACTTCCTGTCATATGTCACTTCCTGTTGGACTGGTATAAATACTGGTCTGTTCAGTATTGTAAGAGGCTTCTACCAGAGGCATGGTAAAGACCTCTCTTGTGTATATAGTGTGTTTATAAGTTACTTAAAGCTTACTTTAAAGTTACTTGATGGTAAGTCTCCTTTTTCTTACATCATGGACTAGGGAATAAACGGTTCATTTTCAGTTTGGCAGGCTGTAACTAGTGGGGTACCACAAGAATTAGTGCTTGGGCCTCAGCTATTCACAATCTGCATCAATGATTTGGATGAGAGGACCAAATGTAATATATCCAAGTTTGCTGATGATACAAAGCTGGGTGGGAATGTAAGTTGTGAGGAGGGTGCAAGAAGGCTTCAAGGGGAGATAGACAGGCTAAGTGAGTGGACAAGAACATGGCAAATGGAATATAATGTGGATAAATGTGAAGTTATCCACTTTGGTAGGAAAAATAGAAAAGCAGAGTATTTTTTAAATGGTGAGAGATTGAGAAATGTTGGTGTTCAGAGAGACCTGGGTGTCCTTGTACACGGATCACTGAAAGTTAACATGCAGGTACAGCGAGCAATTAGGAAAGCAAATGGTGTGTTGGCCTTTATTACAAGAGGATTTGAGTATAAGAGTAAAGATGTCTTACTGCAATTATATATGGCTCTGGTGAGACCACACCTGGAGTATTGTGTACAGTTTTGGTCTCCTGACCTAAGGAAGGATATACGTGCCATAGAGGGAGTGCAACGAAGGTTCACCAGACTGGTTCCTAGGGTGGGGGGATTGTCCTATGAGGCGAGATTGAGTAGACTAGGCCTATATTCTCTAGAGTTTAAAAGAATGAGAGGTGATCTCATTGAAACATACAAAATTCTTACAGGACTTGACAGGGTAGATGCAGGGAGGGTGTTTCCCCTGGCTGGGGAGTCTAGAACCAGGGGTCACAGTCTCAGAATAAGGGGTCGGCCATTTAGGACTGAGATGAGGAGAAATTTCTTCACTCAAAGGGTGGTGAATCTTTGTAATTCTCTACCCCAGAGGGCTGAGGAGGCTCAGCCGTTGAGTATATTCAAGACAGATCGATAGATTTTTGAATATTAGGGGAATCAAGGGATATGTGGAAAGTGGAGATGAGGAAGAAAATCAGCTATGATCTTATTGAATGGCCTACTCCTGCTCCTAGTTCTTGTTCTTATGTTGGGCCAGAAATTCGTGACCAAATGCGTGAGTACGGTCTGGGTACTCACGCATCTGGCCGTTGGAAATGCCGGCGTTCAGCATGCACAGCGCATGCGGGGAACGCCGGCATTTCCAGACCTCGGAACGAAGGGGTTCATAGGCACAGCGCGTGCGACTGCACAGGCAGCGCTTGCGCAGTGAACTTCGTCGATTTCATTCATGGATTCAGTGAGGGTAAGTCCTTACAAGTTACACTTGAAAAAAGCATGTGTAAAGTTGTTCCAAGGCTGCGGAGGAAGATATATTTTATCGTGGAGCTTCTGAAAGGCAATATTTGTGTTTGGGAAAGGGAGGGAAGTTATTTTAAGTAAGTTTTAAAGTTTAAATTTTTTTTTTTAAACGGGTTTTCAGAACGGTAGGTAGAAGGAGCAATTGTGGCTGTGCGAATTGAATGTGAAAATGAGTGTTCTAAAATGAGTAATGTAACATTTCCAGCACTTTTAAGAAAGAAACTTTTCATCAGTAATAAGTAATTATGTATGTATGTCCGCATATATTCCTTTACGTATATGTATGTATATGTTTTATATTCCTTTACTTATGTGTATGAATGTATGTTTTTAATTATGATTTTCCAATAAGTTACTTTCTCTGAAAGTCATAATTAAATAATACATTCATACACAAGTAAAGGAATATATACATAACACGCAAAGGAATATATACAGACATACATACTTTCAGAAGCTCCACGATAAGAAATATCTTCCTCCGCAGCCTCTGGAGCAACTGTACCCATGCTTTTTTCATGTGTAAGTTGTAAGGACTTGACCTCACTGAAAGCATGAATGAAAGCGGCGAATTTTACTGCGCACGCGCTGCCTGTGCAGTCGCACGCGTTCTGCCTCTGAACCCCTTCGTTCAGAGGACAGGAAATGCCGGTTTTCCCCACATGCACTGTGCATGCTGAAAACCGGCATTTCCTCCGGCCAGACGCGTAAGTACCCCGACCGTACTCGCGCATTTGGGAGGGAATTACTGGGCCAACATTTTACATGTCAATAAAATGAAAAATTTAACAATTGCACGATTTGCCCCCTCGCATCTGCGACTGAGGGTCCAAGGAGGTGCATTGCGCAAGAGGTCATCGTCGTACGTATCCTCACACTGTTCCCTTTCGGGAACTGTATGAAGTGGTGGAAGGATTTATGGCCGTGATTAACGCTCATTCCGTGACCGTAACCATCTTTGAACCAGCCATTAGGGTGGTTAGTCCTATGGCGTGAGGGTTTTACGGGCTCCCACAACCCATCTGAGGGTGGGGGGGGCCACCCACACCCACGGACGCACGTATCCCGCTGGATGTCCACCCAGAATTTATAGTTGGAGCTCCGACTCCACTTGCCGGGACTGTCTGGAGTGGGGTTCGAAACCCTACTCCTTCTGGCCCAGCAGCGGGGATGCTTACTGCTACGCAAAAGGCCCACACCGCACAAAAGGTGACACCCATACGTTTCCTGCGCCTTTTCCTTCCCCGTGACTGGAGCCCTATGCTGCCACTTGAAAGACCAAGCTATCATCTGCCCTTTTTGCGGCGCCTTTGACTTCTCATTACCAATGATGAGCAGGCGCTGCGCCTCCACCTCCTTGAGGAGATTGCTGAGGTCATCATCAGTTCAATTGTGAGTTCTTTTAATGCCGTGAATTGTGCTCATTCCAGCCATTTCACGTTGCTAATCGGATTGGGCCTTTGGCATAGCGGTAGGATCCCCGCCGCTGGGCCAGATCAGGGTAGGGTTTCGAACCCCGCTCCAGACAGTCCCGGCAAGTGGAGTCGGAGCTCCGGCTCTAAATTCTGGGTTGACATCCAGTGGGATATTTGCGTCCGTGGGTGTGGGTGGCCCCCCCTCCTTGTATAGCTTGTGGGAGCCCGTAAAACCCTCCCGGCATAGGACTAACCGCCCTAATGGCTGGTTCAAAGATGGTTACGGTCACGGAATGAGCGTTAATCATGGCCATAAATCCTTCCACCACTTCATACAGTTCCCCAAAGGGAACAGTGTGAAGACACGTATGACGACGACATTGCTAAATAAATAAATGGAATTTAAAAAATTCTTTTAGGGCTTTTAAAAGTCTTTAAATTGCTTTAATTCTGTTTAAAACTACTTCAGATTCTTCAAAATAATGTAAACGTTTTTAAAAGTTTATAAAAGTTACCAAAAGCTTCAAAAAACTTCCAAAAACCTATTTAAACTGCTGCTTTGCATGTAAAAATGCTTAGCAGCTTGGCAGAAACATTGGGGACGTGTCCTGTTAAACTGAGACCTTAAGGGGCGTGTCTCAGTTGCACAACGCGCTCCAGGCTTCGCGCTGGCTGCACTCCTGGGCGGCGTGACGTCAAACGCTGCCCGGGATTCTTCAGATTCAAAATGGAATTCCAGGCGTCCCTGGAGGTGATCGGCAGGCGCGTCGGGTAAGTGCAAATCGGGACCTTGCACGCGCGGCAAGCCCCGTTCACGAATTTCTGGCCCGTTATGTTCAGAGGGATGTTTTTAAGGCAACTGGATTATATAAGCTATTTAAAACTATTGTCGATGGAGAAACTGATGAAAGGAACCTGTTAAACAATACACCTAGCTTATTTGTATTCAGTTTTATTATAGTAGAAATTTTGCTTTTAAAAGAAACTAATTCTTGGGTGCTTTTCTGTTTGCTCTGTGTGGTTAATAGAACTAGTACTTAATCACTAAATATATTTTCAATTTAATCTTCATAGGCTAAATACTACGGACTGAAAAATAGTTATTTGCATACAGTTGTAAAAGAGAATAGATGTATAACCAGCTGAAACTGATCTGTATTTCAAAAATGAGCTTTACCGATGTAAATTGTACATGAGATGAAGATGTATCTAATGGATGAAACTAAAGTTACAAAAATAGAACTAGAAGTGTCAGAAGCAAATATAAGTTGTAAAAGTATGCATGCAATATTTGAATTTAGAGAGTTTGAACTGTGATTACTGTGTCTCTTGCTTTCTGTTCTTTTGTTTTCTTTACTAGTTGTGTGCGTGTGTGTGAACGAGCATTATTAAATTACAATGCAGAAACATAGCAATACATTTCCCTTTTCCCTGTTACAAATTTACAGTCCTGAAAATACAACGGATATCAAAATGAACATTGAAGAGGTGCCAACGAGAAATGTCCTTGATGCTGAAACGTCTGTATGAAACATGCTACATCCTTACCAACCATGAAAGACTTCTCTTTATGAAAGCTACTACTTGAGCCACAACTGAACCTCTAAATCCTTTGCAGGAAATAGAAATGTGTTGCTGGATCTAATCAGTGTCTCAGTCAGAGTGAAACTCTTCTGAACAAGATTGTTTCACCCGTGTACTATTCTGCTATGTCAATTGCAATGCTAGCTACTATTTCAATCTTCACATCTATAGGCTCAATAATTTTTAATTTAAAATTTTGGCGTAGGGTTATGAAGAGTAAACCAGCAATAGTCTAGTACACAAGTTTATAAAAAAAAAAAAATCTGTTTCCCAACATGTGATTTACTTGATACTAATACCATCAAATGATGTACTATTTAAAAAATGGAAAGTAGTACACAATGGACATATATATATATATATATATTATCAATATGTTGCTCATTGACGTTCATTATAATCCCATTGAGATAAGTAATAGTCACAATAAGATTTTCAATCAAATCTACATAAATATATCTCATCATTTGTCAGTGGTCCTCAAGAATTTTGTTGCTACTGGTTAACTGAAGTAGCATTCAGTAACAAGTGTTGCAATAGGATATGAAAGAAGAACAGGTATTTAAATTGGTATTCTGTACCTGAGGGGGTGTGCATTTGTTGACTATACTGGTGTGATACCAGTTTTTATATTGGTCTGTTGCTATCTTTTTATTTACAAAATGGTTTATCAGTATTGCAATACTGACTTGAGACTATCTGTATCTGAACTGTTTACATTTGACTTTATTCAACATGATATACTGTAGGCTTTAGTTGGCATTGCAGTTTGTTACATGTTTTATTTATATTTAGACTGTCAAAAAAATTTCAGAAATTGCTATGCTATATGGAATACAAAAAAGATTTGACTAATTTTATAAAGATTGTTGTAGTATTTTTTGTCTTTGTACTTTGGATACGTAGAGTAACCACTTTCTATGAGCAGTACAGTAGTTATAGTGTTAGGTCAGTAACTCTAGAGCCATCTCAGGAAATCGTAATCTTCCCAGTGATCGACGTTGCCATGCTTTTACACAGTTCATGAAATTGTTTTGTCTTCCAGACTAGATGAAGCTCTTTTTTTTTTAAAGTGGCTTTTTTTGACCAGCCATTTTACTTTTAAGTGGGGCAAGTTGTTTTATCTTTAGTCTGAAATACAAGTCCAATGCAACACAGAATTGCATTCAATCATTGCAAAATAATCGCCAAACAAATAGCCAAGACACAAAATTGGTAATATTGTGAAATGTTTGGTTTGTATCATAATACTCGTTACAGTATATAGTTACACGTATGGCAAGTTCTGTGGGTACTTTCAGAAGTAACCCCATTTTCTGCTTCTGTTTTATTAAATGTACAGATTCTAATCACTGTAATTGAATAATTGAGTTTGCATAATATAACAAGGGATGTGAATTATAGAAACTTATTTTAATTGTCAGTTGGTGAACTGAAGTTTTCTATTTAATTTTATAGGTTACGCTAAAGAATTAGTATTGTGTTGATACTGTTGACTGTTAGATGCTAAAAACAGTATGAGATTTTAACAGGTTGAAAACTGGTTTCTGGCAGGGACAGTTTAATCCAATTCGTTTTTAAAATCTGCTGTTAATTTTATGTCTTCCTATGTTCTGCATATTTAATCACAGAACAAATAAAATCCCTAGTATTCATCAATTTTCATAAAATTGTCTAATTTCAGATAATTATGGTTAAAGTTTTTATGACTATTTGTAAGTACAGTAGTGATTTCATTTATTTTTGTAAGGAGACCTAAAACAATGTAAAAATGTTATAGTAATTCATTGTCTTAGCTTAAATGACCATATATGTGCATATTCCAGATTTTGTTTCCTAGTTAAGGACAACGTCTTGCCTTCAGCTGTTGAATATTAGAGGAAAATAGCTTTTTTGTAATGTCATATCTGTTAATGAAAGCAATAAAGCCTCTTATTGTATTAAATGTGATATTGATGTATGTTCTTTATAGGCATTTGTTCAGGGAAGGAATAAGTAAATGACTCTGATCTGCGGTACTGTAATTTTGATTTTACAAAAACATTGCATTTGAATTCTTGAGTTTTCAATATTTATTTTCAATGATTATACCCATTTTGACCAGGTTTCCCAAAATTAAAATTTCAAACACTGGCCTGCATATTAACTGCACTGGCAAATTAATTTTCCACCTGCCTGCGGCAGCATGAGACCAAATCAATTTTAACGGCTGGATCTCCTATAAATCCCGCCAGCCGACTTCATGACCAAAATGGATGGGAAGTGGCAGAGAATAGACAGCGAGTTCGGGTTTCAAGGGCATCTCTCATTCTGGAAGGGGGGATCTGGGAAGTGGAGGCCTAACCTTTCCTTGTGCAGCCCAGAGGAGTGCTCTTGTTCCTCTTAGATTTACAAAGGAAAGAAACGCAACGCTTTTTCGTCCTCTTCTGGCGATGATCCTCTTCTGTCCCGGATTGGCCTGCCAGGAACGCTGCAGCGGCTTCTCCTCTCAAGCCTCAGTTAAAATTGCAGTCTAGTCCCGGTGGCATCATCGGAACCCATTATGCATATGTAAAGATGGACTTCACTGGCTTTGGCCACCTGGTCATGAGAGTAGGTTAAATATTGCAGGTGGTGGGATCCTGGTGGTTCCAGAGTGGTTAAATAACTAGGGCTGTTTTAACTGCCTGTCTAGCCAGTTTTCACCAGATGAGTAGGCTTAAAATCACCTCCACCATGTCAGAAACCTTGTTTTCAAAGCATTGGTTTAACTTGCTACTAGTTTACGATAGGACCCTGGATGAAGAAAATATACATGAATGAAACAATTATAAAGTTTCTACAGTCTGCTAATTGTTACAGGTGTGAAACAATTATAAAGTTTCTACAGTCTGCTAATTGTTACAGGTGTTAAGTGCACACTTTTCTAATGACAAAAAAAAGGTAATATTAGTAAAGAGTTTGCTATTTTGTTTTCCTCCCTACTCTGCACTGAGTGCAATGGGGAACATAAAATGTGATTTTTGAAGAAAACTATGCTTTTCAAATAAGATACTTTAATGCCACCCTTTCTTTGACAGCACCTCCCAAATCCATGACCTCTACTGCCTAGAAGGTCAAGGGCAGCAGGCGTATGGGAACACCACCATCTGCAAGTTCTCCTCCAAGTCATACACCATCCTGACTTGGAAATATGTCGCCATTCCTTCATCGTCGCTGGATCAAAATCCTGGAACCCCCCTACCTAACAGGGCTGGGAGTACCTTCACCTGTAGTGGTTCAAGAAGGCGGCTCACCATTACCTCCTTGAGGGCAATTAGGGATGGGCAATAAATGCTGGTCTTGCCAGCGATGCCCATATCCCATGAATGGAGTTTTCTTTTTTTATATATTCAATCAGATATTGGATGTTCTGCCTAGCCATGGAATCAGATTAAATTTATTCTGTGAATTTTATCACGGTTTCCTTTCAAAATTGATGCACAGAGCACTTGTAACCAATCATTGACGTAAAATAGAAAATTATGGTTGCAGAATTATTCCATGTCTGACCCTTTCAGGAGGGTAAGGATTAGGTGAAAAAATGGGAAGAGAGTAACAGAAGCATGAAGGAGAGTTGTTCTTGCTGCCAGCAAAGGACAAGAATCGTTCAATCCTCATTTTATTTGTTTTGGAATATTTTTGAAATTGTTGCTTATCCAAAGATTTTGAGAGTTTCTACCATGCCATTGCTGAACAGCTCTCCCGGCTGGTTTTCTTTTTCATGTTTTCATGCTTTCCTTCTATTAAAAGGTGTTCTGCCAACCGAATGGTATGGAACCTCCTCAAGCAGTGAGGCAACCAATTGTCTATGGAGTCTCTTTGGAGTGACAGCACAATACACCATTTTGCTGTGTCTAACTGGAACACTCACACCTACTCTGAAATAGGAAGCAAAATGTAGAAGTGAGGATTCAACGGAACCAGGCAGAGTGCTATTTGCATATAAAGTTGCTAGTGTGACAATATCTGCAGTGCTGGGACTGATCTTCACAAATGCAAATTCTATGGCATGTTGCACACAGTTACAGGTATTAGTATTTGTACCCAGACACGTCCAGTAATTGTTCTGGAAGCATAACAGGTGTTGCCAGTAGGACCAGAAGACTACAGTAATTATTGTACTGACGCTAGATGAGGACATTGGGTTTGTAAGGGATGGTGTGGGGGCGGGGGGTTGTTTGTCAGTTTCACCTCTGACTCCTTTGAGCGGTTCAAATCGCTCCCCACTCCCTTTTGTTCTGGACTTTGGACTTATTTGGGGGTTGTAATAAACTTGCAACAGACATCTGGATTAGTCAAACTTTAAAAGGGTGGGGAACACACAGAATAAGCGAGGGAGAATTACAATACACAAAATCCCTTACCCTCCCAACCCCACTACACTAGCTAGGCTGGAATCCAGAGGACCAGGAAATGCTCACCAAAACGACTTTCTTGACAGGCTGTGGAGGTTCGCAATTTCGGGGTTCTCTTTAGTTGTGGCGGTTGGGGCCTGCCGTACCTTGGACGTGGTAGAAGACTGCACCTGCGTTGGGTCTTCAGTTTGGGTTGCTCCACTGATGCGGTTAGTCGCGCTGTTGGATTTGTCGGGTAAGTACCCAATTTTCTTTGGTTAGGGCTAGTTTTAGGGTCTTTTGTGTCCAAATCTTACCCAGGGGTAAGTCAGACTAGCCTGTAGAGTGGAAACAAGTCTTTGGTTCGTGAGTTTTTCAGCGGTTGGTTTCTTGTTGGTCGCAGTGGCCCAATATTACCTGGTTGGTGGTAATATTGGTGGTTGTTGGTTTCTGTAGGCCTTTGGTTGCCGCGATCTCTGTTTCTTCTTTCTTCCTTCAAGTCTCCGATGATGATCTCTCTCTTGAGCTGGTTGGCTGAACTTGAACTTCTGTCTTCGGTGATGAGCTGAACTGTGTTGAACTGAAAAGGCAGGCCTCAATTATACTAATTTGGGGCCTGGCTTATTTGACCGCCAAATCTCGGGTTTCTTTGTTAAATTTGGCGGGTTCGTTATTTTTATTGTGTTTTAAAACTTTAACGAGCTTCGGGGATGGTCCATCCAAACTTAACGAGTTTAGGGGATGGCTCATCTAAACTTAGTCGGCCTTTAACTGGTTTCGGGATTGGCTTGAAACCAATTTTTAAAATGCAAAACGTTTGTCAATCTCTTTAATTGGTTTTGGACTGTGGTTTCTTTGTGGTAACCTGTAGGGCTAATGTTCCTTCCTTTGTGTTGCTGGGGACATGTCCTGTTTATTCAATACCTGGCTCTACGATTTCTCGACGGGAAACAGGCTTCATTGTCCTTATGTGTGTAGCCTGGCGAAATGGAGCAGCACAGGACACAGAACTTTCTTTTTTCTGGGGTTTTTTATTCTGAATTAATAACTTGGGTTCTAGGCTTAGGATGTAGTTGTAAATACATAAAACCACATTTAATTGTATAAAATACGGAAAAGACGGAAATACGGCAAATACAAGAAAACACAGTCGATAAAATACAGCAGTGGCTTGCTGTAGAACAGAACACGAGGCAAACCACAGGTGCAGTTAGTTAGTTAGCTAACACTCATTATACAAAACAAAACCAATAGTACAATACATTCTTATGTCCCGTTATCACTTGTTATATCTTACAAGAAAACACAGAATATTAAACTCGTTCGCAACGTAGCCCCCAAGGGCTCAACAACAATTTTAGCACGTGTTAACACCAGCACATGGTGGGACAATCTGCAAGCATCCCCGTGGTATCGAGTGATTCGGGAAACAATATCACTTTAAAACTATGGGCTGCACTAAATACTGTTTTAGTTGTACTTTACACAGAATAAGTTCATTTCAAAAGTCATATTCACCCCAGCTCTCTCAGAGCAAATCTCTCACGCTGGATGTAGAAAATGGAAGCTGTGAAGAAAGGGGAGGTTCCTTTGGCATCACATGGTCCTACCCATAACCCTTTTCTCCTTGTTCAAATTACTAAAGGGGAAAATGAACCGCGCCATCTAGTGGACTTAAATATTCACTGCATTTTCCCCACTTGGCTACATTCTCCCCTGCTTTAAAGTCAACGTCCTCGGTGACTTAGCACCAGTTTTTAACTTCTTTTACAGCTTCTTGAAAAAATGCAGCACCCAGACTAGATAAAACATGAGAGAACACCTCAGGACTGAGTGAGACTGCATTACAGGCTGACTGAGGCAAATGGTACGGGTTAGGGTTTACCCCAGCATTGGCTCTTTTAGTTCTGCGAGGAGCCGGAATGGGTACCTCAACCTCAGTCCCACACTCAGAAGGATCTGAATGCTCTGGCTCAGAAACAGCCTCTGATTCCTGTACATCTTGGGCGTTACCAACAGGATCATTGTTTACTTTTTCCTCCTGAGTTAACTCTGGATAGGTGACTTCCTCTACCACAACAAACTCAGTATCAGAGGGCTCTGGCAACGATTCTGTCAAAAGAGTGACAGGGGGTACGGTGACAGGGGACTTGGTTCTCATCCGCCTAGGCTCAGGGACAGGGGTAACACATGGCCTAAGATTAACTCTATGGACCCTTTTTAAAGGACCGCCCTCTAAAGGCTTAACTGCATGTGTAGTGCCCTGTACCTCCACCACTCTGTACACAGTCGGACCCCAAGCATCCGGAATTTTGTTCCTACCCAAAGGCCTGTGTCGTAAGTATACCAGCTGACCCACCTCAATGGTTGGACAGTACACTTTGTCTTTGTTAAGTTCAATTCTTTGAGCTGATTTCTTTTCAGTGTACTCTCTTGCCCTTGCATGTGCCTCATTCAAACGCTCTTGGTGGACAACCAACCACTCATGTTTCTTGTCTAACACTTGCTCCTGACCTAATAAAGCATCTACAGGAAGGTGTAGATGAACCCCGAAAAGCAGATAGTACGGTGAGTAGCCAGTCGTAGCATGGGGTGTTACATTGTAGGCATACACCAACTCAGATAAGTGCTCAGGCCAGCGGCGTTTCTTTTCTGGAGGCAGTGTACGCAAAAGATCATGTAAAGATCTGTTGAATCTCTCACATTGAGCATTTCCTTCCGGGTGGTGTGGGGTAGTGCGGGTTTTCTTTACACCATAAAGCTTACACAGCTCGGCAATGATTTCACTCTCAAAATTTCGACCTCTGTCTGAATGCAATCTTTCTGGGACCCCATACTTCATGAACCACTCTGAGAAGGACTTTTGCCGTGGTATCAGCCTTTTGGTCCCGAGTAGGGAAGGCTTGTGTGAATTTAGTGAAAACATCTGTCACCACTAACACATTCTCACGACCATCAGAGGCCGGTTCCAGCATGGTGAAATCTACAGCAACTACTTCAAGGGGCCGGGAGGCTAGAAATGATTTCATAGGGGCATGTATCTTGGGGTGGGGCATTTTTGTCAAAACACACCTCTCGCATTTCTTGACCCACTGTTCCACATCCTCATACATCCCAACCCAAAAACATCTCTGTCTCAAAAGGTTCTGTGTGCGCTCTATTCCCTGATGGCCCATACGATCATGCACACCTTCAAGCACGACTTCTTTCAAACAAGAGGGCAGTAGTAGCTGGTGACATTCACCAACATGGACATCCTCGATTACACGGTACAACAAGCCATCTTGCTCACAAATACGGTGCCACTGCTTTAACGTGGATAATACTAGCTTGGATAACTGCGACCTCTCCTTATAAGTTGGCTTTCGCTGCTCACCCCAAAACTTCCTAAACACGCTGAGGGTGGGGTCTGTGTCCTGAAACTTACGTAGTTCCTCTTTAGAGTAACCGGGAAGTGTTGGTGTGTTACCCACTGACTCACTACGCTCAGTACTTTCTTCTGCGTCCGAAACACGGATCTGTCTGACTTTACAGCACTTGACTCCTGCTGTCACTAAGTCTGGTCCTAGAGCTGTTCCCTTGTGAATGACATTACATATGGCCACACAATCATCATAGTCTGCATCCCCACTGTCTGACTCGGGCTCCCCTGCTAACGGCTGCCTAGAGAGGGCATCTGCTGCTGCATTACAGCGGTACTTGACGTCAAAGTCAAAAACAGCTAACTGAGCCACCCATCTTTGTTCAACAGCACCTAACTTAGCTGTAGAAAGGTGACACAGGGGGTTGTTAACTGTTATGACTGAACTTGGAACCTAGAAGGTAACCTCGAAATTTCTCTGAAACAGCCCATTTGAGGGCGAGGAGCTCTAGTTTCATACTGCTGTAGTTTCTGTCATTTCTTTCAGCATTACGGAGCCTCCTACTGGCATATGCTATCACTCTCTTCCTATCTCCCTGCTGCTGGTGGAGGATGGCACCTAATCCTAGGTTACTGGCATCCGTCTCTACAATGAAAGGCTGAGTGAAATCTGCGTAACCTAACACTGGAGCACTGATCAGCTTTTCTTTCAACTGTTCGAAAGCAGCTTGGCACTCAGCTGTCCATGAACCTTCAAACAACCGTTTTGCTTTTGCTGGGCTGTCTTCCCTAAGGCATGCATTGACTACGTCATGGAGAGGGCCAGCTCGTTTAGAAAAATCCTCAATGAACCTCCTGTAATAACTACAGAAGCCAAGAAA
This sequence comes from Somniosus microcephalus, assembly GCF_052327205.1. Taxonomy (NCBI): domain Eukaryota; kingdom Metazoa; phylum Chordata; class Chondrichthyes; order Squaliformes; family Somniosidae; genus Somniosus; species Somniosus microcephalus. The sequence goes on along the minus strand of NC_140991.1, from coordinate 199,501,013 downwards.
TGACCTCAGATCTTTGACTGTACTGGGGACCTGCCACTTCTTTACGGTGGCAATTTTCTCTGGATCTGTCCCTATACCCTCCCCTGAAATTTGATGCCCAAGGAACCTGACTTCCTGCTGCAGGAAGTGACACTTTTCAAGCTTTACTTTCAAGCCTGTCTCTTTCAGTCGTCTTAGAGCTGTCTCAAGCCTCTCTAAATGGCCCGGGAAGGTCTGAGAGAACACAAGGATGTCATCTAAATACACCAATAGGATGTGGAACACTAAGTCGCTCATAGTCGCTTGCATAAGTCGTTGAAAAGTCGCAGGTCCATTACAGACACCAAAAGGCATTCTGAGGTACTCAAAAAGGCCAAAAGGAGTTGTAAAAGCAGTCTTAGGCCTGTCACTTTCACGAACAGCAACCTGGTGGTACCCACTTGCAAGATCAATGGTCGAGAAGAACTTTGCACCATGAAGGGCATCAAAACTCTCGTCAATGCGGGGCAAAGGAAATGCGTCACGTCTGGTTTTTGAGTTTAGTTTCCTAAAGTCAACACATAGTCGTATGTCTCCATCAGTCTTACGAACTACCACTATGGCTGAAGCGTATGAACTATTGCTCTCCTGGATGACACGCTTTCTTAGAAGCTTAGTGATGTGGTCCCTCACCTCTTTGTACAGTGTAGGTGGGACACGACGGTATGGCTCTGTAACTGGTGCGTCATCTACCAAGTTAATCTCATGCTCAACTTTATCAGTGTAGCCTAGGTCCTCATCCTTAAAAGCAAATACTTCCGAATACCTGGCTAAAAGTGCACCTAACTCTGCTTGTTGGCCCTGTGTGCCACCTATGTGTAGTTTGTCCAAAAGCAACTGAATGTCTTGGTCTGTCATCTGTCCTCCTTTTCTGCCAACAGTTACTTCCTCTGTGTCAGCGGAGATGCGTTGAAATCGCACCTCACAGGAGTCCTTGGCTACACACTCTGCCTGAGTCGGAATACCAAGCCTGGTCCTGGGGCTTAACCACACATCCTCCTCAGAGAAATTTACCACCTGCACTGGAAATAAATGTCCCTTTGATTCAACTAGAGTGGGGACAACTACCAGGCCACCTGGCAATGGTGTGTTACCTGGCTCCAACAGCATTTTAGTGCTGTCACCTGACTGAGTTTTAAGTCCCTTTACATAGACTGTAGCTATGGAAGACGCAGGCACATGTACAGCACCCCTACCAGCTACACGGGCAGAAGATGACTTTGGAGTGATGTTACACTGTTGTACTTGCTGAAATGCTTCCCTCCAATCTGAATCTAACTTTCCCCCTAGAGTAGTGTCAAACTCAGCATGAACTAGTTGTCTGCATCGGCTGATGATGTTCATACCAATAAGACCTGGTGCTGCAGGCTGTGACTGCTGATGCTCTTTGACTACCAGGAAACCACACTCGGGTAAGGTTATGCCCATAGTTTCAACGTCTAACTCAAGGTAGCCCAAGTAGGGAATGTCCAACCCGTTGGCGGCAGTGATCTTAAGCCACCCAGTTGTAGACAGCATATCCTCATCCCTCCCAAGTAGGTGCTCTCTGAAAAAACCTTCAGAAATAGTGCTGACCTGGCTCCCGGTACCCAGTAAACAGTTAGCAGTAACCCCCCCAATCTTGAGATCTACTACTGGACATTTACCTATTGCACGGTCAAGAAATCTGTCACGAATACAAGTACTGTTCTGAGAGCCTGCAGGTTTTCCTCGCATTGCCCGGCTCATGGCAATCGAGGGAGCTGGTTTTCCTGCACCCCAGCCGGTATCGGTGGATGTGTTTGCTACCTTGTGCTTCTGAGGACACTGTTTGGCAATGTGTCCCGCCCAGTTACACTTAAAGCAAATAGGCTGACCTTCATCAGTGAACTTTGGCTTGGCTCTAGGTTTCCCAACCTTGTCATTACCCGTGTTTTCCTTCTGTAGAGCAAGACCCCGTACTGCCTCTGTTAGTTCCCCGATAGCTTTAACCTGCTCCGCCACCACTTTAAGAACATCCTGTAAAGTGACAGCCTGGCTGCCTGGTACCCCAATGGCAGAACACTGAAGATCCCTCCCCGTACTGTCACACACTACATTCTTGCTCTTTGCAACTTTAGTGCTACAGGGCTGGTCTTCTAAGGACCATAAGACAGCTTCCTCACGTACATCAAACAGGGTAGACTGGGGGTTGCCTCGTACAAACTTGCGCAACTCTCTCCGGAGTGAGGGATCTCTAACACCATCAACAAATCTGTTTCTGACAACCCGTTTTGTGTTCAGCACAGCATCTGGTGATTGCTTTACTACAGCTCTAATAATCTGAGAGAGTGCATGTGAGTATTCTTGGAAATCTTCACCCTCTTCTTGCTTGCGTCCATAGAAAGTTTCTAACAGCTGAGACTCACTGCGTTTTTCGGTGAAAGCCCCCCTTAGGTAACTGAACAGGTCACTGGGCTGCTTAGACTCTCCACCCAACTGTAACCTAATTTCCTGTAGGGCTGCCCCCCTCAACAAAGATCGAATGAAATCTACCTGCTCTGCAGGAGTCTGATCTCTAGCTCGTAGTACACTTTCAACCTCTTCAATGAACTCATCAACTGAACGACTATCTTTAGATACCTCACCACTGAATGGTTGGATCTGACGCTCTCTAGGTACATACACATATGACTTGGTTGCCCCATTACCTAGAGTGGCAATAATTGCCATTGCTTGGTCATGGTTTTTTTTTCAACTCTGAAATCTGTGACTTGAGTTCATCTATCCGTTTGCCCTCACCCACACTAGAGGTATTGTCCTCAACATCCGAAGTGTGAGCTCCAACCTCCTCATCAGGAGACGCTAACATTTTGACTCAGTTCACAAGTCCCTGACAGCCACTGAATGGGATGGCAGCTGCGACGATTCTTCTCCAATGGTGTCCCTCCTCAGTGCCTTGATGGGTCCTCTCCCAGATTGGTCCTGGCGCCCTCTGGATCCCGTCTGTCTGGTCTGGTCCTCCTTAGCAACCCCAGGCAGCACTCTCCGTCCATCTCCAGGTCCACTTGGCACCACACCGCTCTTCCCCCACTGCCGTATTTTATGTATTTTTTCTTTACCGAGCCTGAGAAACTCCAAGCTAACAGACCCCACTCCTGGTACCAAAATGTGTAGCCTGGCGAAATGGAGCAGCACAGGACACAGAACTTTCTTTTTTCTGGGGTTTTTTATTCTGAATTAATAACTTGGGTTCTAGGCTTAGGATGTAGTTGTAAATACATAAAACCACATTTAATTGTATAAAATACGGAAAAGACGGAAATACGGCAAATACAAGAAAACACAGTCGATAAAATACGGCAGTGGCTTGCTGTAGAACAGAACACGAGGCAAACCACAGGTGCAGTTAGTTAGTTAGCTAACACTCATTATACAAAACAAAACCAATAGTACAATACATTCTTATGTCCCGTTATCACTTGTTACATCTTACAAGAAAACACAGAATATTAAACTCGTTCGCAACGTAGCCCCCAAGGGCTCAACAACAATTTTAGCAAGTGTTAACACCAGCACACGGTGGGACAATCTGCAAGCATCCCCGTGGTATCGAGTGATTTGGGAAACAATATCACTTTAAAACTATGTCTGGGCTGCACTAAATACTGTTTTAGTTGTACTTTACACAGAATAAGTTCATTTCAAAAGTCATATTCACCCCAGCTCTCTCAGAGCAAATCTCTCACGCTGGATGTAGAAAATGGAAGCTGTGAAGAAAGGGGAGGTTCCTTTTGGCATCACATGGTCCTACCCATAACCCTTTTCTCCTTGTTCAAATTACTAAAGGGGAAAATGAACCGCGCCATCTAGTGGACTTAAATATTCACTGCATTTTCCCCACTTGGCTACATTCTCCCCTGCTTTAAAGTCAACGTCCTCGGTGACTTAGCACCAGTTTTTAACTTCTTTTACAGCTTCTTGAAAAAATGCAGCACCCAGACTAGATAAAACATGAGAGAACACCTCAGGACTGAGTGAGACTGCATTACAGGCTGACTGAGGCAAATGGTACGGGTTAGGGTTTACCCCAGCATTGGCTCTTTTAGTTCTGCGAGGAGCCGGAATGGGTACCTCAACCTCAGTCCCACACTCAGAAGGATCTGAATGCTCTGGCTCAGAAACAGCCTCTGATTCCTGTACATCTTGGGCGTTACCAACAGGATCATTGTTTACTTTTTCCTCCTGAGTTAACTCTGGATAGGTGACTTCCTCTACCACAACAAACTCAGTATCAGAGGGCTCTGGCAACGATTCTGTCAAAAGAGTGACAGGGGGTACGGTGACAGGGGACTTGGTTCTCATCCGCCTAGGCTCAGGGACAGGGGTAACACATGGCCTAAGATTAACTCTATGGACCCTTTTTAAAGGACCGCCCTCTAAAGGCTTAACTGCATGTGTAGTGCCCTGTACCTCCACCACTCTGTACACAGTCGGACCCCAAGCATCCGGAATTTTGTTCCTACCCAAAGGCCTGTGTCGTAAGTATACCAGCTGACCCACCTCAATGGTTGGACAGTACACTTTGTCTTTGTTAAGTTCAATTCTTTGAGCTGATTTCTTTTCAGTGTACTCTCTTGCCCTTGCATGTGCCTCATTCAAACGCTCTTGGTGGACAACCAACCACTCATGTTTCTTGTCTAACACTTGCTCCTGACCTAATAAAGCATCTACAGGAAGGTGTAGATGAACCCCGAAAAGCAGATAGTACGGTGAGTAGCCAGTCGTAGCATGGGGTGTTACATTGTAGGCATACACCAACTCAGATAAGTGCTCAGGCCAGCGGCGTTTCTTTTCTGGAGGCAGTGTACGCAAAAGATCATGTAAAGATCTGTTGAATCTCTCACATTGAGCATTTCCTTCCGGGTGGTGTGGGGTAGTGCGGGTTTTCTTTACACCATAAAGCTTACACAGCTCGGCAATGATTTCACTCTCAAAATTTCGACCTCTGTCTGAATGCAATCTTTCTGGGACCCCATACTTCATGAACCACTCTGAGAAGGACTTTTGCCGTGGTATCAGCCTTTTGGTCCCGAGTAGGGAAGGCTTGTGTGAATTTAGTGAAAACATCTGTCACCACTAACACATTCTCACGACCATCAGAGGCCGGTTCCAGCATGGTGAAATCTACAGCAACTACTTCAAGGGGCCGGGAGGCTAGAAATGATTTCATAGGGGCATGTATCTTGGGGTGGGGCATTTTTGTCAAAACACACCTCTCGCATTTCTTGACCCACTGTTCCACATCCTCATACATCCCAACCCAAAAACATCTCTGTCTCAAAAGGTTCTGTGTGCGCTCTATTCCCTGATGGCCCATACGATCATGCACACCTTCAAGCACGACTTCTTTCAAACAAGAGGGCAGTAGTAGCTGGTGACATTCACCAACATGGACATCCTCGATTACACGGTACAACAAGCCATCTTGCTCACAAATACGGTGCCACTGCTTTAACGTGGATAATACTAGCTTGGATAACTGCGACCTCTCCTTATAAGTTGGCTTTCGCTGCTCACCCCAAAACTTCCTAAACACGCTGAGGGTGGGGTCTGTGTCCTGAAACTTACGTAGTTCCTCTTTAGAGTAACCGGGAAGTGTTGGTGTGTTACCCACTGACTCACTACGCTCAGTACTTTCTTCTGCGTCCGAAACACGGATCTGTCTGACTTTACAGCACTTGACTCCTGCTGTCACTAAGTCTGGTCCTAGAGCTGTTCCCTTGTGAATGACATTACATATGGCCACACAATCATCATAGTCTGCATCCCCACTGTCTGACTCGGGCTCCCCTGCTAACGGCTGCCTAGAGAGGGCATCTGCTGCTGCATTACAGCGGTACTTGACGTCAAAGTCAAAAACAGCTAACTGAGCCACCCATCTTTGTTCAACAGCACCTAACTTAGCTGTAGAAAGGTGACACAGGGGGTTGTTAACTGTTATGACTGAACTTGGAACCTAGAAGGTAACCTCGAAATTTCTCTGAAACAGCCCATTTGAGGGCGAGGAGCTCTAGTTTCATACTGCTGTAGTTTCTGTCATTTCTTTCAGCATTACGGAGCCTCCTACTGGCATATGCTATCACTCTCTTCCTATCTCCCTGCTGCTGGTGGAGGATGGCACCTAATCCTAGGTTACTGGCATCCGTCTCTACAATGAAAGGCTGAGTGAAATCTGCGTAACCTAACACTGGAGCACTGATCAGCTTTTCTTTCAACTGTTCGAAAGCAGCTTGGCACTCAGCTGTCCATGAACCTTCAAACAACCGTTTTGCTTTTGCTGGGCTGTCTTCCCTAAGGCATGCATTGACTACGTCATGGAGAGGGCCAGCTCGTTTAGAAAAATCCTCAATGAACCTCCTGTAATAACTACAGAAGCCAAGAAATGACCTCAGATCTTTGACTGTACTGGGGACCTGCCACTTCTTTACGGTGGCAATTTTCTCTGGATCTGTCCCTATACCCTCCCCTGAAATTTGATGCCCAAGGAACCTGACTTCCTGCTGCAGGAAGTGACACTTTTCAAGCTTTACTTTCAAGCCTGTCTCTTTCAGTCGTCTTAGAGCTGTCTCAAGCCTCTCTAAATGGCCCGGGAAGGTCTGAGAGAACACAAGGATGTCATCTAAATACACCAATAGGATGTGGAACACTAAGTCGCTCATAGTCGCTTGCATAAGTCGTTGAAAAGTCGCAGGTCCATTACAGACACCAAAAGGCATTCTGAGGTACTCAAAAAGGCCAAAAGGAGTTGTAAAAGCAGTCTTAGGCCTGTCACTTTCACGAACAGCAACCTGGTGGTACCCACTTGCAAGATCAATGGTCGAGAAGAACTTTGCACCATGAAGGGCATCAAAACTCTCGTCAATGCGGGGCAAAGGAAATGCGTCACGTCTGGTTTTTGAGTTTAGTTTCCTAAAGTCAACACATAGTCGTATGTCTCCATCAGTCTTACGAACTACCACTATGGCTGAAGCGTATGAACTATTGCTCTCCTGGATGACACGCTTTCTTAGAAGCTTAGTGATGTGGTCCCTCACCTCTTTGTACAGTGTAGGTGGGACACGACGGTATGGCTCTGTAACTGGTGCGTCATCTACCAAGTTAATCTCATGCTCAACTTTATCAGTGTAGCCTAGGTCCTCATCCTTAAAAGCAAATACTTCCGAATACCTGGCTAAAAGTGCACCTAACTCTGCTTGTTGGCCCTGTGTGCCACCTATGTGTAGTTTGTCCAAAAGCAACTGAATGTCTTGGTCTGTCATCTGTCCTCCTTTTCTGCCAACAGTTACTTCCTCTGTGTCAGCGGAGATGCGTTGAAATCGCACCTCACAGGAGTCCTTGGCTACACACTCTGCCTGAGTCGGAATACCAAGCCTGGTCCTGGGGCTTAACCACACATCCTCCTCAGAGAAATTTACCACCTGCACTGGAAATAAATGTCCCTTTGATTCAACTAGAGTGGGGACAACTACCAGGCCACCTGGCAATGGTGTGTTACCTGGCTCCAACAGCATTTTAGTGCTGTCACCTGACTGAGTTTTAAGTCCCTTTACATAGACTGTAGCTATGGAAGACGCAGGCACATGTACAGCACCCCTACCAGCTACACGGGCAGAAGATGACTTTGGAGTGATGTTACACTGTTGTACTTGCTGAAATGCTTCCCTCCAATCTGAATCTAACTTTCCCCCTAGAGTAGTGTCAAACTCAGCATGAACTAGTTGTCTGCATCGGCTGATGATGTTCATACCAATAAGACCTGGTGCTGCAGGCTGTGACTGCTGATGCTCTTTGACTACCAGGAAACCACACTCGGGTAAGGTTATGCCCATAGTTTCAACGTCTAACTCAAGGTAGCCCAAGTAGGGAATGTCCAACCCGTTGGCGGCAGTGATCTTAAGCCACCCAGTTGTAGACAGCATATCCTCATCCCTCCCAAGTAGGTGCTCTCTGAAAAAACCTTCAGAAATAGTGCTGACCTGGCTCCCGGTACCCAGTAAACAGTTAGCAGTAACCCCCCCAATCTTGAGATCTACTACTGGACATTTACCTATTGCACGGTCAAGAAATCTGTCACGAATACAAGTACTGTTCTGAGAGCCTGCAGGTTTTCCTCGCATTGCCCGGCTCATGGCAATCGAGGGAGCTGGTTTTCCTGCACCCCAGCCGGTATCGGTGGATGTGTTTGCTACCTTGTGCTTCTGAGGACACTGTTTGGCAATGTGTCCCGCCCAGTTACACTTAAAGCAAATAGGCTGACCTTCATCAGTGAACTTTGGCTTGGCTCTAGGTTTCCCAACCTTGTCATTACCCGTGTTTTCCTTCTGTAGAGCAAGACCCCGTACTGCCTCTGTTAGTTCCCCGATAGCTTTAACCTGCTCCGCCACCACTTTAAGAACATCCTGTAAAGTGACAGCCTGGCTGCCTGGTACCCCAATGGCAGAACACTGAAGATCCCTCCCCGTACTGTCACACACTACATTCTTGCTCTTTGCAACTTTAGTGCTACAGGGCTGGTCTTCTAAGGACCATAAGACAGCTTCCTCACGTACATCAAACAGGGTAGACTGGGGGTTGCCTCGTACAAACTTGCGCAACTTTCTCCGGAGTGAGGGATCTCTAACACCATCAACAAATCTGTTTCTGACAACCCGTTTTGTGTTCAGCACAGCATCTGGTGATTGCTTTACTACAGCTCTAATAATCTGAGAGAGTGCATGTGAGTATTCTTGGAAATCTTCACCCTCTTCTTGCTTGCGTCCATAGAAAGTTTCTAACAGCTGAGACTCACTGCGTTTTTCGGTGAAAGCCCCCCTTAGGTAACTGAACAGGTCACTGGGCTGCTTAGACTCTCCACCCAACTGTAACCTAATTTCCTGTAGGGCTGCCCCCCTCAACAAAGATCGAATGAAATCTACCTGCTCTGCAGGAGTCTGATCTCTAGCTCGTAGTACACTTTCAACCTCTTCAATGAACTCATCAACTGAACGACTATCTTTAGATACCTCACCACTGAATGGTTGGATCTGACGCTCTCTAGGTACATACACATATGACTTGGTTGCCCCATTACCTAGAGTGGCAATAATTGCCATTGCTTGGTCATGGTTTTTTTTTCAACTCTGAAATCTGTGACTTGAGTTCATCTATCCGTTTGCCCTCACCCACACTAGAGGTATTGTCCTCAACATCCGAAGTGTGAGCTCCAACCTCCTCATCAGGAGACGCTAACATTTTGACTCAGTTCACAAGTCCCTGACAGCCACTGAATGGGATGGCAGCTGCGACGATTCTTCTCCAATGGTGTCCCTCCTCAGTGCCTTGATGGGTCCTCTCCCAGATTGGTCCTGGCGCCCTCTGGATCCCGTCTGTCTGGTCTGGTCCTCCTTAGCAACCCCAGGCAGCACTCTCCGTCCATCTCCAGGTCCACTTGGCACCACACCGCTCTTCCCCCACTGCCGTATTTTATGTATTTTTTCTTTACCGAGCCTGAGAAACTCCAAGCTAACAGACCCCACTCCTGGTACCAAAATGTGTAGCCTGGCGAAATGGAGCAGCACAGGACACAGAACTTTCTTTTTTCTGGGGTTTTTTATTCTGAATTAATAACTTGGGTTCTAGGCTTAGGATGTAGTTGTAAATACATAAAACCACATTTAATTGTATAAAATACGGAAAAGACGGAAATACGGCAAATACAAGAAAACACAGTCGATAAAATACGGCAGTGGCTTGCTGTAGAACAGAACACGAGGCAAACCACAGGTGCAGTTAGTTAGTTAGCTAACACTCATTATACAAAACAAAACCAATAGTACAATACATTCTTATGTCCCGTTATCACTTGTTACATCTTACAAGAAAACACAGAATATTAAACTCGTTCGCAACGTAGCCCCCAAGGGCTCAACAACAATTTTAGCAAGTGTTAACACCAGCACACGGTGGGACAATCTGCAAGCATCCCCGTGGTATCGAGTGATTTGGGAAACAATATCACTTTAAAACTATGTCTGGGCTGCACTAAATACTGTTTTAGTTGTACTTTACACAGAATAAGTTCATTTCAAAAGTCATATTCACCCCAGCTCTCTCAGAGCAAATCTCTCACGCTGGATGTAGAAAATGGAAGCTGTGAAGAAAGGGGAGGTTCCTTTTGGCATCACATGGTCCTACCCATAACCCTTTTCTCCTTGTTCAAATTACTAAAGGGGAAAATGAACCGCGCCATCTAGTGGACTTAAATATTCACTGCATTTTCCCCACTTGGCTACATTCTCCCCTGCTTTAAAGTCAACGTCCTCGGTGACTTAGCACCAGTTTTTAACTTCTTTTACAGCTTCTTGAAAAAATGCAGCACCCAGACTAGATAAAACATGAGAGAACACCTCAGGACTGAGTGAGACTGCATTACAGGCTGACTGAGGCAAATGGTACGGGTTAGGGTTTACCCCAGCATTGGCTCTTTTAGTTCTGCGAGGAGCCGGAATGGGTACCTCAACCTCAGTCCCACACTCAGAAGGATCTGAATGCTCTGGCTCAGAAACAGCCTCTGATTCCTGTACATCTTGGGCGTTACCAACAGGATCATTGTTTACTTTTTCCTCCTGAGTTAACTCTGGATAGGTGACTTCCTCTACCACAACAAACTCAGTATCAGAGGGCTCTGGCAACGATTCTGTCAAAAGAGTGACAGGGGGTACGGTGACAGGGGACTTGGTTCTCATCCGCCTAGGCTCAGGGACAGGGGTAACACATGGCCTAAGATTAACTCTATGGACCCTTTTTAAAGGACCGCCCTCTAAAGGCTTAACTGCATGTGTAGTGCCCTGTACCTCCACCACTCTGTACACAGTCGGACCCCAAGCATCCGGAATTTTGTTCCTACCCAAAGGCCTGTGTCGTAAGTATACCAGCTGACCCACCTCAATGGTTGGACAGTACACTTTGTCTTTGTTAAGTTCAATTCTTTGAGCTGATTTCTTTTCAGTGTACTCTCTTGCCCTTGCATGTGCCTCATTCAAACGCTCTTGGTGGACAACCAACCACTCATGTTTCTTGTCTAACACTTGCTCCTGACCTAATAAAGCATCTACAGGAAGGTGTAGATGAACCCCGAAAAGCAGATAGTACGGTGAGTAGCCAGTCGTAGCATGGGGTGTTACATTGTAGGCATACACCAACTCAGATAAGTGCTCAGGCCAGCGGCGTTTCTTTTCTGGAGGCAGTGTACGCAAAAGATCATGTAAAGATCTGTTGAATCTCTCACATTGAGCATTTCCTTCCGGGTGGTGTGGGGTAGTGCGGGTTTTCTTTACACCATAAAGCTTACACAGCTCGGCAATGATTTCACTCTCAAAATTTCGACCTCTGTCTGAATGCAATCTTTCTGGGACCCCATACTTCATGAACCACTCTGAGAAGGACTTTTGCCGTGGTATCAGCCTTTTGGTCCCGAGTAGGGAAGGCTTGTGTGAATTTAGTGAAAACATCTGTCACCACTAACACATTCTCACGACCATCAGAGGCCGGTTCCAGCATGGTGAAATCTACAGCAACTACTTCAAGGGGCCGGGAGGCTAGAAATGATTTCATAGGGGCATGTATCTTGGGGTGGGGCATTTTTGTCAAAACACACCTCTCGCATTTCTTGACCCACTGTTCCACATCCTCATACATCCCAACCCAAAAACATCTCTGTCTCAAAAGGTTCTGTGTGCGCTCTATTCCCTGATGGCCCATACGATCATGCACACCTTCAAGCACGACTTCTTTCAAACAAGAGGGCAGTAGTAGCTGGTGACATTCACCAACATGGACATCCTCGATTACACGGTACAACAAGCCATCTTGCTCACAAATACGGTGCCACTGCTTTAACGTGGATAATACTAGCTTGGATAACTGCGACCTCTCCTTATAAGTTGGCTTTCGCTGCTCACCCCAAAACTTCCTAAACACGCTGAGGGTGGGGTCTGTGTCCTGAAACTTACGTAGTTCCTCTTTAGAGTAACCGGGAAGTGTTGGTGTGTTACCCACTGACTCACTACGCTCAGTACTTTCTTCTGCGTCCGAAACACGGATCTGTCTGACTTTACAGCACTTGACTCCTGCTGTCACTAAGTCTGGTCCTAGAGCTGTTCCCTTGTGAATGACATTACATATGGCCACACAATCATCATAGTCTGCATCCCCACTGTCTGACTCGGGCTCCCCTGCTAACGGCTGCCTAGAGAGGGCATCTGCTGCTGCATTACAGCGGTACTTGACGTCAAAGTCAAAAACAGCTAACTGAGCCACCCATCTTTGTTCAACAGCACCTAACTTAGCTGTAGAAAGGTGACACAGGGGGTTGTTAACTGTTATGACTGAACTTGGAACCTAGAAGGTAACCTCGAAATTTCTCTGAAACAGCCCATTTGAGGGCGAGGAGCTCTAGTTTCATACTGCTGTAGTTTCTGTCATTTCTTTCAGCATTACGGAGCCTCCTACTGGCATATGCTATCACTCTCTTCCTATCTCCCTGCTGCTGGTGGAGGATGGCACCTAATCCTAGGTTACTGGCATCCGTCTCTACAATGAAAGGCTGAGTGAAATCTGCGTAACCTAACACTGGAGCACTGATCAGCTTTTCTTTCAACTGTTCGAAAGCAGCTTGGCACTCAGCTGTCCATGAACCTTCAAACAACCGTTTTGCTTTTGCTGGGCTGTCTTCCCTAAGGCATGCATTGACTACGTCATGGAGAGGGCCAGCTCGTTTAGAAAAATCCTCAATGAACCTCCTGTAATAACTACAGAAGCCAAGAAATGACCTCAGATCTTTGACTGTACTGGGGACCTGCCACTTCTTTACGGTGGCAATTTTCTCTGGATCTGTCCCTATACCCTCCCCTGAAATTTGATGCCCAAGGAACCTGACTTCCTGCTGCAGGAAGTGACACTTTTCAAGCTTTACTTTCAAGCCTGTCTCTTTCAGTCGTCTTAGAGCTGTCTCAAGCCTCTCTAAATGGCCCGGGAAGGTCTGAGAGAACACAAGGATGTCATCTAAATACACCAATAGGATGTGGAACACTAAGTCGCTCATAGTCGCTTGCATAAGTCGTTGAAAAGTCGCAGGTCCATTACAGACACCAAAAGGCATTCTGAGGTACTCAAAAAGGCCAAAAGGAGTTGTAAAAGCAGTCTTAGGCCTGTCACTTTCACGAACAGCAACCTGGTGGTACCCACTTGCAAGATCAATGGTCGAGAAGAACTTTGCACCATGAAGGGCATCAAAACTCTCGTCAATGCGGGGCAAAGGAAATGCGTCACGTCTGGTTTTTGAGTTTAGTTTCCTAAAGTCAACACATAGTCGTATGTCTCCATCAGTCTTACGAACTACCACTATGGCTGAAGCGTATGAACTATTGCTCTCCTGGATGACACGCTTTCTTAGAAGCTTAGTGATGTGGTCCCTCACCTCTTTGTACAGTGTAGGTGGGACACGACGGTATGGCTCTGTAACTGGTGCGTCATCTACCAAGTTAATCTCATGCTCAACTTTATCAGTGTAGCCTAGGTCCTCATCCTTAAAAGCAAATACTTCCGAATACCTGGCTAAAAGTGCACCTAACTCTGCTTGTTGGCCCTGTGTGCCACCTATGTGTAGTTTGTCCAAAAGCAACTGAATGTCTTGGTCTGTCATCTGTCCTCCTTTTCTGCCAACAGTTACTTCCTCTGTGTCAGCGGAGATGCGTTGAAATCGCACCTCACAGGAGTCCTTGGCTACACACTCTGCCTGAGTCGGAATACCAAGCCTGGTCCTGGGGCTTAACCACACATCCTCCTCAGAGAAATTTACCACCTGCACTGGAAATAAATGTCCCTTTGATTCAACTAGAGTGGGGACAACTACCAGGCCACCTGGCAATGGTGTGTTACCTGGCTCCAACAGCATTTTAGTGCTGTCACCTGACTGAGTTTTAAGTCCCTTTACATAGACTGTAGCTATGGAAGACGCAGGCACATGTACAGCACCCCTACCAGCTACACGGGCAGAAGATGACTTTGGAGTGATGTTACACTGTTGTACTTGCTGAAATGCTTCCCTCCAATCTGAATCTAACTTTCCCCCTAGAGTAGTGTCAAACTCAGCATGAACTAGTTGTCTGCATCGGCTGATGATGTTCATACCAATAAGACCTGGTGCTGCAGGCTGTGACTGCTGATGCTCTTTGACTACCAGGAAACCACACTCGGGTAAGGTTATGCCCATAGTTTCAACGTCTAACTCAAGGTAGCCCAAGTAGGGAATGTCCAACCCGTTGGCGGCAGTGATCTTAAGCCACCCAATTGTAGACAGCATATCCTCATCCCTCCCAAGTAGGTGCTCTCTGAAAAAACCTTCAGAAATAGTGCTGACCTGGCTCCCGGTACCCAGTAAACAGTTAGCAGTAACCCCCCCAATCTTGAGATCTACTACTGGACATTTACCTATTGCACGGTCAAGAAATCTGTCACGAATACAAGTACTGTTCTGAGAGCCTGCAGGTTTTCCTCGCATTGCCCGGCTCATGGCAATCGAGGGAGCTGGTTTTCCTGCACCCCAGCCGGTATCGGTGGATGTGTTTGCTACCTTGTGCTTCTGAGGACACTGTTTGGCAATGTGTCCCGCCCAGTTACACTTAAAGCAAATAGGCTGACCTTCATCAGTGAACTTTGGCTTGGCTCTAGGTTTCCCAACCTTGTCATTACCCGTGTTTTCCTTCTGTAGAGCAAGACCCCGTACTGCCTCTGTTAGTTCCCCGATAGCTTTAACCTGCTCCGCCACCACTTTAAGAACATCCTGTAAAGTGACAGCCTGGCTGCCTGGTACCCCAATGGCAGAACACTGAAGATCCCTCCCCGTACTGTCACACACTACATTCTTGCTCTTTGCAACTTTAGTGCTACAGGGCTGGTCTTCTAAGGACCATAAGACAGCTTCCTCACGTACATCAAACAGGGTAGACTGGGGGTTGCCTCGTACAAACTTGCGCAACTTTCTCCGGAGTGAGGGATCTCTAACACCATCAACAAATCTGTTTCTGACAACCCGTTTTGTGTTCAGCACAGCATCTGGTGATTGCTTTACTACAGCTCTAATAATCTGAGAGAGTGCATGTGAGTATTCTTGGAAATCTTCACCCTCTTCTTGCTTGCGTCCATAGAAAGTTTCTAACAGCTGAGACTCACTGCGTTTTTCGGTGAAAGCCCCCCTTAGGTAACTGAACAGGTCACTGGGCTGCTTAGACTCTCCACCCAACTGTAACCTAATTTCCTGTAGGGCTGCCCCCCTCAACAAAGATCGAATGAAATCTACCTGCTCTGCAGGAGTCTGATCTCTAGCTCGTAGTACACTTTCAACCTCTTCAATGAACTCATCAACTGAACGACTATCTTTAGATACCTCACCACTGAATGGTTGGATCTGACGCTCTCTAGGTACATACACATATGACTTGGTTGCCCCATTACCTAGAGTGGCAATAATTGCCATTGCTTGGTCATGGTTTTTTTTTCAACTCTGAAATCTGTGACTTGAGTTCATCTATCCGTTTGCCCTCACCCACACTAGAGGTATTGTCCTCAACATCCGAAGTGTGAGCTCCAACCTCCTCATCAGGAGACGCTAACATTTTGACTCAGTTCACAAGTCCCTGACAGCCACTGAATGGGATGGCAGCTGCGACGATTCTTCTCCAATGGTGTCCCTCCTCAGTGCCTTGATGGGTCCTCTCCCAGATTGGTCCTGGCGCCCTCTGGATCCCGTCTGTCTGGTCTGGTCCTCCTTAGCAACCCCAGGCAGCACTCTCCGTCCATCTCCAGGTCCACTTGGCACCACACCGCTCTTCCCCCACTGCCGTATTTTATGTATTTTTTCTTTACCGAGCCTGAGAAACTCCAAGCTAACAGACCCCACTCCTGGTACCAAAATGTGTAGCCTGGCGAAATGGAGCAGCACAGGACACAGAACTTTCTTTTTTCTGGGGTTTTTTATTCTGAATTAATAACTTGGGTTCTAGGCTTAGGATGTAGTTGTAAATACATAAAACCACATTTAATTGTATAAAATACGGAAAAGACGGAAATACGGCAAATACAAGAAAACACAGTCGATAAAATACGGCAGTGGCTTGCTGTAGAACAGAACACGAGGCAAACCACAGGTGCAGTTAGTTAGTTAGCTAACACTCATTATACAAAACAAAACCAATAGTACAATACATTCTTATGTCCCGTTATCACTTGTTACATCTTACAAGAAAACACAGAATATTAAACTCGTTCGCAACGTAGCCCCCAAGGGCTCAACAACAATTTTAGCAAGTGTTAACACCAGCACACGGTGGGACAATCTGCAAGCATCCCCGTGGTATCGAGTGATTTGGGAAACAATATCACTTTAAAACTATGTCTGGGCTGCACTAAATACTGTTTTAGTTGTACTTTACACAGAATAAGTTCATTTCAAAAGTCATATTCACCCCAGCTCTCTCAGAGCAAATCTCTCATGCTGGATGTAGAAAATGGAAGCTGTGAAGAAAGGGGAGGTTCCTTTTGGCATCACATGGTCCTACCCATAACCCTTTTCTCCTTGTTCAAATTACTAAAGGGGAAAATGAACCGCGCCATCTAGTGGACTTAAATATTCACTGCATTTTCCCCACTTGGCTACATGTCAAACTGGAGTAGCCCAGGGCATTCCTGGACAGTCCAATATCCAAACTCAGGGGGGCCCACTCTCCTCCCCTTTGTCCCAGCCTTTTGCAAGCCTGAACATGTCCTTTTAAACCAGCCAAATCTTCCTGGGATTTTTATTTTAAATCCCTTTGGCCCAATAACTCCTTAAAACAGTCCAAAATCTATCCTTGATTTAACTCTTTGAAATTCTTCTGTTTGGCCCAACCACACTTTTATCCTTTTTACAGATTTCTTCTGTAATGTTCCAAAATCATTTAAAAATAATGCTATTCTTCTGTTCTGGGGTTATGCAGAAATTTTCGAACCTTACACACCCCCTTGTGACACTTTATAAACACTATAGTATCATGCAGGTGTGAGCAAAATTTCTGATCCTCGGGAGCCAAACTTCCCCTGTATTATCTAAACTAATACCCAAACAAAACACTCTCCCATTCCCTTTAGGTGTACTGTTTATCAAAATACACAAAGTAAAACTTTTATTACATTCACATCCAAGCACAGAGGGGGTCCAACACCCCTGCACCACTTGGAAAAATCACACACAGGAAAAATAAATTGACACACACACTTGTCCAACTTTATTTTTAATAAGATTCAAGGTTGGTTTTATACCTGGTCATAGACTTTATTTTTGTTTTTGTCTCATGCTCCCTCATGCTGAGAGCGGAGCATTTGGCCCCTTCCTTTGCACTTCGCACACAACAAATAGAAAACTATTCCCAGCTGGCAAACCACTAAAAGATGCGAAGCCAGCCTAATCCAAGAGGGGACTTCTATATTTTCAAAAAAGTCCCACCAGGGTGGAACCACAATATCCAATATCTTGGCCCTTATCTTTACTGTCTTCTGGTCCAATGTATAGAAACGTTTCTGTGAGATGACCACTGCTTTTAATAGGGCGGTAAGATGTTCTGGTAGAGGGGGAATCTCATAGCCAAAATGTGTTACATAACTTTGCAGGTTGGTAATGTTTTCCCTGACGGTGAATAGTCGAGGGTTCAGGGATGGGTACAATCCGTTCCTGGGCCACTTGAACTTCTGCCTCGGGTTTAAAACAAAAACTGCTGTCACTCACCGGACACCAGATGTACTGTCCATGCCGGTAGTGGGGCGCACTTGTGGTGACACAATATGTCCCACCCCCTACGAATGCTACCTGAGGGGAAACATGGTCTTGTGCCATTACCTCCATGGTACAGTTCACAGGTCGTGTGCCAGCAGCTTTAAACCCACACTGTGGTCTCGAATAGGCATTCAAATGCTGGGGACATTGCCGGTGGAAAATGATGGATACGCCTGTGGGGCAGACCTTCTCTGACCCCCACATACAGACATAAATCCCCTGATCCGGTTCCCACCACTTGTCCCAGCACACACACAATCCCCCTCGGGTCCCTGTAATCGTCCGATGGGTATTGTTCCCCAATCGTTCCCAATCGACTGCGGGGTTTCCTATATCCTTGCTCAGCTTTCTGAGCCACCACCACCTATCCAAAGGAATCTGTCTCTTGCATGTCAAACATACACGTTTTCCCACGGTGACACTGACCCTTGTAGCAACGACCTGTACCCTGGGGCACGGGAGGGAGGCCTCCCCGTACGTGAACCCGGTCTGGCTGGAGTACTGAGTCGAATTGGACCTCAACCACCCTGGCCACCTTCCCTCGTGGAAGTAAATGGCGAGCTCCTCCACACCCCGTTCACCACCCCCTGCGGTAACGATCGGTGCTCTCCTGAACACCCATAGATATGGGAATTCTCCACGTCTCCTCGATCACTGATGCTCACCCCTACCAGGGCGAGCAGGAGCAGAGCCTTCCTCATTCCGATTTCCTTTCTGTAGGGACACGCAAACAAAATAGCCATGTCCCGAGAAGATTCTCTGGCCTGACAGTTATCAAAATTCAAAACTTAAACTTATCACAACTAAAATTAAACCACTAAAATCCAAACTTCCAAACTGTAAAAACACACTTAAAATACTTTCAGAAAGCTATATACATCCACCGCCCGTCTCCGGATGGCCAGGCTAATTCCTGATTGGTCAGTACCTTTTATGGAATCTGGGCAGCTTGTACGCCTGGGCGTAAGGTGACCTGTGCCACCGGACCCGAAGAGTCCTTCTTAAAACAACTGGGAGTTTTCCTGACTCCCAGTTAACCAGGGTAGTGTGTCCTCCGGTGCTGCAGCACACTACCCCTTTCTGTGTGGCTGCTGAGTCCCTGTCCTGTCCTGTGGGTTCCCGCAGCCTGATGCCGCAGGCTGGGGTCCCTTCTATCTCTCTTTTCCCAACACTACCTCTCCTGTGAGTCCCTCACCTTTTGGAGGCTGTAGGCTGGGGATCTGTATCCCTAGACTTGTCCCTGACCTTTGTTTTTCCCTTCCTGCTAAGGGTTCTCCTGGGGCTGGACCGTACTCTAAAATGACACTCAGGTGACCAAGGTAGCCTGGGCTGTGGTGTGCGAGGAGACCTTCTTAAGGCTCCGATTACTGGGAGTGTACCTGAGTCCCACTTGGTGGGAGGGCCTCTCCAATCACACAATTCACTGCCCCCACCTTTGCGGTCTGTGAGTCAGCCACAGCTGCAGGCTGCTGCTCTCTAGCTTTAATGCGGTTAACCCTTGCTGACCGTTCTCCACTCTCCGCCTTAAACAGCTTGCATTGATTAATGTGGAACCACTTTGTGCGGTGGGGCATCTTGATGGCATACACCATGGGACTTGCCTTGTCCACAATGCTGTATGGACCCACATACAATGGTTCGAAACTTCCCAACCGGGCGAAGTTTCTTACCATGACCTGATCCCCTATCTCCCACTCGTGGTGCCTGTTGGGTTCTAGCAGCAATCGGTTACTCCGATGCTGCTTTCCCATGTTGCTAGCAGCCTGCCAGTGAATCTGTTTGAGGTGTTCGAACAGATTTCTGACAAAACTGTCCCGGTTCAACTCTCTGAGCTGACCTTCTGTCAGCACCGGTGCTAGCACATGGGTGGGGGTCCGCATAACCCTGCCAGCCATCAGCTCGTGTGGGGAATACCCCGTGCTTTTTGACTGGCTGGCTCGGATCCCCATCAAGACCAACGGTAAGACCTCCACCCACTTCTTGGGCGAGCCTCCCGTTTCCTTTCTCAGCTTTTCCTTGGTGGTACGGTTTAAACGCTCTACAGGACCCGATGACTGCGGATTGTAGGGGACGTGCCATTTTCCTTTAATGCCGAGCACCATGAGGGTCTCCTGCATGACCTGTCCGGTAAAGTGACTCCCTTGGTCAGACTCCACATGCTGTGGGAGTCCCCATCGTGAGAACACTTCCCTGACCAGGATCTTGGCTGTACCCAATGCGGTAGCTGTACGGCAGGGAAAAGCTTCTACCCACTTTGAGAACACATCCACCAGGGCTAGGCAACACTTATAGCCTCCCTGGGCGGTGGGTAGGGGCCCGTTGTAATCGATCTGGATCGACTCCCGTGGTCCCTCTACCCTCCTGGTGTGTCCCAAAGATACCTTCCTTTTCTGGGGGTCAGGGTTATTGGCAGCACACACCAGACAGTTGGCACAGAACACGCGGACCTGTTCCCTCAGTCCTGGCCACCATCCTGCCTGTTCCACCCTTTGCCAGGTGGCCTCAGACCCAGGATGCCCCGCTCCTGGACCCCCTCATGGGCCAGTTGGAGGAATTCCCTTCTGTGCTGCTGCGGCACTACCCATTGCTCCCCCCTGAACAGCATGCCTTCCTTGACGGTGATGGCTGCTGTACCGTACGGGTCCTCTACCTTCTCCCCTTTTGTGAGCGCGTCCAGGACGGCTCTGAGGATGGAATCCCGTACCTGGGCCTGCTTTAGGTCCGGGACCAAGGCTACCCCTTATGTGCCTCCCTTGTCCCGAATTGCGGCTACCGACCCTGTCTGGTAGGGGTCTCAAAACTCTCCTTCCCTAGCCCCCTGCTTGGCTAGTTCATCTGCCCTTTGATTCCCCTCTCTCAAGGGCTCTGTCTTCAAATGGGCCTTAACCTTGTGGATAAAGTCCTTCCCTTCTTTCCCTATTGCTGTCATGATTTTCTCCAGCAGGGGCTTCATGGTTAAAGGTCTCCCGTCGGCAGAGGTGTATCCCCGACGGGACCAGATAGCCAGGTATTCCATACACGAATTGCACGTGAACACGCTGTCCGAGCAAATCATGTATGGGGTAGGGAATTTCTCTGGGTGTGTAACCACGTACACTACCGTGGGCAGTCCAGCCTGCTGGGCGCTCATGGTGCTGGGGAGTTTAATTGCCAGGGCAATGTCTGCCCCTGGGTCATAAACTCCACACCCTGTGAGTCGTTTCCCAGCAGATACTGTGCTGGAACCATCCACATAGATTTCGCGGCCTATGGGGTGTATCCCGGCCCAAAAACCTATGTCTACTTCCCATACCCCTTCAATAGAACACCTGTGGGCCGTCCCTGGATATAGAAACATAGAAGATAGGAGCAGGAGTAGGCCATTCGGCCCTTCTAGCCTGCTCCGCCATTCAATGCGATCATGGCTGATCATCCAAGTTCAGTACCCGGTCCCTGCTTTCTCCCCATACCCCTTGATCCCTTTAGCCTTAAAAAATATATCCAACTCCTTCTTGAATATATTTAATGAATTGGCCTCTACTGCCTTCTGTGGTAGAGACTTCCATAGGTTCACCACTCTCTGGTTGAAGAAATTCCTCCTCATTTCTGTCCTAAAAGGCCTACCCCTTATCCTTAGACTGTGACCCCTGGTTCTGGATTCCCCGACCATCGGGAACATTCTCCCTGCATCTAGTCTGTCCAATCCTGCCAGGATTTTATAAGTTTCAATGAGATCCCCTCTCATTCTTCTAAACTCCAGCGAGTACAAGCCCAATCGACCCAATCTCTCCTCATACGTCATTCCTGCCATCCCAGGTATCAGCCTGGTGAATCTTCGCTGAACTCCTTCCATGGCAAGAATATCCTTCCTCAGATAAGGCGACCAAAACTGTACACAATACTCAAGATGTGGTCTCACCAAGGCCCTGTACAACTGCGGCAAGACATCCTTGTTCATGTACTCAAACCCTCTCGCTATGAAGGCCAACATACCATTTGCCTTCTTAACCGCCTGCTGCCATTCAGATAATAATCTGCCTTCCTGTTTTTGACACCAAAATGGATAACCTCACATTTATCCATGTTATATTGCATCTGCCATGCTTCTGCCCAATCACCCAACCTGTCCAAATCATCCTGTAGTTTCTCGGCATCCTCCTCACAGCACACACGCCCACCCAGTTTTGTGTCGTCTGCAAATTTGGAGATATTACATCTAGTTCCCTTGTCTAGATCATTAATATATATTGTGAATAGCTGGGGTCCAAGGACCGATCCCTGCGGTACCGCACTAGTCACTGCCTGCCACTCGGAAAAAGACCCGTTTATTCCAACTCTTTGCTTTCTATCTGCCAACCAGTTCTCTATCCAAGTCAATACCTTGCCCCCAATCCCATGTGCTTTAACTTTACACGCTAATCTCTTATGTGGGACCTTATCGAAAGCCTTCTGAAAGTCCAAATACGCCACATCCACTGGTTCTCCCTTATCTATTTTACTAGTTACATCCTCAAAAAATTCCAGTAGATTAGTCAAGCACGATTTACCTTTTGTAAATCCATGTTGACTTTGTCTGATCCTGTCACTGTTTTCCAAGTGCTCTGCTATTACATCTTTTATAATGGACTCTAGCATTTTCCCCACTACCGATGTCAGGCTTACCGGTCTGTAATTCCCCGTTTTCTCTCTACCACCTTTCTTGAATAGTGGGGTAACATTAGCTACCCTCCATGGGTACTGTTCCAGATTCCATCGAATGTTGGAAGATGATCAGCAATGCATCTGCTATTTCTAGGGCCACTTCCTTAAGTACCCTAGGATGTAGATTATCAGGCCCTGGGGATTTATCGGCCTTCGAGCCCATCAATTTCCCTAACACCATTTCCCTACAAATACTGATTTCTTTCAGTTCCTCCCTTTCATCAGACCCTATGTTCCCCGACATTTCTGGGAGGTTATTTGTGTCCTCCTTTGTGAAGACAGAACCAAAATATGTATTTTATTGGTCTGTCATTTCTTTGTTCCCCATTATAAATTCCCCTAATTCTGACTGCAAGGGACCTACGCTTGACTTCACCAATCTTTTTCTCTTCACAGATCTATAAAAGCGTTTACAGTCAGTTTTTATGTTGCCCGCAAGCTTACTCTCATATTCTATTTTCCCTTTCTTAATTAATCCCCCTTTGTCCTCCTTTGTTGAATCCTAAACTGCTCCCAATCCTCTGGATTACTGCTTTTTTTGGCCAATTTATATGTCCTCTCCTTGGATCTTATGCTGTCCCTAATTTCCCTCGTTAGCCACTGTTGAGTCACCTTTTTTGTTTTATTTTTATGCCAAACTGGGATGAACAAATTCTGTAGTTCATCCATGCGGTCTTTGAATGTTTGCCATTGCCTATCCACCGTTAACCCGTTAAGTGCCATTCCCCAATCAATCCTACCCAATTCGTGCCTCAGACCATCGTAGTTTCCTTTATTTAAATTCAGGACCCTAGTCTCTGAGTCAACTACTTCATTCTCCATCTTAATGAAGAATTCGATCATATTATGATCGCTCAGACCCAAGGGGCCTCGTACAACAAGATTGCTAATTAATCCTTTGTCGTTACATAATACCCAGTCTAAGATGGCCTGATCTCTGGTTGGTTCCTCGACATATTGGTCCAGGAAACCATCCCGTAAACACTCCAGGAATTCCTCCTCCACAGTATTGTTACTAATTTGGTTAGCCCAATCTATATGTAGATTAAAGTCACCCATGATGACTGCTGTGCCCTTTTTGCACGCTTCTCTAATTTCCCTTTTAATGCCATCCCCAACCTCCGTATTACTGTTTGGAGGTCTATATACCACTCCCACTAACATTTTCTGTCCCTTGGTATTTCTCAGTTCTACCCATACAGATTCCACATCATCAGAGCTAATATCCTTCCTTACAATTGTGTTAATCCCTTCTTTAACCATTAATGCTACCCCATCTCCCTTTCCTTTTTGCCTATCTTTCCTGAATATTGAATACCCCTGGATGTTGAGTTCCCAGCCTTGGCCACCCTGGAGCCATGTTTCCGTAATCCCAATCAAATCATATTCGTTTACCTCTATTTGCGCAGCTAATTCATCCACCTTTTCACAAATGCTCCTCACATTAAGACACAAAGACTTCAGGCTTGTTTTTTTAACCCTCTTAGACCTATTAGAATTATTATTTACTGTTGCCATGTTTGATTTAAACCGTTGATTTCTGTGACTGTCACTTTTGTTTTTCTCCTTCCTAGATCATGTTGGCTGAGAGCTTGGGCTCACAGAGCCCTTTTACCCTTATGTCCATCTGGGAGAGAAGCAGGGTCCAGCGAGCAATGCGGGCACTGCTCACTGTCCCATCTTTAATTCTCCCATCTAGGAGCATCTGGGTGAGTGTGTGATGGGTAAGGAGGGTGATGGGTGAGGTGCCTGTGAAGATCAATGATTTTTTCACAGCCCAGTGAGTGGCAAGAAGATGCCTCTCACAGTTGGAATAGCCCTTTTCTACCTCTGTGAGTATCCTGGAGGAGTAAACCACTGGTCTCAGCTGACTGTGCCGCTCCTGGAGCAGCACTGCACTCAGACTGTCCCCGCTGGCTGCTACCTCCAAGAAAAACTCTTTCTCCCCATCTATCACCCCTAGAGCTGGTGCGGTCTGCAGATTTTTCTTGAGGCTTACAAATTCTGCCTCGCAACCCTAATCCCAAACCTACTCCACTCCCTTGTGTAGGAGTCGGAGCAGAGGGGCATGCTGTGGCGGCGTAATCTTCAATAAAATCCCTACAGTACCCTGTTAGCCCTAGAAAGGATCTCACTCCTGTCACTCTACTGGGGGCTGGTAACTCCTGTACTGTTTCCCTTCTGGCTTTATCTATGGCCCTTTCTCCTGCTCGTACAGCCAGCCCTAGGAACTTGACTTCCTTTTGGCCGATCTGTACCTTCTTCGGGTTTACCTTAAACCCTTCCTGCTTTAGCAACTCCAGTTCAGCCAGTAGTGGACCATGTTCCTCTCCTTCATGAGTGAATAGGAGCAGATCATCCACATACTGGACTAACTGTCGGGGTCAGCTGAAGCATTTTAAGCAATCTGCCATACACTGATGGAAGATGCTGGGGCTGTTGTGGAACCCCTGTGGTAGGCAGTTGCAGGTGTACTGTTGGCCCTTGAACGTAAAGGCGAACTTGTACTGGTCCTCTCTCCGCAGAGGGATGGACCAAAACCCGTTGGAAATAATCCAGCACCGTGAAGGTGGTCGCAGAGGCTGGAATACTTCCTATGAGGTCGGCGACGGCTGCAACCATGGGTGCACAGGCAGGGATGTTCCTATTGAGCACCCGATAGTCCACCGTGGCTCTCCAGGAGTTGTCCGGTTTCCTAACCGGCCACAACAGAGAATTTACATGGGTGGGGCTATTGGTCTCAATACCCCCTGTTTGACCAGAGAGGTCATAGAAACATAGAAGATAGGAGCAGGAGCAGGCCATTTGGCCCTTCGAGCCTGCTCCGCCATTCAATGAGATCATGGCTGATCATCCAAATTCAGTACCCTGTCCCTGCCTTTTCCCCATATCCCTTGATCCCTTTAGCCTCAAGAAATATATCCAACTCTTTCTTGAATATATTTAATGAACTAGCCTCCACCGCCCTCTGTGGCAGAGAATTCCACAGGTTCACCACTCTCTGGGTGAAGAAATTCCTCCTCATTTCAGTCCTAAATGGCTTACCCCTTATCCTTAGACTATGACCCCTGGTTCTGGACTCCCTGGCCATCAGAAACATCCTTCCTGCATCTAGTCTGTCCAGACCTGACAGAATTTTATCGGTTTCGATGAGATCCCCTCTCAATCTTCTAAACTCCAGTGAGTATAAGCCCAATCGACACAATCTCTCCTCATACGTCATTCCTGCCATCCCAGGTATCAGCCTGGTGAATCTTCGCTGCACTCCCTCCATGGCAAGGACGTCCTTCCTCAGGTAAGGTGACCAAAACTGCACACAATACTCAAGGTGCGGTCTCACCAAGGCCCTGTACAACTGCAGCAAGACATCCTTGTTCCTGTACTCGAACCCTCTTGCTACGAAGGCCAACATACCATTTGCCTTCTTAACCGCCTGCTGCACCTGCATGCTTACCTTCAGCGACTGGTGCACAAGGACACCCAGGTCTCTTTGCACTTCCCCTTCTCCCAATCTATTGCCATTCAAATAATAATCTGCCTTCCTGTTTTTGCCACCAAAGTGGATAACCTCACATTTATCCACATTATAGTGCATTTGCCATGTTTCTGCCCAATCACCCAACCTGTCCAAATCGTACTGGAGTTTCCCGACATCCTCCTCGCAGCTTACCCTCCCGCCCAGCTTTGTGGCGTCTGCAAATTTGGAGATATTACATCCAATTCCCTTGTCTAGATCATTAATATATATTGTGAACAGCTGGGGTCCTAGGACCGATCCTTGCGGTACCCCACTAGTCACTGCCTGCCACTCGGAAAACGACCCGTTTATTCCAACTCTTTGCTTTCTGTCCGCCAACCAGTTCTCTATCCAAGTCAATACCTTGCCCCCAATCCCATGTGCCTTAAATTTGCACGCTAATCTCTTATGTGGGACCTTATCGAAAGCCTTCTAAAAGTCCAAATACACCACATCCACTGGTTCTCCCTTATCTATTTTGCCAGTTACATCCTCAAAAAATTCCAGTAGATTAGTCATGCATGATTTACCTTTTGTAAATCCATGTTGACTTTGTCCGATCCTGTCACTGCTTTCCAAGTGCTCTGCTATTACATCTTTTATAATAGACTCTAGCATTTTCCCCACTACCGATGTCCGGCTTACCGGTCTATAATTCCCCGCTTTTTCTCTACCACCTTTTTTGAATAGTTTCCATGTCCTTCTCCGCCTCTTTTGGGAAATTATACTGCTTTTGTGGTCGGGTCATGGGGGTCCCCATCTACACTCACTTCGACCCCGTTCACCCTCCCACAATCATGCTTGTGAGTGGCAAATGCGCCGAGGTGTGCTCGCACAAATGCCTGGTACTCCACTGGAGTGTTACTGACCATTTGCTCGAGGTCGTAACCCTCCTTGGGCTTTAGGGTACACAAGGTCCCCTTGCCCTGTTTCCCTGGGATAACTGCCACTTCACTCTCTTTGCCGGTGCATGCTCTCCAGAGACAGTGGTTCCTAAGATCCACTAGGATCCGGTGGCCTATGATAAAATCAGCCCCCAGGATCCCTTTCCCTTCCTGCTCCCAGTTCATTAAGACACAAGTCCACTTGGTGTGGAGTGCTCCTAAATGAATGGACAGCGGGACAAAACGAGCCAACCTGCTCGTTACCTGTGAACCCACTAAGCTGTATGGGACCCCGTTAGACAGAGGTGAGGCAGCGGGGTTATCTGAGTAGACTATGGTGCTCGAAGCTCCCGTGTCCAACAGATAGGTCCCTTTTACCTTTTCCACCTCCATCCTAACAAGCGGCCTTTTCCATACATCGTACTCAAGGGGACACAGATAGACAGGCTGCGCTGGCTCTAGTCATAAGTCTGTATTAACTGGGGGGGCAGATGGAGTTAAAGCACCCGTGGCTGTGGCTACCTGCTCTGGGCCAGCCAACAGAACTCAAAGTGCAGCTACTATCGAATCTACTGTGGGGGAAGAGGCCTGTGTTTCTGCCTTTGGGGCGGGAGCTGGGGCACTCTTTCCTGCACTATCCTTCCAAGGATTTTTACAGTCCCTTCTCCAATGCCCACTCTTCCCGCACCCGAAGCAGTTACGTCTCACGTTGGAAGGGTTACCCCCTTCCTGGTGCCATACCTTCTTACCCTGGCTGGGTTTAAACTCATGCACTTTCCCTTTTGTCTGTGGTTCGTCTACCCCCCTACCGTTGCGGTAAGCCAGGGTCAGTTGTCTGACCACTGTCTCCTTGGTGACTTGGGGGCCTTTTGGGTCGAACCACAGCTTGGCCTTGGCTCTGATCCGTGGCAAGCTGTTTGCCACCAGACTTCAGAGCCAGTGAGCCAGCTCATCCTGGTTCAACTTAGCCCGGTCGAGATCCCCATTACAGGCACTCCTGTACACAGGCCACAGCCTGTCTGCGAAAGCCTGTGCGGTCTCCCCTGCTAACTGAGTAGTCTTCTCCACCCGGGAGAACGGACTACCATCATTCATCCCCATCGTCTCCAGAACTTGATCCCAGAGGGCAGCGTACCCTCCCTGTCCCTGCTTACACTCAGCAGAGAGGGACTGGTACAGCTTGCCATCCAAGGTGAACAGGAGCATCTTGGCCATTTCTGAGTCGTTGCACTCATTAATGCCTGCTGCTTGTTCCACTTCCAAAAAGTGGACTGAGGGATCTCCCTGTGGGTGAGCTTACTCAAGTGGCTTACCATAGCCCTAAGCTGTTGGGTCCCATGGGGAATCACAAACTGGCTTTCAAGGGGCCCCAGGCCCCCACCACCCCCGAGTGGGCCAAACCTTTGCTGTCGAGTCGGGCACATCGGCCCTGGCTCCGACCTTTCCTGCATTTGTTTGCCCACTTCATGCTGCTGCCAAACCGAGTCAAAACCCGGTGCCACAGCTGGTGGTGGTGTGCACTCCTCCCTGTCTTCTCTACAGATTGCTTGTCCCTCCTGCTGCCCAACTGAGTTGCTCCCCGGCACCACAGGTGACGTCTGCACAGTTTCAACTTCTACTTCCAGGTCTACCCGGGCCACACCTGGGCTTACTAGGCATACCATGCCTTTTGCCCTGGACAGAGCAAGTTTTAAACTATCTGCTTTTGACAGGGGCCATGATCTCCCGTTTCAAAATCCCTTGTGCTTGCTACTTGATAAGTTGCCTTTTTATTCCTGTACTGCTCCTCTTGTTCCCTTAACTGTCTGGTTAGGCGAGTGTTCTCCTCTTCCAGTACCAGCTCATTTCCTTTTGCTTCGGTGACTTGACACCGAAAATACTCATGCCTGTTTCTGTGTTTCTCTACTAGCTGCAATTTCTCTTGATTCTGTGCTTGTAATTCCTGCAATAATTCCTCCCCTGCTAAAGCTCTTGCCTGAGACAGTTTGGCTGCCTCCTGCAGCTCTGCTGTCAAAGCTTTCACCTGCTGGTCTAAAAGCTGGATCTGTCGTAGGACACAGAACAACCAGATGGCCTTCTCTACCGACTTCTTATGATCCTTGCTCTCAGTCCATTTGGCTGCAGCATCCATGGGACGCCCAGCACGCAACAGACTGGTTACCCACTTCTTGGTGATATTTACCTTCTCAAAAACGTAAGAGGAAATCCTCTCTTCCATCTTTGTTCTCTCATCAAACACAGGGTCTATTGCATTACTTCCCTTTTGCCAAAGTCCTGCTGTGGTCGCCATGCTGTAAGGGGTGGTGTGGGGTGGGGGGGGTTGTTTGTCAGCTGCACCTCTGACTCCTTTGAGCGGTTCAAATCGCTCCCACTCCCTTTTGTTCTGGACTTTGGACTTATTTGGGGGTTGTAATAAACTTGCAAAAGAATTCAGATCTTTATTTTAAGACAGGAAAATATACAATACAATAAAGCTTATACTTTAAAAGGGTGGGGAACACACGGAATAAGAGAGGGAGAATTACAATACACAAAATCCCTTACCCTCCCAACCCCATTACGCTAGCTAGGCTGGAATCCAGAGGACCAGGAAATGCTCACCAAAACGACTTTCTTGACAGGCTGTGGAGGTTCGCAATTTCGGGGTTCTCTTTAGTTGTGGCGGTTGGGGCCTGCTGTACCTCGGACGTGGTAGAAGACTGCACCTGCGTTGGGTCTTCAGTTTGGGTTGCTCCACTGTTGGATTTGTCGGGTAAGTACCCAATTTTCTTTGGTTAGGACTAGTTTTAGGGTCTTTTGTGTCCAAATCTTACCCAGGGGTAAGTCAGACTAGCCTGTAGAGTGGAAACAAGTCTTTGGCTCATGAGTTTTTTAGCGGTTGGTTTCTTGTTGGTCGCGGTGGCCCAATATCACCTGGTTGGTGGTAATATTGGCGGTTGTTGGTTTCTGTAGGCCTTTGGTTGCCGCGATCTCTGTTTCTTCTTTCTTCCTTCGAGTCTCCGATGATGATCTCTCTCTTGAGCTGGTTGGCTGAACTTGAACTTCTGTCTTCGGTGATGAGCTGAACTGTCTGTTGAACTGAAAAGGCAGGCCTCAATTATACTAATTTGGAGCCTGGCTTATCTGACTGCCAAATCTCGGGTTTCTTTGTTAAATTTGGTGGGCTCGTTATTTTTAATGTGTTTTAAAACTTTAACGAGCTTCGTGGATGGTCCATCCAAACTTAACGAGTTTAGGGGATGGCTCATCTAAACTTAATCGGCCTTTAACTGGTTTCGGGATTGCCTTGAAACCAGTTTTAAAAATGCAAAACGTTTGTCAATCTCTTTAATTGGTTTTGGACTGTGGTTTGTTTGTGGTAACCTGTAGGGCTAATGTTCCTTCCTTTGTGTTGCTGGGGACATGTCCTGTTTATTCGATACCTGGCTCTATGAATTCTCGGTGGGAAACAGGCTTCATTGTCCTTATGTAAAACTGGAGTAACCCAGGACATTCCTAGACAGTCCAATATCCAAACTCAGGGGGGCCCACTCTCCTCCCCTTTGTCCCAGCCTTTTGCAAGCCTGAACATGTCCTTTTAAACCAGCCAAATCTTCCTGGGATTTTTATTTTAAATCCCTTTGGCCCAATAACTCCTTAAAGCAGTCCAAAATCTCTTCCTTAATTTAACTCTTTGAAATTCTTCTGTTTGGCCCAACCACACTTTTATCCTTTTTACAGATTTCTTCTGTAATGTTCCAAAATCATTTTAAAGTAATGCTATTCTTCTATTCTGGGGTTGTGCAGAAATTTTCAAACCTTACAGGTTATACGCTGAGGCATCACAGGAAATTGAAAATACTCAGAAGACAACACTGTCCCCAGCAATTACTTCACCCCCAACCTCAATCTCCTGAGATAGAAGCCAGGGCTAAAGCAGGGACATATCTGGATATAATGGCCTAGAAATTCAGTTGGGCGCGCCAGCCGTTAGCGCCTTAGGGGGAGTAGATCTCGAGCGCTAGGCGCTTATCGCCCGGGCGCAGCGCGATCTGCGCCTCTCCCCAACTTCAGGACACATTTAGCGCCGGTGCAAAGTCTTAGCGCGCGCCCTGCTGCGCGCGCAGATCATGACGTCATTTAATAGTGCAACGCCCTTTGTGCGCCCCAAACCGGAACTTCACTCGCGCCGGCCCATTGTGCGCCGGGTGTCCCGAGCGACTGTGAAGTGGAACGGTACACAGGCCAGCCGGGCCGGGGGGAGCGCTAATTAAAGGGCACTTACCCAGCAGTATAAAGGCCAGCCATTTTGCAGCATTCACTCTTGTGCAATGGTTTTTTGGACAGAGACCAAGGAGGAGAGTTTACTGGTTTGGACCAACACTTGGACAGGTATTTTTGACTCAGGCCAGAGCTTACCAATTATCTTAGCCTTCATTCAGAGCTCAGTGTTTGCCAGCATATAATGGGGGCTGCATTGGGTGGCAACGCTGAATTTCAGCCTTATGCCAGAAGGGCTTACAGACGCCGTGAGAGAGTGGCAGCCCTGGCTAGACGCAGAGGGGGCAACAGGCGTCGCCAACTGAGGCCTTACCCACGCAGGGTATACCGCCAGCAGACCTCCTATCTGACCATGTCTGCCGCGATGTGTGTTAGGAGGCTGCGATTCCGAAGGGAGGTGGTTACAGACATCTGCCGGCTGCTTCAGAGAGATCTGCAGCCACAGCTGATGCGCAGGACGTCTCTGTCGGTGGCAGTGAAGGTGACGGTGGCTCTCAACTTCTATGCCTCCGGCTCCTTCCAATCCGCTTCTGGGGACATCGCTAACATCTCCCAGTTCGCCGTGCATTGCTGCATCCGCCAGGTGACCGAAGCCCTTTTCAGAAGGAGACATCAATTCATCTCCTTCCCCATGACCCTGGACAAGCAGCAGCAGCGTGCAGTGGGGTTTGCAAGAATAGCGGGCTTCCCCATGGTGCAGGGCGCCATTGACTGCACGCATGTGGCTTTGCAGGCACCTCTTGAGCATGCCGAGGATTACCGCAACCAGAAGGGCTACCATTCCCTCAATGTACAGCTGGTGTGTGACCACAGGCAGCGCATCCTAGCTGTCAATGCCCGCTTTCCAGGCAGCAGCCACGATGCCTTTATCCTGCGACAGACAACTGTGGCTGACATGTTCCAGGCACAGCCTCCCCCAAGAGGATGGCTTATCGGGGACAAAGGCTATCCTTTGTGTACCTGGCTCATGACCCCGCTGCGCGCGCGCACGACCCCTGCTGAAGAGGCATACAACGAGAGCCATCAAGCGACGAGGAACTTCATAGAACAAACAATCGGCGTGCTCAAGCAACGGTTCCGCTGTCTCGACCGCTCCGGGGGAGCCCTCCAGTATTCGCAGGATCGAGTCTCCCAATTCGTCGTCGTTTGCTGCATGCTGCACAACCTGGCTATCCGCAGGACTCAGGCACTGCCACCTCACGTTGGACCACCACCTCAGGAGGAGGAGCAGGAGGAGCATGAGGACGACGAGGACGAGGAGTACCAGCCCAGGAGGGACGCACAAGGTCCAAGGGCCGCCCGTCGTCGGCTTATTGAACGTCACTTCTAGGTCCCCTGTCAGGGAATGGCTTGTGCCAATGATAGAACATGATTGCAGCCGCTCCGCAAGCCCTCAGCCGGTTAAGGCAACAAACACTTCAAAGATCAAACATGGACAATGTGAATAAATAAAATGCTTTATTGTACAAACTCTGGGCCCTTCCCACACGAAAACCAAAAACAGAGGAAACCCCCAAAAAACACTCAAACACATTACTCGCTCCCACAACCTGGGGAGGATTAACAAAATAGGGCAACTAAAATGGCCGTCATTCTCGGCCTTCGTCCAAAACAAACATCACATCATCGGCCTTCAAAAAACAAACATCCAATTCTCGGCCTCAAGAAACAAACACAAATGGCCACACATTCGACTATTTGGCCCGCTAGGGCGATGCCTTGGCCATCTTTGGGTGGCCCCTGCCCGCCCTGCTGCTCCGCCTCAAAGTAAGGCCATTGGCTGCTGCAAGGCTGGGGGCAGGCTCCTGAGGGGCACATGTCGTGACGGCAGATGCCCTTGGGGGTCGGCCTAGTCGAGGTCTGGGCGTCGAGCGGCCGGCTGTTGATTGCTGCAGCTGTGGCTGGCCAGCATCAGTCGCTGCAGCAGCTTCTGGCAGCTCCACTGGGGGAGTGGCAGTGGCGGCTGGAGGAATGGCGGCAAGCTGGCGGATGGCAGGCGCTCGCTGGTCGCCTGAGACACTGGCACTCGCCCGGGCCAGCACTGCAGCATGCGCACCAATCTGCCGAGGGACAGACCGATGTGCTGCTGCAGCGCGCCGGGTGCCCTGGCGATGCCTGGCTGACACAGCGAGTGTGGCAGCAGTGAGTGCCCGTGTTGACCTGTTCAGTGACCGCAGCAGAGCAGCCAGTGACTGGACGGCACCACTAATCACCTGGCCAGTCGCTGAAAGATCTGCCCGGTATTCCGCCTGACTGGTGGCCTCTAAGGGCCTGAACTCGGCCACACTCCGAGAGAGGGAATCGATGGACTCAGGCAACCGTGCCACTGCCGCCATGAGCTCCGTGTGCCGGCGCTCCGAGTCCGCGGACAAGTCTTCGAGGCGTTCCATCTCCTCGGCGAAGAGCATCTCCTGACTGGAGGCCGGACTCTCCCTCTGGGGAGAAGGCCGCCGAGCTGGCCGACCCTTCCTGCATTGCTGGAGGCCGCTGGGCCCAGCAATTGGACTCCCCTCCGATGCATCCCCCCTCTGGGGAGAAGGCCGCCGAGCTTCCACCCCCCTCCCACCTTTCTGCAGCACGCAGGTCCCAGGAGCTCCCCTCCCCTTCGACACTTCCGCCACGCTGCCCTCCAGGGAAGACGTGTCCCCTACATTGGCCTGGGTGGCCGCGGCTGAGGGTTCCCCTGATGGGCCGCCTTCCTCTTGCTCCTCCTCCTGCTCCTCCTCGGAGGGTCTGTCACTGGCAAGTTGAGGGACCTCCTCTTGACCATCTGAAAGCAGGAAGGCACAAGAGTAGCTTTAGAATGAGGAGAGGGCATCAGTGCAGGATGCATGAGTGGTGGCATTCAGCGCATTGGTCGGACAGTGGCAAAGGATGCAGATCTGATGCGCAAGTGGGACGAGAGAGGTGCAAAAGGTGATGTCCTTACCATTGCTTCCCAGAACAGGGTCAGCATCTCCACATGCAACGGGCCCAATCACCCGGTCACCCATGAGGCGCTCCACGCGATGTTGCAGGTCGGTGAGTGGCTGGATATGGGGTCGTCCTCCCCCGGTCGCAGTCCGGCTCTTGCGATTATTCGCCAGCTTGGCCTGCAAGAGAAAGGACGGCCTCTAAGTACAGTGTGTCGCCGTGATCTTGTGTGCACTGCCTCCCATGGTGGAATAGCCTGGCCAGTGTGTCGCCATGATCTGGTGTGCACTGCCTCCCATGGTGGAATAGCCTGGCCAGTGTGTCGCCATGATCTGGTGTGCACTGCCTCCCATGGTGGAATAGCCTGGCCAGTGTGTCGCCATGATCTGGTGTGCACTGCCTCCCATGGTGGAATAGCCTGGCCAGTGTGTCGCCATGATCTGGTGTGCACTGCCTCCCATGGTGGAATAGCCTGGCCAGTGTGTCGCCATGATCTGGTGTGCACTGCCTCCCATGGTGGAATAGCTTGGCCAGTGTGTTCAGTGCAGAATGTGCAATTGATGCTCATGCCTGTGCCATAGCTGCTGGATGAAGCCTGGCCATTAGAGCTTTCAGGTCCCTTTGCCCATAATGTGAGGTGCACATGCAAGGATGAGGAGGTCATTGGAAAGGGTACTCACCCTGACAATGCGTGTGAGGTCATTTAACTTTTTGCGGCATTGGGCACCGGTCCTGGGGACGTCGCTGTTGGCTGACAGCTTGCTGGCGACATGCCTCCAGGCTCTCCTGTAGACGCGGACTGTCGCCTTCTTGCCATTGTCCGGGTACAAAACATGGCGCTTCTTCTCCACAGCAGCAAGCAGCACACTCAGATCACGCTGTTCAGGCCTAGCTGGAGGGCTCCACTAGCCAGGGCATGGCAGCAGACACAGTCGACCCTTCCCCCTTAAGAGCTGGCCGGCGCCAGGGTGTCTGCTGTCAGTCACGAGATGGCCGCACCTGCGCTGCGCCCGGCCTCGGCGCTATCGATCACCATCTCCGGCTTAGCGCCCAAAGATAGGCGTCCAACAGCAGTTTTAGCGCTCGCCCGAACTAGTAGGGCGAAGCTAATGAATATCGGAGAAGTGGCCTAGATTTGGCGGCGGCCGCAAACTTTAGCGGACGCCCCACTTTAGCGCCCCAAAAGTGGCGTCAATGAATTTCTAGGCCAATATATTTAAGAAGGATAGAAAAGAAAAGCAGTGTGGTAATATTGGTAAGGGGGAATACATGCTGTAGAGGGGGTTAATGTAGACGAGAAAGGTCTACAGACAATCCATCTGGTTGGAGTTGAAGATTAAAAGAAAGTTTGTTGCATTAGTGGGGTGTATTACAGACTTGCAAATTATAAGGAGGAAATCTGCAGTCAGATTAGAGAACTAAGTAGGGATAACAAAACTAATGTTCTGAGATTTTAATTATCCATTTATTGATTGGGACTGAGTGGAGAAAATGGAATGGAATTCAGGACTAATTCCTCAATAAGTATATTAGTAGGCCTACTACAGCAGATGCATTACTCGATCTGGTTGAGTAATAACCTATATAAGATGGATGAGCTAAAGGTGCGTGAATACCTTGGGCATTTTGATCACAATAATGTATGGTTTAAGATCCAACTAATAAGGAAAGATTCAGTGCATAAACCAGAACACCAGATTGGATATGGGCAGAATTTAGAAAGATAAGGAGTGAGCTAGCTGAGGTGAGGTAGAAGGAGAAATGAGTACACAGGACTGTAGAGCAACTGTAGGATGTTAATTGCAAAGGTGCACTAAGTACAGTATATTCCATTACAAAGAAGGAAACTGCTAGTTTAGAAACTGATTAGAGAAAATTAAGGCATATGGAATTAGGGGAGTGATAACAAACTAGATTAAAATTAGTTAGAAGGGAGAAAGAGAGTGTAGGCGTGAAGGGCTGTTTTTCATAGTGGTTCAAAGTGGGTAGTGGTGTCCCACAGGTTCAGTGTTGGGACCACTTCTGTTCACTGTGTATATCAATGAGTTGAATATAGGCTTAGAGGGAGTAGTGTCAAAATTTGCAAAAGTTAATTCTTTAGGAGACCAAGTGAAGCTGTAAAAGGGATATTGATAAGAATGGGGGGGGGGTGGTGAGCTGAAGTGGCAGATGGAATTCAATGTCAATAATTGTGAGCTGATACATTTTAGTAAAAAAAAAGTAATGATGCCCTGAATGGAAATAGGCTACGTGCTGTGGAAGAGCAGAGATTTGGGGGTACAGATTCAGAGGACATTAAAGACAGCACCTTATGAATAAGACTCTCAAAAAGCTAATGGAATTGTAGATTTTATTACAAGAGCTATAGAATATGAAGGTCAATGGGTAATGGTAAGTTTATATTAAACCTTAACACCTCTGCCTCCGTTAGAATATTGTATGCAGTATTGGGTTCCACATTATAGGAAGGGTATTGAGGCTTTAGAGAGGGTACAAAGCAGATGCTGCCTGGTACAAGGAAATACAGAGGAAAAACTAGAATAGTTGAGTCTTTTTGGTGAGAGCAACACAAATTAAAGGGTGATATGATCGAAGTATTTAAAATTATGAAAGGATGGGACAGGGTAGATAGAGGAAGACTCTTGCCAGTTGTTGAGGTTAGAGCGAGGGACCATAGATACAAGATTAAATGCAAGATTTAGAGTAGAGGATAGGAGAAACTTCTTCACATACAGTTGTGAGGCTGTGGAGTTTACTTCCAGGGTTAATGATTCAGGCAGAAACAATGCCAACATTTAAGATTAGATTGGATAGATAGATGAAAGAAAACGGTTTGAAGAGATAGGGGAACAGGATGGATAAATGTGATTAGAACTATTTGCTTGCATGGAGGGTATACACCAACATGGATTGGTTGGACCAAATGGTCTGTTTCCATATTTTACCTTCTCTATGTCTATGTCTAGCTGCCATGATGTGGAGATGCCAGTGTTGGACTGGGGTGGACAAATGTGAGAAGTCACACAACACCAGGTTATAGTCCAACAGCTTTATTTGAAATCACAAGCTTTCGGAGCGCTGCTCCTTCGTCACCTGAAATTGTCTATCTTGTGTTGCAGTGGTAGATTCTCGCTGTACATTGCTTTGATGGTGTAAAGTCTGTGGGTTGTGCAGTTAATAAATACACAGACTTCAGAAGTAACAAACAAACAGGTCTTTACTATTCGAAGGTCCGGGCGAATCTGCCCTAGTTATCCTGCCACAACACTTATATACTGGTGTGGTCACTGTCGGTATTACAGTATACAGAAGCCAAACAAGTAGTGCCACACCTAAAGTAGTTCTCTTAAAGGTGAACGGTTACATTCAATAGTTCCCTTAAAGGTAGACGGTACATACACTACAATCCTCCCTTTTTAGCTTATTACTTACAGAGTCCCCGTTAAACATACATATCTTCAACTTCATATAACAATTTACAGATATAATCTCGGTGGAACAGTTCACAGGTTCAGTCTCTGCGGAAACAGTTCATAGATTCAGTCTCTGATCTTGACTCGTTCCAAACAGTATCTCTTTGGTGTAGCCAGTTCACATGGCTAGCGTGACTCCTCCATAGCCTTTTTCTTGACGTAACAGCTTGAACTTTCGTCCTGTAGAACCAGCAGTGCGGACTTTTACAACCAACTGGCTGTCTTGCTAATTTCCGGTTTTTCAACTAATTTAGCTCCTTTCGTAGTGTCCCGCCTGAGATGGTAGAAGTGATACTATTTTAGACAGTTATTATCTTCTGCTTCTTCTTTTTCTTTTCTGCCTTTTTGAAACTCTCGGAGCTCCTTTCTCGGCTGCCAGCTGTAGCGCCACCAACTCTCTATGTTCCTTAGACCTTAAGTGCTTCATCCGGATTTCAGCACTTTGGGAGTTTTCATCACAAACTGGGCAGACCACATCCTCGTAATATTCAGTGTCACTCAACAGGTCATGGTAATATTCGGGTTCGTCCTGAGTTAGCCCAGCGAGAGAGCCTTCTTCTTCCTCCTCACCCATCTGGACGTTAGCTGACGGTGGTTCCTTCCCTAGACATCTTTCTTGAAAAGACTTCTTCATGCATTCATATTCATCCCGCTCTTCCTGGGCTATCTGCCATTCCTTCACGACGGACCTCATTTGTGAGTTCAATACCTTCCCTTCCATCGGGAATTGCGTTATCAGGCTATTTAATCCTTCTACTGAAGTAACTGTTTCCACATTCTTCTGTTCACCTTGACGTGATTCAACGTACTTTTGGCATCCTTGTAAAATCTGTGTTGCCACCTCAGCTATCTCCGTGACTTTTGAGAGCTCCGAACTCCTTCCCCCTGAAGATTGAAGCTCGTGTTCAGATTGTTCCCCTTGCAGAGTCTTGTCCTTCAGCATATGAAGGAGTTGGCTGACCGTTAACTCTTCCCTGGGAACACGGTGGATCAGAGTCTTCTCCATTTCATCCACCTTTTCCTCCAATGCTTCCACCTTCTGTTCCTCTTGTACTTTGGCTTTCAGCGCTCGGAAAAGTTGCGCCCTGATGCTCTCTAGTTCATGTTCAGGGACCATTCTTACAGTCTCTGAGTTTCTTAGTTTCCTTTTCTTCCACTGAAAGGATTCCCAGTTGAATCTGTTCTTCAAGTTGTTGAACCTCGGTCATTGCCGCCTCATATTTGTCTTGGGTTTCCTTCAATATTTTTATGAGTTCTTGGACATCCTGTCTTTCATGTTCTGCCATGTTTTTCACCTCTAATTTCTCATCTATGGATGGAACTTCTACCGATGAGTCTGTCTTGGCCTTGAGCTCATCAAGAATTTCCTGCAGCCTTTGGACTTCTTGCTCATGTTCAACCTTTAGTTGTTCATATGCTTCTACTGAAACTAGCTTTCTGGAGGTTGCCGAGTTAACCCCCTCCAGAATTGTAGCCTGGGCCTGTTCATACTGTTCTTTCGACTTCTCACACTCTGCTTGTAAGGAGTCGTAGAGAAGAACTGGAATAACATCCTGGCTTCCTGAAGATTCCTCTTCATTTGCTTCTTTCGCAATTTCCTGTTGGAGTTCAGCCAAGGCTGCTATGCTATCTGCCTCTCGAAGTCTCACTGCCATCAAATCTTCTTTATTCTTGCAGTCTATCTCAGCCATTTTCCGTTTACTTTCATTTAACTGAGTGAGTCGTCCCTTATTCTGGGCTGAGAGATATTGCACCCTCTCATATAGACCATAGCACTCCTTCTCTGCTCGACATAGCTGGTTACTGCTGATTTGGTTCTGTGTTTCAAGTTCCAACATCCTTTGCTTAGCTTCTTTCAGTTTCGCCCCTATAAGCTCCTCTTGCAACATGGCCACATTATTCACATCAGGTAAAGAAGCGTTTCTCTTTTCCATGTCCAAGATTTTTTTCTGCATCTCTTTAAGTGCACACTGCGATTCAGCTTCTCTTAATCTTGCCTGCACTAGCTCCGTCTCCAATTGCAGAACAAAATCCTCAGTGTAGTGTGGTTTGCCTTTATGCTGTATCTCTAGATCATGCAAATATTCTAACTCCTGAACATCATAAGGGAGATGTGATCGGTAATTTGTCACGATGGCTCTATGGACGCTCTTTGCTTGAGCTAGCTGCCTCTGCTGTCTTTCCAGGTTCTCCCATTCGGTGTCCCAGAACTTTTCCATTGTTTTCATCTCTTGTACGAGACGGTAACTCAACTGTTCTAATTGTTGTCGTACTTTGAAATAAGTTTGAGTCCGAGTTCGGTGTTCTTCCGTCGTGGATAAGTCCTTAACTTGAACAGGCTCAGAATTCTCTGTCAAACTGAAGTTCTGCTCTGAAGCTTTATTCTTCTCGGTAGTATAAGCCTTTATGCATGTCTTCGTTTTCTCCACCATAGACGGCAAGTCCATTTTAGCCTTGTCTTCCATATTTGCGTTGGTCTTATCGTCATCCGTTTCAGAATCTGAGTTGATAGCTTGCACCGAGTCCTCACTCATTATGGCTTTTAGATAGTGCCATTCCATGTCTATTCTCTTGATCCACTCCTGTCCTAGAAGTGGTGGTCCCCCCTCAGATAATACGTACAAGTTCATTCTTGGGTGTTCTTTACCCCTATCTCTCACCTTGACTCTTATCTTCCCCATGGGGTATACCTTATGCCCCGTGTATGTCTGCAATACGAACTTGGTATTTCTTAAGGGTATGTGAGAGAATAGCCGGTGGTAGTCCCTTCGATTTATGACTGATAGAGCTGATCCAGTGTCCAACTCCATTCTTACTTGGACTCCAGCTATTTTTAGTATGACCCAGATAGTTTGTAGGTCAGCTTCCTTACTCACATTGTGAATTCTCAGACTACCCAGCTCCTGGCTGTTTGGGTCTGAGTCTGAATTCTTCTCAGCCACCTTGTGTACCTTGTTGTACTTTTCTTGTGGTGGCTTCCTTTGGTTGTTGGTCTTCTTCCCTGACCTGCATACCTTAGCGATGTGACCCAGTTTGCCACATTTCCTACATTCTTGGTTCTTAAACCAGCATTGATTCTGGTCGTGTGTTGTCTTCCCACAACGGTAGCATTTTATTGTGCTCGAAGTAATTTGGTCCACCCCTAGTGCCGCCGCCTTTAGCTGCATTTCCGCCGTTCCTTTCGCTGCGGCTTCGTGCGATGCAGCTATGAGGACAGCCCTGTCCAGTATGAGGTCATTTTCTTCCAGTAGTCGCTTCTGCGTTCCTTCTTTGGACAATCCGCATACGAACTTGTCACGCAGTGCCTCTGTCAGATTCCTTCCGAACTGGCAGTATTTCGCTAGCCTACGCAGTTCGACCAAGTATTCCGCATTGCTTTCGTCTTTCCTCTGCGTTCTTGCGTAGAATTTGAATCGTTCAGCCAGCATCAACGGTGTGGGGTTCAAGTGATCCTTCAGCACTGCTACCATATCATCGAAAGTCTGATCTGCCGGTTTAGCTGGTGAGAGAAGATGCTTCAACAACCCGAATGTTTTCGCACCCATCATGTTAAGTAAGGTTTCATCCTTAGCTATTTTGTTAGCCTTACAATGTATCTCAATACGTTCTACGTACGTGGCCCAGTCTTCTATCTCCGAATTGAACTCGTTGATGTCCGCCCGCTTAGGCATCTTCCTTTCCTTGGGTACAACACAAGTATTTCTTTAAATATTCTTATTTATTTGTTTATTTCTAAGATGGCGGGTTTCCCATGAAAATGGCGGTTTCCCGCTCTTTCCTTCTCGCCCCGCCCACTTCAATGGCGGTTTCCCGCTTCTGTCGTCTTCTCCGCCTAATGGCGGCTTCCCGCGTTTCTTCCCGGTGGAAGGGGTACGCTTCCCCCACAGCGGACAGGTTCAGCCGCTGGCTGGCTTCCGCACAGCTCCCCTTACTTGGCTCTGTCTTTTCCTCCCGCCCGCACGGCTCTACCGGCGCTGGGTACACCCTGTTAACGGAGGACAGTTCAGCCGCTGGACTGGCTCTCGCGCAGTCTCTCTCTCCGTACCCAGCTCTGTCGCTCTCTCTCCCGCACGTTCGGTTCCACCGGCTCTGGGTACCCCGTTGGTGGAGAACAGCTCAGCCGCTGGACTGGCTCTCGCGCAGTCCCTCTCCCCTTGCTCGGCTCTGTCTCTCTCTCCCACCCGCACGGTTCCTGTTCGCCTCCCAGCCCTCTCGTAGACCGGTGTTTCCCTCCCCGGCTGCGGCTGGGTTTCTCTTCCCGCACCTACTCCCAGTCTCAGCGCTTCGTGGCTGCGGTCGCTGCCCGGCTTTTCCCGCCGATCGAGGTCCGACTGTCTCACGACGCCGTTGGACCTGACTTTCTGACCGGCTCCGTTCCCCCTCGACCGTGGTCGAGTGCTCTGCCCTTCTCCTCCGGATACTCCTTACACTTTCCCCTATTCACAGTCTCCACGGCCGCCTTGTTTCCTGCTGATCGGCTCACTCCGCACTGTGGTAGAAGGGTAGTCAGTGCCTGTTGTTGATGGAAGCTTTTGTTGCTAAAGTCTTCCTCCTTCCTCCTGCTGCAGCCTCGTGTTTTCTTTCAGCAGCACGACGAGGGCGGTTGCCTCTCTTCGACGCTCTTCGTTGCTTTGGTAGTCTTGCCGCAGGGTACGATCGGACTCGTCGCCACTGTAAAGTCTGTGGGTTGTACAGTTAATATCGACACAGACTTCAGAAGTAACAAACAAACAGGTCTTTACTATTCGAAGGCCCGGGCGAATCTGCCCTAGTTATCCTGCCACAACACTTATATACTGGTGTGGTCACTGTCGGTATTACAGTATACAGAAGCCAAACAAGTAGTGCCACACCTAAAGTAGTTCTCTTAAAGGTGAACGGTTACATTCAATAGTTCCCTTAAAGGTAGACGGTACATACACTACAGATGGCCTTCTTGAAAGTCGGTACGAATCTTTCTGCCAAGCCATTTGTAGCTGGATGGTACGGGGCAGATGTGTAGTGCTTGATTCCATTTTTCCTCATGAAACCTTGGAATTTGTCAGAGACAAATTGTCATCCATTGTCTGTGCAGATTTGTTCTGGTAGGCCATTTCTAGCGAACATGGTCCTCAGAACTGAAATGGTCTTTTCAGATGTGGTTAATTTCATTTTAATGACCTCGGGCCATTTGGAATGTGCATCGACTGCAATCAAGAACATGGAGTCCATGAACGGTCCAGCAAAGTCGATGTGCACACGTTGCCATGGTGATGAGGGCCATTCCCATGGATGGAGAGGGGCTTGTGGTGGTGCGTTCTAGACCTTTTGACATCCTGAGCAGCTCTTTGTCAGGTCCCCGATCTGTTTGTCAATTCCCGGCCACCACATGTAACCACGGGCAAGGCTTTTCATCTTTACCGTATCTAAGTGGCCTTCATGCAGTTCATCTAGCACTCGGTTACAAAGCTTGGGAGGAATCACAACTCGTGAGCCGCACATCAGTGTTCCCCGACACACTGATAACTGCTCCCTCCTAGCTGAGAATGCTGGAAACAATGAGTCACCATGCGCTGGCCATCCCTTCACAGTGATGTCATAAACTTTTGACAATATAGGGTCATTGCATGTTTCTCTTTCAATGAGGGAGTTTGTCACTGGTAGCTGCTCAACTATTGTTGTGTGAAATACCTCTGCTGAGTCAACTGTTGTAGTTCTCTCTGAGGTCGGCAGTGGTAAACGTGACAAACCATCGGCGTTGCCATGTTGCTTGGTCCCCTTGTATTCAATGTCATACAGGTGAGCCCCTAGGAAGAGTGACTATCGCTGTAGCCGTTGTGCCGTTATCACTGGAACGCCCTTCCTTGGGTTGAAGATTGAAATGAGAGGCTGGTGGTCAGTTAACAGTGTAAACTGTTGACCATACAAGTAGTGGTTGAATTTCATGACTCCCCACACAAGGCTGAGGGCCTCTCGGTCAATCTGTGCATAATTGCGTTCAGCTGTAGTCAATGATCTTGAGGCAAAGGCTATTGGTCTTTCTGAGCCGTCTGGGAACTTATGTGACAACACGGCACCAATGCCATGGGGTGAAGCATCACGTGCCAGTCGAATAGGTAAGGATGGGTCAAAGTGAGCTAGCACCTCTTCTGAAGTAATGAGTCTTTTACTCTCTTGAAAAGCTTGTTCACAGCTGTCACTCCACTTCCATTGTGACCCTGTCTGTAGCAGTGCATTTAGTGGGTGTAACACTGTGGATAGGTTGGGCAAGAACTTGTGATAGTAGTTCACCAGTCCAAGATATGATCTCAACTGAGACACATTTTCAGGTGTTGGTGCATTAATCACAGCTTCAATCTTGTCTGGAGACTTGTGTAAACTGTCCTTGTCAATCACATGTCCACAGTATGAGATTTCCTTTTTGAAAAACTCACACTTGTCTCGGTTCGCTCGGAACCCATACTCCCGTAACCTGATGAGCACCTGTTTGAGGTTGGAAATGTGGTCGTTGTCATTCTTGCCAGTAATGATGAGGTCATCAAGATAACACCGAGTACCTGGGATCCCCTGCAGGACTTGGTCCATTGCC
The DNA here is from genome assembly GCF_052327205.1 of Somniosus microcephalus. Lineage (NCBI taxonomy): Eukaryota > Metazoa > Chordata > Chondrichthyes > Squaliformes > Somniosidae > Somniosus > Somniosus microcephalus. The sequence goes on along the minus strand of NC_140991.1, from coordinate 199,456,834 downwards.
AGATTGCAGGAGCTGATGCTATTCCGAATACCAGCCGATTGTACTGGTAAAGGCCTTTGTGCGTATTTATTGTCAGGTACTTCTTTGATGCATCATCAATTTCCATTTGGAGGTAGGCCTGGGCCAAGTCAATCTTTGTGAAGCGTTCCCCTCTTGACAGGGAAGCAAAGATGTCCTCAATGCGAGGCAATGGGTACTGTACTGTGTGGAGGACTGGGTTAACAGTCACTTTAAAGTCTCCACAGATGCGCATTTTTCTTGGCTTTCCTGGTTTTGTGCTGGAGGTTTTCTTCATCACTGGAACTATAGGTGTGGCCCATTCACTCCAATCCACCTTGGACAGGACCCCTAACTGCTCCAAGTTCTCCAGCTCTGCTTCTACTGAAGGGCGAATTGCATAAGGCACTGGTCTGGCCTTGTGGAACTTTTGATTTGCGTTCTCCTCAATCTTAATTTTTGCTTTCATGCCCTTAAGTGTTCCTATTCCCTTCTTGAACACTTCCTGAGAGTCAGAGAGTATTTGTGACAGTCTCTCAGGAATGGCGTTGCTGTCCTGCTTTGCTGACACAAATAGTGCTTGGATGGTGTGCCAATCCAACTGTATTTTCCTGAGCCATTCGCGTCCCAGCAATGGTGGTCCTCCATTTTCCACTACATAGAGGTTCAATTGCGGTATTTTTTTTCTTTGTATGTCACTGTCACTTTTATTTTACCTTTGGGGCACACTCTTTGTCCTGTGTATGTCTTTAACAGTACTTTAGTTGGCCTTAGCGGTATGTGTGAAAATAGTCATTTGTAGTCATGTACAGAGATCACTGTTAAAGCTGAGCCTGTGTCCAACTCCATTTTCAGCCTAACTCCTGCCACTTCTGGAGTAACCCATATTATTCTGTGATCCCCTGTCTCTTTCACACTGTGTAGTTTTAGACAAGCCCGATCCTCTTCCTCTTCCTCTGTGTCACTTTTTTCTTTATCTGAACTGTCTCCAGTCACGTAGTGTACCTCCTTGTATCTATCTTTGAAAGGTTTCTTGTTTTCAGTCACTTGATGTACCTTTTTGTTACTCTGTATTGTATCAGTTTTCGGCTTCTTATTTGCTTTGCAGACTCTTTCAATGTGCCCTCGTCTGCAGTCTTTATCTTTAAACCAAGTCATTGTGGTCATGTGACATTTTGCCACAGCAATAACACTTCTTTTTTTGCTTCAGTGACATTTTATTAGTTGAATATTCCAGAGATTTCTGTTGAATTTCTAAAGCGCCACATGCTGCTGCTTCCATTGATATTGCAATACTTAGAGCCTTCTCCAATGTGAGGTCTTTTTCAGACAGGAGCTTCTTTTGTGTGCTTTCACTTTGCATGCCACACACAAATCTGTCCCTCAATGCGTCTGATAAGCCCACTCCAAATTGGCAATGTTCTGATAATTTGCGCAACTTTGCCAAATATTCAGAAATGCTTTCATTTTTGCTCTGGTTCCGTTTATGGAATTTAAATCTTTCGGCTATGAGCAGTGGTTTGGGGCTTAAATGGTCTTGGAGTGTGTCCACTATTTGTTTGAATGTTTTGTTTGCTGGCTTTTCAGGGGTTAATAAACTACGTAGCAGCCCGTATGTCTTTGCGCCCATAACACTCAGCAAAACAGTGGCTTTCTTTTCTACCTCCACTCCGTTAGCCTCACAGTACAACTCCACTCTTTCAATGTAAGTTGCCCAGTCTTCAATGCTGCTATCAAATGCTGCAATCGTGCCAATCATCACCATTTTTTTTTCCAAACCCGTTTTTCTTTCTTTACTAGTTAGCTAGCGTCATGCAAGTCCTGTGCACTTTTCACTTGACTTGCGTATCCCCTGCCTAGCTTAGCAAACGTGCTCCGTTTTCTCTACCTTCTCGCTCCTTTCTTCCAAATTTCAGTGTCCTCTGGATGCGATGCCAGAATATGAAGACGTAGGTTCATAATTCTCGTCGCCAATTTGTTGTGTTTGTACCGCTATACACAACTACATAAAATAATAAAGCAGCAGAGACTGAGAGTAACTTCAAGTGATCTTTACTGGGTAACTGGAACTTCGGCACTGACTATACAAATCGATACGCGTCTGTTATATACGCTCGCAACTAAGGATGTACATCCGCAAAACAAAGTAGTCCCTTCAATGTTGTATACATTACAAAGCTGTTGGACTATAACCTGGTGTTGTGTGACTTCTCACATATGTCTAGCTGAGCTGCAAGCAGCTGCATTCCTTATTTTCCCACATGTATACTAAATAGTATGTGCTAATATGTTTCAATGCAGCAGGCATTCTTAGTTATCAGAGGATGAGCTGCTAGCCCCCATGATACACAGCACAAAGCAGAATCAAGAAAGCTTAGGCACCCTGTTGTTCATCAATAAGGTATAGGTATGCAGAAACAGTCGGAGACATCCTTAAGGGAAATCATGAGGAGTATTCATGAGCAATAAAAGGGCCAATGGGTGGCAAACCATATATTACAGTATTCCAAGCTTTGCAGCAAAATCAGGAATACCATATTGCCTGGATATAGCATGAACATGCACAGATAATTGAGCTTTAACAGCTTTTAACATATAGCAAGACATATGCATAGTCAATGCATACATGATAGGATGCTGTATGCTGCTGGAAGTACGGTTGCCTTTGGAGGGCAGCAGCAAATTGTTGAATAGTGGAGACAAATGCATGGGTAGATTCTGGATTTTTTAGTGATTACTTTTGAAAATCAGGGAGTGCTTGCGTGGAACTTTCTTGTAGGAGATCAAAGGGATCTGGTCGAGTCCATGATGGATCAGTACATGGTCTGTTGGAGAAGAAGTGACGATTGACAAAGGGCCAGTAATTCAGGTCGGGGGCTTGCCGCGCGTGCAAGCCCCCGATCTGCACTTACGCGACGCGCCGGCCGTTGAGCTTCAGGGACGCCTGGAATTACTGTTTTAAAATGTTGACTCCCGGGCAGCGTCTGACGTCACGCTGCCCAGGAGTGCAGCCAGCGTGAAGCCTGGAGTGCGCTGTGCAAGTGAGACACGCCCCTTGAGGTCTCATTTTAAAAGGACACGCCCCCAATGCTTCTCACAAGCTGCAAAGCATTTTTACACGTACAGCAGCATTTTCAATAGGTTTTTTGTATTTTTAAGAAGCTTTTGGTAACTTTTATAAACTTTTAAAAACGTTTAAATTATTTTGAAGAATCTGAAGTAGTTTTAAACAGAATTAAAGCGATTTCAGGACTTTTAAAAGCCCTGAAAGCATTTTTTTCATTCCATTTATTTAATTAGCAACGTCGTCGTCGTACGTGTCTTCACACTGTTCCCTTTGGGGAACGGTATGAAGTGGTGGAAGGATTTCTGGCTGTGATTAACGCTCCTTCCGTGACCGTAACCATCTTTGTACCAGCCATTAGGGTGGTTAGTCCTATGGCGGGAGGGTTTTACGGGCTCCCACAACCTATACGAGGGGGGGGGGGCCACCCACACCCACGGACGCAAATATCCCACTGGATGTCTACCCAGAATTTAGAGCCGGAGCTCCGACTCCACTTGCCGGGACTGTCTGGAGCGGGGTTCGAAACCCTACGCGGTGTGGCCCAGTGGCGGGGATGCTGCCGCTACGTCAAAGGCCCACTCAGATTAGCAACGTGAAATGGCTGGAATGAGCACAATTCACGGCATTAAAAGAACTCACAATTGAACTGATGATGACCTCGGCAATCTCCTCAATGAGGTGGAGGTGCAGCGCCTGCTCATCATTGGCAATGAGAAGTCCAAGGCGCCGCAAAAAGGACATGATAGCTTGGTCTTTCAAGTGGCAGCATAGGGCTCCAGTCATGGGGAGGGAAAAGGTGCAGGAAACGTAAGGGTGTCATCTTTTGTGCGGAGTGGGCCTTTTGCGTAGCGGTAAGCATCCCCGCCGCTGGGCCAGAAGGGGTAGGGTTTCGAACCCCGCTCCAGCCAGTCCCGGCAAGTGGAGTCGGAGCTCCAACTATAAATTCTGGGTGGACATCCAGCGGGATACTTGCGTCCGCGGGTGTGGGTGGCCCCCCCCCCCCTTCGGATGGGTTGTGGGAGCCCGTAAAACCCTCGCACCATAGGACTAACCACCCTAATGGCTGGTATGAAGATGGTTATGGTCACGGAAGGAGTGTTAACGTGGCCAGAAATCCTTCCACCACTTCATACAGTTCCCGAAAGGGAACAGTGTGAGGATACGTACGACGATGACCTCTTCCGCAATGCACCTCGGCAAATCGTGCAATTGTTAAATTTTTCATTTTATTGACATGTAAAATGTTGGCCCAGTAATTCCCTTCCAAACGCGCAAGTACGGTCGGGGTACTCACGCGTCTGGCCGGAGGAAATGCCAGTTTTCAGCATGCACAGCGCATGCGGGGAAAACCGGCATTTCCTGTCCTCTGAACGAAGGGGTTCAGAGACAGAACGCATGCGACTGCACAGGCAGCGCGTGCGCAGTAAAATTCGACGGTTTCATTCATGCTTTCAGTGAGGTTAAGTCCTTACAACTTACACATGAAAAAAGCATGAGTACAGTTGCTCCAGAGGCTGCGGAGGAAGATATTTTTTATCGTGGAGCTTCTGAAAGGCAATATTTTTGTTTGGGAAAGGGAGGAAAGTTATTTTAAGAAATGCCGAGGTAAGTTTTAAGGTTTATTTTTGTTTTTTAAAACGGGTTTTCAGTACTGTAGGTAGAAGGATCAATTGTGGCTATGTGAATTGAATTTGCTGTGTTTATTAAATGTAAAAATGACTCCAACATTTTTAATTAAGAAACTTTTCATCAGTAATATATTCTTTTAAGTAATTATGTATGTATGTCTGTATATATTCCTTTGCGTGTATGTATATATTCCTTTACTTATGTGTATGAATGTATGTATTTAATTATGACTTTCAGAGAAAGTAACTTATTGGAAAATCATAATTAAAAACATACATTCATACACATAAGTAAAGGAATATAAAACATACATACATATACGTAAAGGAATATATGCGGACATACATACATAATTACTTATTACTGATGAAAAGTTTCTTTCTTAAAAGTGTTGGAAATGTTACATTACTCATTTTAGAACACTCATTTTCACATTCAATTCACACAGCCACAATTGCTCCTTCTACCTACAGTACTGAAAACCCGTTTTAAAAAAAAAAATTAAACTTTAAAACTTACCTCGGCATTTCTTAAAATAACTTTCCTCCCTTTCCCAAACAAAAATATTGCCTTTCAGAAGCTCCAACGATAAAATATATCTTCCTCCGCAGCCTCTGGAGCAACTTTACACATGCTTTTTTCAAGTGTAACTTGTAAGGACTTAACCTCACTGAATCCATGAATGAAATCGACGAAGTTCACTGCGCAAGCGCTGCCTGTGCAGTCGCACGCGCTGTGCCTCTGAACCCCTTCGTTCAGAGGACTGGAAATGCCGGTTTTCTCCGCATGCGCTGTGCATGCTGAAAACCGGCATTTCCTCCGGCCAGACGCGTGAGTACCCCGACCATACTCACGCGTTTGGAACGGAATTACTGGGCCATTGTGTCCGACCCACATCGTATTGGCACCGCACGCTTTAGGATTCGGACTTGGTTGGGATTGGAGATCGGAGTTCGGATTGGGAGTTTTAGGATTAGGCGGCGCTCCTTTGTTGGTCTGGGCGGGATTAGTTTCTAAGAGAAGTGCAGCCGAGACCGATGGCGACGGGCGGTGACGCAGTGACTTTTTGAAGATCGTTGTTACGGTTCAGCCTCGCTGCTATGACAACCACACCGGCGGCATCAGCGCTCACCATGGAGCTGGCAACCTCGCAGTGCCGGTGGTGTTGATTGGATTAGGGAAGCTCGCTGTCGGAGTACGCGGCGCTGTGATTGGCGGGCGAGGCGGTGCTGCTGGTGTCTAAGGAAAGGTGAAAAATAAACGGAGTCGACTCGGATTGTAAAGGAGTGGGGCAGAGGGAGGGAGGGAGAGAGACGATGCCCGGTGTGAACTGCGGAGAAAATGAGAATCCGGTAAGTAAGAGAGGTGCCGCCAGTGACGGGGATTCCAACCAGAGGAGACTCTCCCCTCAGTACCACAAAGTGCCTCCTACCGACCCGAGAAATTTACAAGACTGGTACCAGAACTGAGAGGTTCTAACTACCAGGAAAGACTGAACAGGCTGGGTGGGCCTCTTTTCTCCTGAACATTTCCTTTCCCATCACGCCTATAAATAGTTTAATTTCCTCCCAGCTCTGTCCCAAGGAGAGGATCTGGATCCTTCCAACCAAGTTTCGCAGTGTCACCATCCCCAACCCCGCCCACACAAGGTGTAGTTAGTTCCCCTCAACTTTGAGAGTGAATTTGGTTCATCCTCTTTCCCGCTCATGACCACTGTTTCCCCCCCCCCCCCCCCCCCCTTCTGCTCCTACTAAGAAAAGCTTTGGGTGGCTAAGTGAGAAAGGCTGATAGGGTATTGGGAGGCTGGGTTGCAGTAGTGGAAAAAGGAATTTGAGATATAAAGGCATAATAAGAAAACATACAATTAGAAATGGAGTTTGATCTGTCAATCCTAATTGCACAATCTTCCTTACAATTTGTCATACCATCAAGATCACGTTGCATTTATATAGTGGTTTTAATTTAATGTAGGTTTAAAACAGTTAAAGTAGGTTTAAAGGGACAAAAAAAAATCAAAAGTGTAATAAACCCAACTGGAAGAGTGCCAATTTCAGTGATAGGAACAGGAGTAGGCCATTTAGCCCCTTGAGCCTGTACTACCATTCAATGAGATCATGGCTGATATGTGATCTAACTCCATATTTGAGAAGGGATCTAGCACAAGTGGACTGGAAACAAAGATTGGCCAGGAAAACAGTAACTGAGCAATGGCACGCCTTCACGGGCACAAACCAAGCATATTCCCATAAGGAGGAAAGATGGGGTATCCAAAGCTGGAGCTCCCTGGATCACAAAGGAAATAGAGGTCAAAATAAAACAGAAAAAGGAGCTTTATGACAAATGTCAGGTACAGAATACAGCATGCACAGGGAGAAATTATAAAAGGATTGATGTGCCTCAATAATTCCGAGACTCGATGTTAGCGAAACAAAACAAGGCTTTTATTAACTTAGAAGGTAACACGTAGTGGAGAGAGGTATCTTCCATCCGGAGGGCTGCAGTACTGGATATGAGGCCAGACTGAGCTTGCTTACATAGGGGCCAGGTATGGGCGGAGCCCTACACACAACACATTCCAATATACAATACAATGGTGAGGAAACGGAACTGGGGGAAGGGAAATGAAACTGAAACCGACCACAGTCACAGGCAGTGATGAATGGAATATTTCATCACATTCACCCCTTCTATAGATTTAGTCTGTTCGGGGGTTTGATAGTCCTCTGCGACCGACGTGGCTGTTGCGGTGCCGCGGGTGTCGGCTGGGTGTCCCCGGTAGCCTCTTGGGTCTCTGCCGGGGGTGCCGCCAGGGTTGTTGAAGGGGTAGTTGGTGGGGGTGCCGTTGGTCGATGTTCTTCCGGGGGTGATGAAAGAGTAGTGGGTGGGTAAGAGTCACTGCGATCGTTGTCGCTGCTATCGCCGTGGTTGTTGTCGTTACCGGCTGGGGCGACGTCTTTTATGGACACGGTGTCCTCCCTTCCGTCGGCGTGCCGGACATATGCGTATTGGGGGTTGGCGTGGAGTAGGTACACTGGCTCCACGAGAGGGCCCGTCTTGTGGCCCCTCACATGCCTTCGCACGAATACCGGACCTGGGGTGGAGAGCCATGACGGCATGGATACGCCTGAGGTGGATTTCCGGGGAAAGACAAACATTCGTTCATGAGGCGTGGCATTAGTGGCAGTACACAATAGCGACCGTATCGAATGGAGCACATCCGAGAGGACTTCCTGCCAGCGGGAGATAGGGAGGCCCTTGGTCCTTAGAGCTAGAGTGACTGCTTTCCATACTGTCCCGTTCTCTCGCTCCACTTGGCCGTTACCCCGGGGGTTGTAGCTGGTGGTACGGCTCGTGGCGATCCCCCTGGACAGCATGTACTGGCGTAGCTCTTCACTCATGAAGGACGCCCCCCTATCCGTATGGATGTAGCTCGGCATACCGAACAGGCAGAACAGGCTGTTGAGGCATTTAATGACCGTGGCGCTGGTCATGTCTGGGCAGGGGAAGGCGAATGGGAACCGGGAGTATTCGTCCACAATGTTCAGGAAGTAAACATTGCGGTCGACAGACGGGAGGGGGCCCTTGAAATCTAAGCTGAGCCGCTCAAAGGGCCGTGTGGCTTTGATTAAGTGGGCTCTATCTGGGCGGTAGAACCGAGGCTTGCACTCAGCGCAAGTGCGGCAGTTCCTGGTCAGAGACCGAACTTCCTCAATCGAGTAGGGTAAGTTACGGGACTTTATGAAGTGGAACAGCCGCGTGACCCCTGGGTGGCAGAGGTCGTTGTGGAGGGTCTGTAGCCGATCCCCGGTGGCGCTGGCACACATCCCTCGTGAGGGCGTCAGGGGATTCGTTAAGGGCCCCTAGCCGGTAAATGATGTCATACTCGAAGGTGGAGAGCTCGATCCGCCACCTAAGAATCTTATCATTTTTAATCTTCCCCCTCTGTTTATTATTGAACATAAACGCTACCGACCGCTGGTCGGTAAGTAGGGTGAAGCGTTTGCCGGCTAGGTAGTGGCGCCAGTGGCGCACTGCCTCCACGATGGCTTGGGCCTCCTTTTCCACGGAGGAGTGTCTGATCTCGGGCCCTTGGAGGGTCCTCGAGAAGAAAGCTACGGGCCGCCCCGCCTGGTTGAGGGTGGCCGCCAAGGCGAAGTCAGATGCATCACTTTCCACTTGAAATGGAGTGTTCTCGTCCACTGCCTGTAGCGTGGCCCGCTCAATATCCTGCTTAATGCTTTTGAAGGCGGCGTGGGCCTCAGCAGAGAGCGGAAAAGAGGATGCTTTCAAGAGGGGGCGGGCTTTGTCGGAGTAGTTGGGGACCCATTGGGAATAATAGGAAAATAACCCCAGGCACCTTTTCAGGGCTTTGGGAGTGTTGGGCAGGGGCAGCTCCCGTAGGGGGCGCAATCGGTCGGGGTCTGGTCCGATTTCCCCATTCTCCACCACGCTGCCTAGTATGCAGAGGCGCGTGGTGTTGAAAATGCACTTGTCCTCGTTGTAGGTGAGGTTGAGTTTTTGTGCGGTTTCCAGGAACCTCTCGAGGTTCGAGTCGTGATCCTGCTGGTTGTGACCGCAGATGGTGACGTTGTCGAGGTAGGGGAAGGTTGCCTGCAAGTGGTGGTCATCGACCATGCGGTCCATCTCCCTCTGGAAGACCGAGACCCCATTCGTCACCCCAAAGGGGACTCTGAGGAATTGGTAGAGGCGTCCGTTCGCCTCAAAGGCGGTGTACGGGCGGTCCTCTGGTCTGATAGGGAGCTGGTGGTACGCTGACTTAAGGTCGATGGTGGAGAACACCCGGTATTGGGCGATTTGGTTCACCATTTCTGATATGCGGGGTAGCGGGTAGGCGTCTAGTTGGGTGTACCTGTTGATCGTTTGGCTATAGTCGATCACCATCCGTTTCTTCTCGCTACCCCTTACCACTACCACTTGGGCGCGCCACGGGCTGTTGCTGCGTTCAATAATGCGCTCTTTCAGGAGCCTGTCTACCTCGGTCGCGATAAACCGCCTGTCCTCCCAGCTGTACCTCCTGCTTTTGGTCGCTATTGGCCGGCAGTTAGGGGTAAGGTTCGCAAATAGCGAAGGCGGCTTTACCTTCAGGGTAGCCAGACCGCACACTGTGAGGGGCGGCTGGGACCCACCGTACTTGAGCGTGATGCTTTGGTGGTTGCACTGGAAATCCAGGCCCAAGATCACGCTCGCACATAGATTCTTCATGATTAGTACTTTAAAATTATCATATACAGTTCCGTTAATGGACAATTGTACCGTGCAGTAACCCAGAATGGTCGATGTCTGGGTTTTATCAGCCATAGAGATGGTACCCTGAGTAGGGACCACCTTTAGGGAGAGTTGTTGTGCCAGTTCAGGGTGGATAAAACTCTCCGTGCTTCCACTGTCAATTAAACATTTAACCCTGCACCCATTTACCTCGATGTCCACCATTGATTTGGATAGCGGGTGCGGCCTGGTCTGGTCCACTGTGACCGATGCCACTGTAGGGCCCTGATCGATACAAGATGGTGTCCACGCTGTCTGCTCATAAGATGGCGGACCCCACGAGGTCGGGCAAGATGGCGTCCAAGATGGCCGCTCCCACGGCGCGCACGCGGTGGTGGCGGGTTTTCCGGCGGTTGGTTTTCCGGCGGGGTTCCCTCTGCACACCTTCCCGAAGTGCCCCTTCTTACCGCACTTAAAGCAGGTGGTGCCTTTCGCCGGGCACAGGTTTCTGGTGTGCTTTGGCTGCCCGCAGAAGTAGCAGTTGGGTCCCCGACGCGTCGCGGCTGTCGTAGGGCTTCTGGGGGGAGAGCGGGGCCCCGACGGTGTCGGGCTGCCGGGCAGGGAAGATGCCTTCCAAGATGGCGGCGCTCTTGGTGCACACGTGGCGGTGTGGACGGCGCGGGCTGAAGAGTAGGCGTCCGAGTTTCTCTGGGCCACATCCAGGGATCGCGCGGTGTCCGCAGCCTGTTTCAGGTCCAATCCCATTTTTTCCAGCAGTCTTTGCCGGATGTAAGTGGAGCTGAGGCCTGTGATAAAGGCATCGCGAACAAGCTCGTCAGTGTACACTGCGGCTTTTACATCTCGGCACTTGCAGTCTTTGCCAAGCATTTTCAGGGTGTCTAGGAACTCCTCCACCGATTCCCCAGGTCGCTGTGCGCGAGTAGCGAGCAGATGCCTAGCATACACCTCATTCGTAGGCTGCTGGTAATGCGCCTTTAAGATGTCGCAGGCGGCCAGGTACGTGTCGGCGTCTTGGATGAGGGGGTAAACCCGGTGGCTTACCCAATTCCGCAGAATTCCGAGTTTCATACTCGCAGCGTCCGTAGCGTCTTTGACGGCTGCGGAATTGTCCAGGAAGAATTCCATACACATAAACCAGTGTCCGAAGCGTGCTGATGCGTCCGGAGCTTGCTGATCCAAATCCAAACGTTCGGGTTTCAGGAGTTGATCCATTGTGTTGAAAAATAAGTTAATAAAATTGATGTGCATCAATAATTCCGAGACTCGATGTTAGCGAAACAAAACAAGGCTTTTATTAACTTAGAAGGTAACACGTAGTGGAGAGAGGTATCTTCCATCCGGAGGGCTGCAGTCCGGGATATGAGGGCAGACTGAGCTTGCTTACATAGGGGCCAGGTATGGGCGGAGCCCTACACACAACACATTCCAATATACAATACAATGGTGAGGAAACGGAACTGGGGGGAAGGGAAATGAAACTGAAACCGACCCCAGTCACAGGCAGTGATGAATGGAATATTTCATCACAAGGATGTAAGGGCAAAGTGAGAGTATGACAAAAGACTAGAAGGTAACATAAAAGGGAATCCAAAAATCTTGTATCAACATGTAAAAGGACAGTTAAAGGAATGGTGGGGCCGATTACAGACAAAAGAGGAAATCTTCGTATGGAGGCCGAAGGCATGACTGAGGTACTGAACGAGTACTTTGCATCTGTCTTCACAGAAGAAGAGGATGTTGCAGTGTGTGGGGTGGGGCGGGCGTAGAGATATTGAATAGGATAAAAATAGATAGAAAGGAGGTACTAAATAGGTTGACATTACTCAAAGTTAACAAGTCACCCGGTCCAGATGGGATGCATCCTAGGTTGCTCAGGGAAGCTAGGGTGGAGATTGAAGAAGCTCTGACCACAATCTTCCAATCCTCCTTGGATATGGGAGTGGTGCCAGAGGACTGTAGGATTGCAAATGTTACACCCCTGTTCAAAAAAGGGGAGAGGGAAAAACCTGGTAACTACAGACCAGTCTAACATTGGTGGTGGGAAAACTATTAGAGACCATTGTCAAGGACAAAATTAATTCTCACTTGGAGAAGCATGCGTTAATAATGGACAGCCAACATGGATTTGTTAAAGACAAATCGTGTCTGACTAACCTGATTGAGTTCTTTGATGAAGTAACAGAGAGGGTTGGTGAAGGTAGTGCAATAGATGTATATATGGGCTTTCAAAACATATTTGGTAAAGTACCGCATAACAGCGTTATTGGGAAAATAGAAGCAGATGGTATTAAAGGGATGGTGATAACTTGGGTACCTAATTGGCTATGGGATGGGGGTAGAGAGTAGCGGTGAACAGAGGTTTTTCTGATGGATGGAAGTATGAACTGGGGTCCCCCAGGGGTCAGTATTAGGACCATTGCTTTTCTTGTTATATATAAATGACCTGGACTTGGGTATTGGCAGCACAATTTCAAAGTTTACGGATGATGCAACATTGGTAAACAGGATAGTAGCAGACTTCAGGAGGACATCACGGTGGCATAGTGGTTAGCACTGTTGCCTCACAGCGCCAGAGACCCGGGTTCGAATCCGGCCTGGGGTGACTGTCTGTGTGGAGTTTGCACATTCTCCCCGTGTTTGCGTGGGTTTTCTCCGGGTGCTCCGGTTTCCTCCCACAGTCCAAAGATGTGCGGGTTAGGTTGATTGGCTATGATAAATTGACCCTTAGTGTTAGGGGGATTAAATACGTGGGGTTACGGGGATAGGGTGGGATATGTGTTGGTGTAGGGGTTACGGGGATCGGGTGGGATATGTGTCGGTGCAGGCTCGATGGGCCGAAATGGCCTCTATCTGCACTCTGTGATTCTGTGACATAGGCAGACTGGTGAAATGGGCAAACACATGGCGGATGCAATTTAATGTGGATAGGTGTAAAATGATGTACTTTGCGAGGAACTTCATCTAAATGGTACTATTTTGAGGGGGTGCAAGAGCAGAGGGACCTGGGGGCGCCAAATCACAAATCTTTGAAGGTGGCAGGGAAAGTTGATCAGGCAGTTTAAAAAGCATATGGGATACTTGGTGTGGTGTATGTAACCTGTTCCACCTTAAGAGAACTACCTTAAGAGATGTACTACTTTCTCTTGTAAGAAGTCACACAACACCAGGTTATAGTCCAACAGCTTTATTTGAAATCACAAGCTTTCGGAGCGCTGCTCCTTCTTCAGGTGAAGTGGAGAAATGCATAAAGACACAGCTTATATAGTCAGAGAATCATGTCAGATGTTTACAGGTAACCTTTCCAACTGCCATTTATCACACCTCGGCAGAGAGATAATCACAGCAGTCAAAGGTGTGAATGGTGTCCAAACAGGTCAGTCAGGGAAACATTACATCAAAGAACAATGAGGTGGGGTCACAAGGGGTCAAATATTGCAGATGCTGGGGTCTGTATGAAAAACAAAAAAACAGACAAAAAACATTTTTTTTGGCTGGAAATCACAGCAGGTCCGGCCGCATCTGTGTAGAGAGAACAAGCCAATGTCGACTCGAGTCTGGATGACCCTGCATCAGGTGGGGTTACATGTAGCGTGACATGAACCCAAGATCTCGGTTGAGGCCGTCCTCATGAGTGTGGAACTTGGCTATCAGTTTCTGATCGACGATTTTGCGTTGTCGTGTGTCTCGAAGGCCACCTTGGAGAATGCTTACCCGAAGATCGGAGGCTGAATGTCCTTGACTGCTGAAGTGTTCCCCGACTGGGAGGGAACACTCCTGCCTGGTGATTGTTGCGCGGTGTCCGTTCATCCGTTGTCGCAGTGTCTGCATGGTCTCGCCGATGTACCATGCTCCGGGGCATCCTTTCCTGCAACGTATGAGGTAGACAACGTTGGCTGAGTCACATGAGTATGTACCATGTACCTGGTGGGTGGTGTCCTCACGTGTGATGATGGTATCTGTGTTGATGATCTGGCATGTCTTGCAGAGGTTGCTGTGGCAGGGTTGTGTGGTGTCGTGGTCGCTGTTCTCCTGAAAGCTGGGTAATTTGCTGCGAACGATGGTCTGTTTGAGGTTAGGCGGCTGTTTGAAAGCGAGTAGTGGAGGCGTGGGGATGGCCTTAGCGAGGTGTTCGTCGTCATCGATGACATGTTGAAGGCTGCGAAGAACATGGCGTAGTTTCTCCGCTCCGGGGAAGTACTGGACGATGAAGGGTACTCTGTTGGTTGTGTCCCGTGTTTGTCTTCTGAGGAGGTCTAAGCGATTTTTCGCTGTGGCCCGTCGGAACTGTCAATCGACGAGTCGAGCGTCACATCCCGTTCTTACAAGGGCGTCTTTCAGTGTCTGTAGGTGTCCATCGCGTTCCTCCTCGTCTGAGCAGATCCTGTGTATTCGCAGGGCTTGTCCATAGGGGATGGCTTCTTTAACGTGGTTAGGGTGGAAGCTGGAGAAGTGAAGCATCGTGAGGTTGTCCGTGGGCTTGCGGTAGAGTGAAGTGCTGAGGTGTCCGTCTTTGATGGAGATTCGTGTGTCCAGGAATGAGACTGATTCTGAGGAGTAGTCCATGGTGAGTTTGATGGTGGGATGGAACTTGTTGATGTTATCGTGTAGTCTTTTCAGTGATTCTTCGCCGTGGGTCCATAGGTAGAAAATGTCGTCGATGTATCTGGTGTATAGCGTTGGTTGGAGATCCTGTGCAGCGAAGAAGTCTTGCTCGAACTTGTGCATGAAGATATTTGCGTATTGGGGTGCGAATTTGGTCCCCATGGCTGTTCCGTGTGTTTGGGTAAAGAACTGGTTGTCGAAGGTGAAGACATTGTGGTCAAGGATGAAGCGGATGAGTTGTAGGATGGCGTCTGGAGATTGGCTGTTGTTGGTGTTGAGTACTGAGGCTGTTGCAGCGATGCCGTCATCGTGGGGGATACTGGTGTAGAGTGCCGAGACGTCCATCGTGGCGAGGAGTGTTCCTGGTTCAACTGGCCCGTGGGTGCTGAGCTTCTGTAAGAAGTCTGTAGTGTCGCGACAGAAGCTGGGGGTTCCCTGTACGATGGGTTTCAGGATGCCCTCGACATATCCAGAGAGGTTCTCACACAGGGTTCCGCTGCCTGATGCGATAGGACGTCCAGGTGTGTTGGCTTTGTGTATCTTTGGGAGGCAGTAGAAGTCTCCCACGCGGGGAGTACGTGGGATGAGAGCATGTAGGATGCTTTGAAGGTCTGGATCGAAGGTTTTGATCAGTCTGTTGAGTTGGCGGCTGTGTTCTTTGGTCGGATCTGCGGGTAACTGTCTGTAGTGTTCCTGGTTGTCCAGTTGTCGGTATACTTCTTTGCAATAGTCCGTTCTGTTCTGTATGACGATGGCACCACCTTTGTCTGCTGGTTTGATGACGATGTTGCGGTTGGTCTTGAGAGTGTGGATGGCGTTGCGTTGTGCTCGGGTGACATTCTGGACTGTCTTGTGAGTGCGGCTGATGATTCTGGCGTTGATGCATCTCCTGACAGCTTGAGCATACATGTCAAGCTTAGGGCAGCGACCCTCCGGAGGGGTCCAATTTGACTCTTTCTTCTTCGGTTGCTGCACTGCGGATCCCTCTGTCTGCTGTTCCGGATCATTGATTGTCTCATTGGGTTCGCTGCTGACATCTTGGGATTTGTGGAAGAATTCCCGGAGCCTCATTCTCCTGATGAATTCCTCTGTGTCTGCCGCGAGACCGATGGGGTCCATTTTGGTGGTGGGGCAGAAATTGAGCCCTCGGCTGAGAACTTCAATTTCGTCTGGTTGAAGGGTGTGGTCGGACAGGTTGACGATGGATTTCCCTGTGGTTTCAACCGTGGTACCGGGGGAGGCTTGGTTGCTGCTGCTGGTGATGCCAAGTTTCTCAAGCTTCCTGCAAGACATGCCAGATCATCAACACAGATACTATCATCACACGTGAGGACACCACCCACCAGGTACATGGTGACTCATGTGACTCCGCCAACGTTGTCTACCTCATACGTTGCAGGAAAGGATGCCCCGGAGCATGGTACATCGGCGAGACCATGCAGACACTGCGACAACGAATGAACGGACACCGCGCAACAATCACCAGGCAGGAGTGTTCCCTCCCAGTCGGGGAACACTTCAGCAGTCAAGGACATTCAGCCTCCAATCTTCGGGTAAGCATTCTCCAAGGTGGCCTTCGAGACACACGACAATGCAAAATCGTCGAGCAGAAACTGATAGCCAAGTTCCGCACTCATGAGGACGGCCTCAACCGAGATCTTGGGTTCATGTCACGCTACATGTAACCCCACCTGATGCAGGGTCATCCAGACTCGAGTCGACATTGGCTTGTTCTCTCTACACAGATGCGGCCGGACCTGCTGTGATTTCCAGCCAAAAAAAATGTTTTTTGTCTTTTTTTGTTTTTCATACAGACCCCAGCATCTGCAATATTTGACCCCTTGTGACCCCACCTCATTGTTCTTTGATGTAATGTTTCCCTGACTGACCTGTTTGGACACCATTCACACCTTTGACTGCTGTGATTATCTCTCTGCCGAGGTGTGATAAATGGCAGTTGGAAAGGTTACCTGTAAACATCTGACATGATTCTCTGACTATATAAGCTGTGTCTTTATGCATTTCTCCACTTCACCTGAAGAAGGAGCAGCGCTCCGAAAGCTTGTGATTTCAAATAAAGCTGTTGGACTATAACCTGGTGTTGTGTGACTTCTTACATTTGTCCACCCCAGTCCAACTCCGGCATCTCCACACCATGGCTACTTTCTCTTGGCTGCTGTATACTGTAATACCGGTGGTGACCACACCGGTATATAAGTGTTGTGTAGGGATTTGCTGGGCAGTTCAGCCCTGACCTCCGAATAGTAAAGACCTGTTAAAGTTATTCTTGTGGTCTGTGTCCAGTGATTTATAATAAGCATAACTGGGACACACAGACTTAACAGTGGCGACGAGTCCGATCTTACCCTGCGGCAGTTTTACATCCAAGGCAGCTTCGTCCTCAGAACGGGCGTCGAGAAGAGGCATCCGCCCTCATCATCCTGCTGAGCACCATCGCACGGGAGGCATCGAGAACCCGGGTTAAAAAGAAAAATTCTGACCACGAAGCCCTCCATCAGCGACAGGCAGTGATCATCCCTTCTACCACGGTGGTGGGTAAGCCGATCAGCGACACGAGCAGAAAGTCGGCCGCGTTGACTGTGGAGTGGGGGAGGGAAAACGGAGGAAAAAGGGCGGAGAACTCGACCACGGCCGGTGAAAAGGGCCGGGCTGCAATCGAGGCTGAGAGGCGCAACGACTGGGGCAGCTTAAGGCACGAGAGCCGCAGAGAACTCAAACGTAGCCGGTGTAAAGGACCGGGCTGCATGCGGGACTGAGGCGCAACAGCAGGGGAAGCGTGAATGCCCACGGGAACCGCGGGGGGGAGTAAAAGCAGCGTCGGGGAATTGAGAACCGCTGGGGAGGCGAGAACGGCAGCAGCACGGCAATCGCCATTGCAGCTAGCGGGGGAAGAAGGCAAATGCGGGAATCTGCCATTGTAGTCGGCGGGGGAAGAAGACGAGTGCGGAAAAGACCGCCAAGCGCGGGAAGCCGCCATTTTAGTAGGCGGGGGAAGAAGACAAGCGCGGGAACCCGCCATTTTGAGAAAAAGAAAAATTTAAAAACTTGCAAGGATGCCTAAACATGGGAACATTAATACCTTTGATAGCGATATCGAAGATTGGACCACGTATGTAGAATGCATGGAAGTTTATTGTAAAGCAAATAAGGTACCAGATGATGAGAAAGCACTAACCTTATTAAGCTCAATGGGTGCGAAGACATACGGGCTATTGAAGCACCTTCTGTCACCAGATAAACCGGCGGATCAGACTTTCGCAAATATTGTTACTGTCCTGAAAAATCATTTAAACCCCACGCCGCTGATGATAGCGGAACGATTTAAATTTTACAGAAGAACGCAGCTGAAAGACGAAAGCAACGCTGAATTTTTAATTGAACTGCATAAGCTATCAAAGTACTGTCAGTTTGGAACAGGACTAGCAGATGCGCTGAGAGATAAATTTGTGTGTGGATTGTTAAAAGAAGGAACACAAAAGCGACTGCTTGAGGAGAATGATCTTGCGCTTGATAAAGCTGTCACTATTGCAGCATCGCACGAAGCCGCAGCGAGAGGCATTGCGGAAATGCAGCTATGGTCACCGGAACTCAGCACCAATCAAATGGTCTTGGGTACAGTAAAATGTTATCGTTGTGGAAAGACAACGCACGATCAGAACCAGTGCTGGTTCAAAAATCAGGAATGCAGAAAATGTGGCAGGGCAGGCTTGGTCACATAGCTAAAGTATGCCGGTCAGGAAAGAAGACCAGCAACACAAAGTCACCACAGGAAAAGTACAGAAAGGTACACAAGGTGACAGAGAACAGTTCGAACGAACAGAAGTCAAATTCAGACTCCAGCAGTAATGAACTGGGTAGTCTAAGAGTACACAATGTTGGTAATGAAGCAGACCTCCAAACAATCTGGGTCACACTTCAGATAGCAGGAGTCCAAGTGAAGATGGAATTGGACACTGGATCGGCATTGACGGTCATGAATAAGCAAGATTACAAAAGGTTATTCCCACATATTCCCCTACGGGATACGGAGATTGTATTGAAAACATACACGGGGCAAAGAGTATACCCCATCGGAAAGATAAAGGTAAAGGTGGTCCACAAGGGCAAAGAAAGCCGAGGAATGGACTTATATGTGCTACCTGAGGGAGGTCCACCACTACTGGGACGGGAGTGGATTAGGAAAATAAATATGGACTGGCATTCCTTAAAAGCACTAACGGTAGATTCCGGTAAAAAAGATGTCAAACCTAAACGATTGTCCAGAATATTGGACGATGCTAAAGAGGTGTTCCAACAGGGACTGGGAACACGGAGAGGAATTACGGCAAACATCAAGGTTGAAGAACATGCAAACCCGAAATTTTTCAAAGCCAGACTGGTACCTTATGCGAAACGACCTGCTGTGGAAGCTGAGCTGGAAGGGCTAGAACGTTCAGGAGTACTGTCTAAGGTAGACTGGAGTGAGTGGGCCATGCCCATTGTCCCCGTCATGAAGCGTTCATCGAGCAACAAGCCGGGGGAACCGGGGAAGGTTCGCATCTGTGGAGATTTCAAGATCACTGTTAATCCGGTGCTTCACACAGTGCAGTATCCGCTTCCACGGATTGAGGATATCTTCGCTTCGTTGTCTGGCGGGAAACACTTCACCAAGATAGACCTGGCGCAGGCATACTTACAGATGGAAGTTGAGGAAGAGTCACGCCAGTATCTCACGATCAACACGCATAGAGGCTTGTACCGGTATAATAGACTGGTTTTTGGAGTGGCATCGGCTCCAGCAATTTGGCAGAGGGCCATGGAGCAGGTATTACAGGGAATTCCAGGCACACAATGTTACCTGGACGATATTCTGATTACAGGAGATGATGACGAGGAACACCTTGCAAATTTGGAACTGGTGCTCACCAGATTGAAAGAATATGGACTTCGAGTTAATTGCCAGAAATGTGAGTTCTTTCAGAAGCGGATCTCGTACTGTGGTCATGTCATTGACCAGGAGGGGCTTCATAAGTCTCCTGACAAGATCGAAGCTGTTGTGAAGGCTCCCGCTCCGGATAATGTATCCCAGTTGAGGTCGTTCCTAGGGTTGACTAACTATTACCATAAGTTTCTGCCAAATTTATCCACGGTGCTGCACCCGCTGAACGCTCTTTTGCAGAAGGGAGTACCATGGAAGTGGAGCGAGGACTGTAAGAGGGCCTTTCGCAAAAGCAAGGCATTGATCACCTCAGAGGAAGTGTTGGCTCACTTCAACCCAACGCTGCCTATTCGTTTGGCTTGTGATGCTTCTCCATATGGTATTGGGGCAGTACTCTCACACAAGTTGCCAAATGGCCTGGAGAGGCCAGTTGCGTTCGCATCCAGATCATTGACCTCCGCTGAGCGCAACTATGCTCAGATAGATAGGGAGGCTCTCAGCCTTGTGTGGGGAGTAAAGAAGTTTAATCATTACCTGCAGGGCCAAAAGTTTACGCTTCTGACAGACCACCAGCCGTTGGTATCCATTTTTAACCCTAAGAAGGGTGTTTCGGTGATGACAGCACAGAGACTCCAGAGATGGTCCCTTTTCCTAGGGGCACATCAATATCAGATCGAATTCAAAGGTACAAAGCAGCATGGTAATGCTGATGGGCTGTCGCGCCTGCCACTACCTACAGAGGAGGAGGCACCGACGGTTGACCCTGTTGAGTTATTTCACTCGACCATCATCGAATGTTTACCAGTCACCAATGCAAGTATTGAAAGAGAAACCAGGAACGACCCGACACTGTCCAGGGTCTACGAAGTGACAGTGAAGGGATGGCCAGCACATGGTGATCCACTGTTACCGGCATTCTCAGCAAGACGAGAACAGCTGTCCGTCTGTCAAGGAACATTGATGTATGGAACAAGGGTGATTATTCCTCCTAAGTTAAGAGAGAGAGTTCTAAAGGAACTGCATGAAGGTCATCTGGGGGGAGTCAAGATGAAAAGCCTTGCTAGGGCTTATGTGTGGTGGCCGGGTATCGACCAACAGATAGAGGAGCTGACGAAAAGCTGCTCAGGGTGCCAAAAAGTTCAAAATGCACTTCCGATTGCACCGCTGCATCCATGGGAATGGCCTTCAACCCCATGGCAACGTGTACATATTGACTTTGCTGGTCCATTCATGGACTCCATGTTTTTAATTGCGGTGGACGCACATTCCAAATGGCCAGAAGTGATTAAGATGACTACCACTACCTCGGAAAAGACGATCGCGGTGCTAAGAACGATATTTGCAAGAAATGGATTGCCAGAACAAATATGTTCAGACAACGGACCGCAGTTCGTGTCAGAAGAATTCCAGAAATTCATGAAGAAGAATGGGGTGAAACATTATACCTCTGCCCCATATCATCCGGCTACAAATGGGTTGGCCGAGAGATTTGTACAAACGTTCAAAAAAGCAATAAAGGCCATGAGCGAAGATCAGATTCCACTACAACACAAGGTGGACAAATTCCTACTGGCATATCGAAATGCCACTCATGCAGTGACAAACCAAAGTCCTGCCATGATGTTCTATAACAGGAGGTTGCGGTCCAGGTTGGACTTGTTAAAACCAAATGTGCGGAGGGAAGTTGCAGTTCCAGCATATAAATAACAAGACCACTCGGAGTTTCGAAATCGGACAACCAGTGTTAGCCCGGGACTATAAGAATGAGAAATGGCAATCTGGAACAATTCGGGCCAGACAAGGACCCCTGATGTACACGGTAGATATTGGTGAAAATGTAATACGGCGTCATGCTGACCAACTGGTAGAATCGAGAACAAGGGTCGAACCCATGGTTATGGCAGAGACAACCGTGGAAGAAGTTGGTGAACCTGAAGCATCTACCTCAGAAGTGAATGTACCTGATGATGATGTCCAATCCATAAGAGACCAACTAGATGAGTCACCCCAGCAACGAGAATCAGAGACCCCTGAAAGGCGTTATCCAACTCGAATCAGGAGGCCTCCTCAGAGACTGAATCTTTGAACTGTTTTGCATGAAGTTGTATATATGTTATTATGTTATGTTAAATGGGGATATAACTGTTAAGCTAAAAAGGGAGGATTGTGGTGTATGTAACCTGTTCCACCTTAAGAGAACTACCTTAAGAGATGTACTACTTTCTCTTGGCTGCTGTATACTGTAATACCGGTGGTGACCACACCGGTATATAAGTGTTGTGTAGGGATTTGCTGGGCAGTTCAGCCCTGACCTCCGAATAGTAAAGACCTGTTAAAGTTATTCTTGTGGTCTGTGTCCAGTGATTTATAATAAGCATAACTGGGACACACAGACTTAACACTTGGCTTTGTAAATAAGGGCATTGAATACAAAAACAAGAAAGTAATGCTAAGCCTTTACAAATCACTGGTTAGGCCTCAGCAGGAGTATTGTGTACAATTCTAGGCACAACAGTTTAGGAAAGATGTTAAAAAGCTGGTTTTCCTGTAGCTGGGCTCAGGAAGTCTCCCTTGTTTCAGGGCCTATAAAACAGGCTTCGAAGTGCGATTTTGCACTGAGTGTGGTTTCAACAGAGTGCTGCGAGTTGGGTGAGTCGGAGTTGGGTGAGAAGTGGAAGGAGGAGCTCCCTTGCTTCGCCTTTATTTCTCCTAACTTTTCACCCTGTAGGAAGAGGCAGGTGTCGGGAGCAGCAGGAGAGTAGTGAGTATTTAAACTCACTTTCACGGGCTTTTTCTCAAAGGCCGGTCAATTTCGCAGACCGGCGGTGGCATTCCAGAGCCACGCCACGATTCAAAAAGTGACACGGGCAAGAGGAAGCAGCTGATTGGGTGAGTACGGCCAGTTGAGTATTTATACTATTCTATAGTTTGACAGTTAAGGTTAATAGTTTATAAAGTTTAGAAGGTCTTAATTTTTGTGGTTATAGTTTCTAAGGTCTCTGTTGTGTATCAGGGAGTGCTAGTAACCAAGGGCCCTTGAGTATATCATTTAATTGTAGTGTAATTGGTGGTATTGATTTGATTTAATTTAATTTAAATTAATTGAAGGGTAAGTCATGACAGCAAAGCTCGGCCCCATGGCATGCTCCTCCTGCACTATGTGGGAAATCATGGACACTTCCTGTGCCCCTGAAGACCATGTGTGCGGGAAGTGTATCCAGCTGCAGCTACTGGCAGACCGCATTGCGGCGCTGGAGCTGCGAATGGATACATACTGGAGCATTCGCGATGCTGAGGACATCGTGGATAGCACGCTTAATCAGTTGGTCACACCGCAGGTAAAGGCTGCACAGGCAGGAAGGCAATGGGTGACTGCCAGGCAGAGTAGTAGGCACAGGCAGGTCATGTAGGGGTCCCCTGTGGCCATCCCCTTTTCAAGCAGATATACCAATTTGGATATTGTTTAGGGAAATGGCTTATCGGGGGAAGGGAGCAGCAGCCAACTTCCTGGCACCGTGGGTGGTTCTGCTGTACAGGACTGGAGGAAAAAGAGCAGAAGAGCTATAGTGATAGGGGATTCTATTGTAAGGGGAATAGATGGGCGTTTCTGCGGCCGCAAACGTGACTCCAGGATGGTATGTTGCTTCCCTGGTGCAAGGGTCAAGGATGTCTCTGAGTGGCTGCAGAGCATTCTGGAGGGGGAGGGTGAACAGCCAGTTGTCGTGGTGCATATAGGTACCAATGATGTAGGTATAAACCGGGATGAGGTCCTAAAAGCTGAATATTGGGAGTTAGGAGGTAAATTAAAAAATAGGACCTCAAAGGTAGTAATCTCAGGATTGCTACCAGTGCCACGTGCTAGTCAGAGTAGAAATAGAAGGATATTTCAGATGAATACGTGGCTAGAGGAATGGTGCAAGGGGGAGGGATTCAAATTCCTGGGACATTGGAACCGGTTCTGGGGAGGTGGGACCAGTACAAACTGGACGGTTTGCAGCTGGGCAGGACTGGGACTGATGTCCTAGGGGGAGTGTTTGCTAGTGCTGTTGGGGAGGGTTTAAACTAAAATGGCAGGGGGTTGGGAACGTGTGCAGGGAGACAGAGGAAAGGGAAGCAAGGATAGAAGCAAAAGACAGGAAGGAGAAAAGCAAATGTGGTAATCAGAGAAATCAAGGGTTTAAATCAAACATGGCCACAGTAAATAATTCTAAAAGGTCTAAGAGTGTTAAAAAAAAAACAAGCCTGAAGGCTTTGTGTCTTAATGCGAGGCGCATTCGTAATAAGGTGGATGAATTAGCTGCGCAAATACATGTAAACGGATATGATATAATTCGGATTACGGAGAAATGGCTCCAGGCTGACCAAGGCTGGGAATTCAACATCCAGGGGTATTCAATATTCAGGAAAGACAGGCGAAAAGGAGGTGAGGTAGCATTGCTGGTTAAAGAGGAGATTAACACAATAGTAAGGAAGGATATTAGCTCTGATGATGTGGAACCTGTATGGGTAGAGCTGAGAAATACCAAGGGGCAGAAAACGTTAGCGGGAGTTGTATACAGACCCCAAAACAGTAATGCTGAGGTTGGGGATGGCATTAAACGGGAAATTAGAGATGCGTGCAATAAGGGCATGGCAGTTATCATGGGTGACTTTAATCTACATATAGATTGGGCTAACCAAATTGGTAACAATACTGTGGAGGAGGAATTCCTGGAGTGTATACGGGATGGTTTCCTGGACCAATATGTCGAGGAACCAACTAGAGATCAGGCCATCTTAGACTGGGAATTATGTATTGAGAGAGGATTAATTAGCAATCTTGTTGTGCAAGGCCCCTTGGGGCGGAGCGATCATAATATGATAGAATTCTTCATTAAGATGGAGAGTGAAGTATTTGACTCTGGAGACTAGGGTCCTGAATTTAAATAAAGGAAACTACGATGGTATGAGGCACGAGTTGGCTAGGATGGATTGGGGAACATTACTTAAAGGGGTGACGGTGGATAGGAAATGGCAAACATTTAAAGATTGCGTGGATGAACTACAGAAGCACTCACTTCTGTCATCATGAAGTGCTTTGAGAGGCTGGTCAAAATCCACATCAACTCCTTACTAACTGACACACTGGACCCACTCCAATTTGCTTACCGCCCAAAAAGATCTAGGGATGATGCCATCGCCACTGTACTGCACACTGCCTTATCACACCTGGATAAGAGGAACACCTATGTGAGAATGTTGTTCATTGATTATAGTTCAGCATTCAGCATTCAGGCAAAAGTGAGTGCACGAAACAACATCCTGAATAAGCTCACTAACACAAGATGGGGAGCAAGCCCAATAACATTGCGAACCAGTGCACTTGCTCTTTGCTATTCCACTGCCGAATATGCCTGCCCTGCATGGGAAAGGTCTACTCATGCCAAGAAGATGGATGCCGTTCTGAATGCAAGCTGCCGATTTATCACAGGTTGCTTAAAACCAACAAACACCAACAGCCTATATATCCTGGCGGGTATCGCTCCCCCTGATATAAGAACAACGGTAGCCAGCAAGAAAGAGCGACTCCGTCAAACATCAGATGAGAGGCACCCTCTGCATTGTCATACACCTACACCCAGCCGCCTAAAGTCAAGGAAGAGCTTCATGAACAGTGTTGTTCCATTACAATCAACCTCATCTGAAGCCCGCATCGCCTTGTGGAAAGACAGGCTCGCCAGTCTTGAACAACCCCCAGCGATGGAAATTTTACCTGATGAAAGCCTTCCCCCAGGAGCTAATTGCAACTGGGCAATCTGGAAGTGCCTTAACAGACTTAGGACCGGTGTAGGTTGCTCAAAGGTGTCACGAAGCAAATGGGGATATTCAACCAGCCCGACAACTTGTGAATGTGGAACGGAGGCACAGACTATGCAACATCTCCTGCAATGCCCATCGTTCGAGGAACCCTGCACTGTTGCAGATCTTGCCGAATCCAACAACAAGGCGCAAAAAAGTGTCCAGTTCTGGCTGGGCTATGTATAGACTGTCCGTGGACACGATAAGAAGAAGAAGAAGCATTCAGTACCATTATGCCCTCCAAGCTTGTCAACAAGCTCAGTGAGCTAGGACTTAACACCTCCCTATGCAACTGGATCCTGGACTTCCTGACGGGCAGACCCCAGGTGGTGAAAATAGGCAGTAACACCTTCTCAACACTAATCCTGAACACGGGAGCTCCCCAGGGTTGTGTGCTCAGCCCCCTTCTGTACTCCCTGTTTACTCACGATTGCGTGGCCACGCACAACTCCAACTCCATCATTAAGTTTGCTGTTGACACTACCGTTGTAGGCCTGATCACAGATAGCGATGAGACAGGCTACAGGGAGGAGGTAAGAGCTTTAGCAGAATGGTGCAAGTACAACAACCTCTCCCTCAACATCAGCAAAACAAAGGAGATGATCGTGGACTACAGGAAGCGGCAGGGGGAGGGACACACCCCAATCTACATCGAAGGGGCTGAGGTGGAGAGGGTCAGCAGCTTCAAATTCCTGGGTGTATTCATTACGGAGGACTTAACGTGGTCACATCACATCAACGTCGTAACGAAGAAGGCATGCCAACGCCTGTTCTTCCTCAGGAGACTGAAGAAATTTGGAATGGCCCCCCAGATTCTCACCAACTTCTACCGGTGCACCATCGAGAGTATCCTGTCCGGCTGCATCACTACCTGGTATGGCAACTGCACTGCCACAGACCGCAAGGCTCTACAGATGGTGGTGAAAGCTGCACAACATACTATAGGAATTAAACTCCCTGCTGCCCAGGATATCTACCTCGAGAGGTGCCGGGGGAAGGTCCTGAGAATCATTAAAGACGCGAGCCACCCCAGCCACAACCTCTTCGCCCTGCTCCTGTCTGGTATGAGATACCGAAGCATACGGTCTCATACCAGCAGGTTTCGAAACAGCTTCTACCCCCAGGCCATCATGAACATATAATTTATTATTATTTATTACTGTTGTTTTATTATTGCTGTATTTCTATTAGTACTTTATCATTATTATGCCATATTTATTCTAATGTTGGGAGGACTCATAAAAATCAACATTTCATTGTGCAGTACACACGTCTGCTGCATATATGACAAATAAAATTGAATTGAATTGAATTTGTTCATCCCTGTCTGACATAAAAATAAAACAAAAATGGTGACTCAACCGTAGCTAACCAGGGAAATTAGGGATAGCATAAGATCCAAGGAGAGGACATATAAATTGGCCAGAAAATGCAGCAAACCTGAGGATTGGGAGCAGTTTAGGATTCAGCAAAGGAGGACAAAGGGATTAATTAAGAGGGGGAAAATAGATTATGAGAGTAAGCTTTCAGGGAATATAAAAACTGACTGTGAAAGCTTCTATAGATATGTGAAGAGAAAAAGATTGGTGAAGTCAAGCGTAGGTCCCTTGCAGTCAGAATCAGAGGAATTTATAATGGGGAACAAAGAAATGGTAGACCAATTAAATACATACTTTGGTTCTGTCTTCACAAAGGAGGACACAAATAACCTCCCAGAGATGTCAGGGAACATAGGGTCTAATAAGAGGGAGGAACTGATGAAATCAGTATTTGTAGGGAAATGGTGTTAGGGGAATTGACGGGATTGAAGGCCGATAAATCCCCAGGGCCTGATAATCTACATCCTAGGGTACTTAAGGCAGTGGCCCTCGAAATAGTAGATGCATTGCTGGTCATCTTCCAAAATTCTATAGACTCTGGAACAGTTCCCATGGATTGGAGGGTAGCTAATGTAACCTCACTATTCAAAAAAGGTGGTAGAGAGAAAACGGGGAATTATAGACCGGTAAGCCTGACATCGGTAGTGGGGAAAATGCTAGAGTCCATTATAAAAGATGTATTAGCAGAGCACTTGGAAAACAGTGACAGGATCGGACAAAGTCAACATGGATTTACAAAAGGTAAGTCGTGCTTGACTAATCTACTGGAATTTTTTGAGGATGTAACTGGTAGAATAGATAAGGGAGAACCAGTGGATGTGGTGTATTTGGACTTTCAGAAGACTTTCGATAAGGTCCCGCATAAGAGATTAGCATGCAAAGTTAAAGCACACGGGAATGGGGGTAAGGTACTGTCTTGGATAGAGAACTGGTTGGCAGACAGAAAGCAAAGAGTTGGAATAAATGGGTCCTTTTCCGAGTGGTAGGCAGTGACTAGTGGGGTACCGCAGGGATCGGTCCGAGGACCCCAGCTATTCCCAATATTTATAAATGATCTAGACGAGGGAACTAGATGTGCTATCTCCAAGTTTGCAGACGACACAAAGCTGGGTGGGTGTGTGTGCTGTGAGGAGGATGCAGAGAAACTCCAGTATGATTTGGACAGGTTGGGTGATTGGGCAGATGCATGGCAGATGCAGTATAATGTGGATAAATGCGAGGTTATCCACTTTGGTGGCAAAAACAGGAAGACAGATTATTATCTGAACGGCAATAGATTGGGAGAAGGGGAAGTGCATTGAGACCTGGGTGTCCTTGTTCACCAGTCGCTGAAGGTAAGCATGTAGGTGCAGAAGGCAGTTAAGAAGGCAAATGGTATGTTGTCCTTCATAGCAAGAGGATTCGAGTACAGGAGCAAGGATGTCTTGCTGCAGTTGTACAGGGCCTTGGTGAGACCACACCTTGAATATTGTGTGCAGTTTTGGTCGCCTTGTCTGAGGAAGGATGTTCTTGCCATGGAGGGAGTGCAGCGAAGATTCACCAGACTGATCCCTGGGATGGCAGGAATGATGTATGAGGAGAGATTGGGTCGATTGGGCTTATATTCGCTGGAGTTTAGAAGAATGAGAGGGGATCTCATTGAAACTTATAAAATTCTAACAGGACTGGACAGACTAGATGCAGGAAGGATGTTCCCGATGGCGGGGGAGTCCAGAACCAGGGGTCACAGTCTAAAGATAAGGGGTAAGCCATTTAGGACAGAGATGAGGAGGAATTTCTTCACCCAGAGAGTGGTGAGCCTGTGGAATTCTCTACCACAAAAGGCAGTTGAGGCCAATTCATTAAATACAGGAAACTCTTTTTTATCCGGCACCAACGGGACCGGCGTGGTGCTGGTTGATCAAAAAGTCCGGATTACAGAGAGGTATACTTACCAAAGTACGAGAGCCCCGTACACGGCCACAGGTGCAGGAGCCCCGGTTACACGGCACTTGTGCAGGAGTCCCGGTTACACGGCCACAGATCCAGGAGTCCCTGTTGCACGGCTACAGGTGCAGGAACCCCGGTTACACAGCCACAGATCCAGGAACCCCGGTTACACGGCCACTAATATATAGTAAAACTTAATTGAACCTACTCCTGAATCTTCTCGGTTAAGAGAGATTTCCGGATATTTAGGTGCCGGTTAAAAGAGAGTTTCCTGTATATTCAAGAAGGAGTTAGATATATTTCTTAAGGCTAAAGGGATCAAGGGATATGGGGAGAAAGCAGGGACAGGGTACTGAATTTGGATGATCAGCCATGATCTCATTAAATGGCGGAGCAGGCTCGAGAGGCCAAATGGCCTACTCCTGCTCCTATCTTCTATGTTAAGGCCCTGGAGAGGGTTCAGAGGAGGTTTACCATGATGATACCAGGGATCAGTGTGTTGGAATCAGATTCCATAGTAACTTTCAGAAGACAATTGGATATGTGCTTGAAGAGGACTAATTTGCAGGGTTATGTGGAAAAAGCTGAGATGTGGGGCTAAATTGGACAGCCCTTTCAATGAGCTGACACAGGCACAATGGGCTTCCTATGGTATATGACTCTAATGTAGAATAACGTCCCAAGGCACTTGACGGAAGTATATCAGGCAAAAATGGTGATTGGGCAGAAACATGGCAAATGCACTATAATGTGGATAAATGTGAGGTTATCCACTTTGGTGGCAAAAACAGGAAGGCAGATTATTATTTGAATGGCAATAGATTGGGAGAAGGGGAAGTGCAAAGAGACCTGGGTGTCCTTGTGCACCAGTCACTGAAGGTAAGCATGCAGGTGCAGCAGGCAGTTAAGAAGGCAAATGGTATGTTGGCCTTCGTAGCAAGAGGGTTCGAGTACAGGAACAAGGATGTCTTGCTACAGTTGTACAGGGCCTTGGTGAGACCGCACCTTGAGTATTGTGTGCAGTTTTGGTCGCCTTATCTGAGGAAGGACATTCTTGCCATGGAAGGAGTGCAGCGAAGATTCACCAGGCTGATACCTGGGATGGCAGGAATGACGTATGAGGAGACATTGCGTCGATTGGGCTTATACTCACTGGAGTTTAGAAGATTGAGAGGGGATCTCATCGAAACCTATAAAATTCTGTCAGGCCTGGACAGACTAGATGCAGGAAGGATGTTCCCAATGGTCGGGGAGTCCAGAACCAGGGGTCATAGTCTAAGGATAAGGGGTAGGACATTTAGGACTGAAATTAGGAGGAATTTCTTCACCCAAAGAGTGGTGAACCTGTGGAATTCTCTGCCACAGAGGGCGGTGGAGGCCAGTTCATTAAATATATTCAAGAAAGAGTTGGATATATTTCTTAAGGCTAAAGGGATCAAGGGATATGGGGAGAAGGCAGGGCCAGGGTACTGAATTTGAATGATCAGCCATGATCTCATTGAATGGCGGAGCAGGCTCGAAGGGCCGAATGGCCTACTCCTGCTCCTATCTTCTATGTTTCTATTAGGGGTGACAAAAAGCTTGGTCACAAAGGTGGGTTTTAAGGAGAGTCTTAAAGGAGGATAGGGAGCTGAAGCTTGTTAGGGAAGGCTGAAGGCATGGCTGCCAAGGGAGGGAGTAGGCTCAAGGCAGAATGGCAATGTTGCGAATAATCTGCTTCAATTTGAGACAGTGGCTGGAGAGGGGATGTGATTGTTGGCAATGGTACGGATTTTGTGGTGGAGGCTGGCCTTCCCAATGTTTAACTGGAGGAAATTGCGGCTCATCCAAGACTGGATGTTGGACCAGCAGTCTGATAACATATAGGCAGCAGAGGGATCGAGAGAGTCGGTGGAGAGATAGAGCTTTGCGTCCTCAGCGTACTTATGGAAGCTGACCCCATGTTGTCAGATGATGTTGTCAAAGGGTGAAGTGGGAGCTGTGAAGTAATCTGGAGTTGGCGGAAAGAGGTTATGGTCTAGGATATAACGCAGGTTGATGGAGCTGGAGTTAGACTCAATGTTGTTAACAGGAACCAAAAGGGATGGCTTTGATTTTTCTGATGTTGAGCTGAAAGAAATTCTGATTCTTCCCATGACCTGATCATAGGTTCATATTGGCTCATCGTGCCTGTGTTGGCTCTTTGGTAGAGCTATCCAATTAATCCCAGTCCCCTGCTCTTTCCCGATAGCCCTGAAAGTTTTTTCCCTTCCAAGTATTTATCCAATTCTCTTTTAAATGTTACTATTAAATCTGCTTCCACCACCTTTTCAGGCAATGCATTTCAGATCACAACTCACTGTGTAAAAATATGTTTCTTCATGTCGCCTCTAGTTCTTTTGCCAATCACCTTAAATCTGTGTCCCTGGTTATCGACCCTTCTGCCACCGGAAACAGTTTCTCCTTATTTACTCTATCAAAACCATTCATGATTTTGAACACCTTTATCAAATCTCCTCTTAATATTCTCTGCTCTAAGTAGAACAACCCCAACTTCTCCAGTCTCTCCACATAACTGAAGTCCCTCATCCCTGGTACCATTCTAGTAAATCTCTTCTGCACCCTCTCCAAGGCCTTGACATCCTTCCTAAAGTGTGGAGCCCAGAATTGAACACATTGGCTCAGAAATTCGGGTCGGAGTCTTCCCGCGGGTGCAAGCCCCCGACCTGCACTTACCTAGCGCGCTGGCCGTTGAGCTGTGGGCCCGCGAGGGATTCCGATCCTGGGCCTCCTCCAACTGCCGGCGCGCAGTGCTTGCATATCCCAGGGGCGCAGTTAGTTCGATGCGTCCCCTGGGATCACGTGGGCCATGGAGAGCCAATGGTAGCAGGGAATGCTTCATTCATAAGTTTGACAGGAAGAACTGTCAAACCTATAAATACTATAAGCCCCAAAACATCACTAAAACTTCAAATACATTTTTTTTTTTTAAATCACATTTTTAAAATAACTATAAATTACATGAAATAACTATTTTAAACAATAATTTAAATTTTTGAAAAAGTTAATTACGATTTCTAACGGGGCTAAAAATAAACTTACCTTTCTTTAAAGTATTTAAAAATAATAAACCTGTGGAAAAAATGTTTTAATTTTAATTAATTCACCACTTACCTTGTTAAAAGCAGGCCTTGCGCCTGCTTTTTAAAAGTGTAACTGCTGGAGACTTACCCTCCCGGAGATACCTGCAAACCTGTAAGTTCGATGCGCACCCGTTCCACCTGTCAACCCCTTCTTTCAGGGGAACGGAAGTGCCGGTTTCCCACGCACGCGCAGTGCATGCATGAAACCGGCACTTTCGTTGGGCCTGCGGGTGAGTACCCCGTGCGTACTCAGGCGTTGGGACCCGAATTTCTGGGCCAATATTCCAGCTGAGGCCTAATCAGTGTTTTACAAAGGTTTAGCATAGCTTCCTTGCTTTTGTACCCTATTGCTCTATTAATAGAGCTAAGGATCCCATATGCCTTTTTAACAGCCTTCTGAACTTGTGCTGCCACCTTCAAAGATTTGTGTGTGTACACCACCAGGTCTCTCTGTTCCTGCACCCTCTTGAAAATTGTACCATTTAGTTTATATTGCCTCTCCTCCTGCTTCCTACCAAAATGTATCACTTCATACTTCCCTGCGTTAAATTTCATCCGCCACGTGTCTGATATTAGAAGAATTATTTTTTTGTTTCTAGCTTAGTTGCTATGCAAAATAAATGCACCTACAAAAAAAACAGTTTTATGGTATTTTGAATAACTTATTTTAAAAAGAAGCTGAAATGTATCTGGTTAACAATGAGATTGAAGGATATATGGATAATAGAGACAAAAAGATATTCACATATTCTGGGAAAAACAATGATTTCTGTGCTGTTGGGATCAAGCAAATATCAGTTGTGGAAAGTAACTGTGAGCATCGGACCAAGTATATTGATATCCTGGTTAGTTTAGGAGGGCAGGGAGAAATTTCATAGAGCTTTATCTAGAAGATTTTCATTTTGGTTAACTTATACATAGTTCATGGAAAAATAGATTGAATAGCCTCATATCAATCCACACTTTCTTATGTTTCTATGTCTTTATACTGGTTATGCTATATGCAACATCATATAACAGGACTAAGCATGTGTTTTAATGTGGCTAGTGAATAACATACAGTTGCCCCTAAATTGGTCAATGTGATATGTATAAATAATACATTCTTCCTTTGTTAAATTATTTACAGTAAGTTATTAAATCTAACCTTACTGAATAAATAAGAAGTTTGTGTGGTTAGTACCATGTGTCAGCTTTGGCTCAGTGGTAACAATCTTACATATGAGTTAGAAGGCTGTGGGTTCAAGCTCCACACCTTGAGACTTGAACGCATAACCTAGGCTTCATGTAGTACTGAAGAAGGTATGTGTATATATTACCTTAGAGGGAGGGCAGCATAGGTTTACTAGACTGATTCCTGAGATAAGGGGATTGTCCTATGAAGAGAGATTGAGTAGACGAGGCCTATATTCCCTAGAGCTTAGAAGAATGAGAGGTGACCTCATTGAAACATATACAATTCTTAAGGGGCTTGACAGCTGTGTCAGCGGGTAGCACACTCGCCTCTGAGTCAGAAGGTTGTGGGTTCAAGTCCTACTCCAGGGACTTCGAATCATAGAATGGTTACAGCACAGAAGAATGCCATTCGGCCCGTCTAGCCCATGCCAGCTCTCTTCAAGAGCACCTCCGCTAGTCCTACTCGCCCACCCTTCCCCCGTAGTCCTGCAAATGTTTTTCTTTCAGGTACTTATCCAACTCCCTTTTTAAAACCACGATTGAGTCTGCCTCCAGCACCCTTTCAGGCAGTGCATTCCAGATCCGAATCACTTGCTGAGTAAAAAAGTTTTTTCTTGCATCGCCTTTGGTTCTTTTGCCAATCACCTTGAATCTGTGTCCTCTGGTTCTCGACCCTTCTGCCAATGGGAACAGTTTCCCTCTATCTACTCTGTCCAGACCCCTCATGATTTTGAACACCTCTATCAAATCTCCTCTCAACCTCTGTGCGCTAAGGAGAACAACCCCAGCTTCTCCAATCTATTCACTTAACTGAAGTCCCTCATCCCTGGAATCATTCTCGTAAAAATTTTTTGCACCCTCTCTAAGGTCTTCACATCCTTCCTAAAGTGCGGTGCCCAGAATTGGACACAATACTCCAGTTGAGGCTGAACCAGTGTTTTATACAGGTTCATCATAATTTTCAGGCTTTTGTACTCTATGCCTCTATTCATGAAGCCCAGGATCCCGTAAGCTTTTTTAATCGCTTTCTCAACCTGCCCTGCCACCTTCAACGATTTGTGCACATATAACCCTAGGTCTCTCTGTTCATGCACCCACTTTAGGATTGTACCCTTTACTTTATATTTCCTCTGCTCATTGTTTCTACCAAAATGTATCACTTCACACATTTCTGCATTAAATTTCATTTGCTACGTGTCTGCCCATTTCACCAGCCTGTCTATGTCCTCTTGAAGTCTATCACTATCCTCCTCACTGTTCACTGCACTACCAAGTTTTGTGTCATCTGCAAATTTTGAAATTATGCCCTGTACACCCACATCCAAGTCATTAATATATATCAAGAAAAGCAGTGGTCCAAGTACCGACTCCTGGGGAACACCACTGTGTACCTTCCCCCAGTCCGAAAAACAATCATTCACCATTACTCTGATTCCTGTCACTTAGCCAATTTCGTATCCATGCTGCCACTGTCCCTTTCATTCCATGGGCTTCAACTTTGCTGGCAAGCCTATTATGTGGCACTTTGTCGAACGCCTTTTGGAAATCCATGTACACCACGTCAACCGCACTGCCCTCATCCAAAAACTCAATCAAGTTGGTTAAACACGATTTGCCTTTAACAAATCCGTGCTGGCTTTCCTTAATTAATCCACACTTGTCGAAGTGACTGTTAATTTTGTCCCTGATTATTGTTTCTAAAAGCTTCCCCACGACCGAGGATAAACTGACCGGCCTATTGTTGCTGGGTTTACCTTTACACCCTTTTTTGAACAATTTGTTTCTCCTTTCTAATGCTCCATCCTGGTTCCCATCTCCATGCCACCTTAATTTAAACCCTCCCCAACAGCACTAGCAAACCTCCCCACGAAAATATTGATACCGGCTCTGTTGGGGTGCAACCCGTCTGGCCTGTACAGGTCCCACCTCTCCCAGAACCGGCCCCAATGCCCCAGGAATCTGAAGCCCTCCCTCCTGCACCATCTCTCTAGCCACGCATCCATCTGCTCTATCCTCCTATTTATATACTCACTCGCGTGTGGCACCAGGAGTAATCCAGAGATTACTACCTTTGAGGCCCTGCTTTTTAATCTCTTTCCTAGCTCCTTAAAATCTGCCTGCAGGACCTCATCCCTCTTTCTACCTATGTCGTTGGTACCAATATGGACCACGACCTCTGGCTGTTCACCCTCCCCCCTCAGAATCTTCAGCAGCCGCTCAGTGACATCCTTGACCCTGGCACCAGGGAGGTAACATACCATCCTGGAGTCACGTCTGTGGCCGCAGTAATGCCTGTCTGCTCCCCTAACTATCGAATCCCTTACCACTATTGCTTTCCCTGTCTTTCTCCTCCCCCCCTACCCCCCCGGTGTACAGTGGAGTCACCCATGTTGCCATGGACTTGGCTCTGGATGTACACCCCATTTCATGATTCTGAAACTTATTGTAATTTATATGTCAATAATTATGGCAAAAGTCACTATCTTGTAGGAGAAACCATGTTATGTAGGAAATAAAAAGGGACAACTGACTAATTATCTGCAATAAATATTCGAATAGCTTGGACTTTGTTTTTGTGGTGTTGGTTTAACATGAAGTTAGAAATTAACTTATAATGATAGAAGGTAGAGACTTTTTTCTAAATTAAATACAAACCTTTGAGTAAAGCTGAAAAGCTGTCTTCTAGAATGAGGTAAATCTCAACCATGATCTCTCCCGCACCCTACCCCCCGATCTCCCCCGCACCCTACCCCCCCGATCTCCCCCGCACCCTACCCCCCCCCCCCGATCTCCACACTCCCTTACCCTGACCATGATCTCCCTACTCCCCGCTATCTCTCTCTCCTTCCTCTTTGCTCCCTGGTTGCGGCTTTGTGCCAGAGACTTTCTCGCCCGACAGTCACAGTGGCTGTCGGGAGGGAAACCCGGTGAAAAAATGTAAAATACATCCTGCTGCTAATCTCAGCAGGATGTCCGGGAAACCCGGGTTTTCCACCCAGAACTCATCCCTCCACGCCTTCCTGTAAATATCGAGGCCACTGCTTCTGATTTGTTTGTTACTTCTGACTTTACAGACTTTACACCATGTACTGTTTCAATAAATCACTGTTGATGTTTGCATTCACTATAAAGTGGTGTTTTGGGTCATCCTGATGGTTCCATGGATTGCACCCAGTACAGTCTATAAGGTCATGTATTTGATTTCTGGTCTGTGCTGTGTTAGCTCAGGATTAGGCTATGGTGCTCCCATAATTAAATAGCCCACTCAACACTTTGGAAAAGCTTACACATGAAGAATGACTGCTCAAGTGAAGCCTGTTGGCACCATGGTACTGTAAACCAACGCGAGTCATTGCCTTCAGAAGACAGGGGAATAAAACTGGAAGGAATCAAAATTGTGTTTCCAAAGGTCCCTGCCAGAATAGAAATAAGATTGCATTTAGGTTTTGTTAAGATTTTGACCTATTTTTGTTTCCACAGGAATGGTGTTTTTAACACTGTTTAACTGAAACTTTACAATGCTTGAACAAGACAAAAAGTTCAAAGTTGCAGTGAAAGCATCAGACACCAAGCTCAAAAGAACTGCAGACAAGTATGTTATTCTATTACTGACCGTACTGACAGATTTTCATGATCTTTCAATATTTAAGAGAATTTAAAAATATTTTTAACCTGTTAACAGTGGATGTGATTTGCATTGAAACTATACAGTACCACTTTTTGGAAGTGTCTGGTTACTACTTCTGACTTTACAGACTTTACACCATGTACTGTTTCAATAAATCTCTCTGTCATAGTGTATATGTAAAAAAAAACAATGGATTGAAAAGCACAGTGTATAGTGTATGTTCACAGTAAAGAGGAGAAAGCCAGTACTGATGCACAGCATAAAAACAGTTGTCAAGATGAATTTGGCATCACACATGCTTTTGCAATATTGAACTGTAAAAAATGGTCCCGGTAAAGACCCTCGTTTACAGCACTTGGCAAAGTAATTTCATTAAAACACCATTAACGCTGAAAGAGGTAAATTTTTTGAATTTGTGCCACTGCTGTGGAACCTCGCGCACCAGCAGCGAATATTGGAAAATTAATGAACAGAAAATCATGTGCAGTGTGCCTGCGATTTTCTAATATACACTGCCGGCTGGCAATATACCCCACTGTAGTGTCCGAGGATCAATAATACTCGGACTGCAGGAGAACAATAAAACAGGTATTTACTGAACAGAGAGTAATTCGAGACTGACGTACAGAAGCCTGCTATGGCTTTATATACAGGGGTGGTCACTGCCGGTACTGCAGTATAGAATCAGTTCTTCTCTTAAAGGTACATACACAACAATTCCTCCCCTTTTAGATAAACAGTACATAACATTCATTTAACAACTAAATAATAACTAATTACAATTACAATTTTCTCTGTACTATATACATCAACTGAAATAATCATTTATAAGTTCAGTCTTTGAGGAGGCTTCCTGATCCTGACTGGATAGCACCTTTCTCGAGTATCCTGTTCTTGCGGCGGAGTTGATTCTGGTTCATTGTCATTGGTTGGTTCGTCAGCTTCCAATACCACTGCTTCTGAGGTAGACGCAATCTGTACTTCGGGTTGATTACCAAGTGCCCCTGCTCGTGGTATGGGTTTGGCTTGTTCCTGTGACTCTAGAATCTGGTCAGCATGGCGTCTCACGATGCTCTCTCCAACGTCCACTGTGTACATTAGTGGTCCCTGCTGTGTGCATATCGTTTCTGGCTGCCATTTTTCTGTTCGGTAGTCGTGGGCCAAGACTGGTTGCCCTATCTTGAAGCTCCTGGTTGGCTTCTCATTTATGTGCTGGAATTGCTTATCCTCAACATCTCGTCTTATGTTTGGTTTGAGCAAATCCAGGCGACATCTTAGCCTTCGGTTGAAGAACATTATGGCTGGAGCTTGGTTGGTGACTGCATGTGTCGCATTCCGGTAAGCAAACAAGAAATTATCCACCTTGTGTTGTAGTGGTATGTCGTCATTATGCATTGCCTTTATTGCCTTTTTAAAGGTCTGAACAAACCTCTCAGCCAATCCATTTGTGGCTGGATGATATGGGGCAGATGTGTAATGCTTCACCCCATTATTCCTCAGAAACCTCCGGAAATCCTCTGACACAAACTGTGGCCCATTGTCGGAGCAAATCTGTTCTGGCAAGCCATTCCTGGCGAAGATGGTCCGTAGGACTGCAATAGTTTTCTCCGTGGTGGTGGAGGACATTTTGATGACCTCTGGCCATTTTGAATGGGCGTCCACAGCGATTAGGAACATTGAGTCCATAAATGGACCAGCAAAATCAATGTGTACCCGTTGCCATGGAGATGAGGGCCACTCCCATGGATGTAGCGGGGCCTGTGGTGGAGCGTTTTGGACCTTCTGGCATCCTGTGCATCTCTTGGTCATATCCTCGATTTCCTTATCGATTCCCGGCCACCACACAAACGCCCTGGCTAGGCTCTTCATTTTTACCCCTCCCAGATGACCCTCATGAAGCTCATTGAGCACTCTATCTCTCAACTTGGGTGGAATTACCACTCGGGATCCACACATCAAGGTCCCCCGGCACACTAACAGCTGCTCTCTCCTTGGCGAGAATGCTGGCAACAGTGAGTCGCCATGTGCTGGCCATCCCTTCACCGTCAAATCATAGACCCGAGAGAGTGTCGGGTCATTTCGGGTTTCCTTCTCTATACTTGAGTTTGTAACAGGTAGACATTCGACTATGGTCGCATGGAATATCTCAACAGGGTCCACTGCAAGTGCTTCCTCTACCGTAGGCAACGGTAGGCATGACAGCCCATCAGCGTTTCCATGCTGTTTCGTACCCTTGTACTCTATGTCGTACTGATGTGCCCCTAGAAAAAGTGACCAGCTTTGCAGCCGTTGCGCCGTCATCACCGGAACGCCCTTCTTTGGGTTAAAAATGGAGACCAGGGGCTGATGATCAGTCAGTAGGGTGAATTTCTGCCCGTGCAGATAATGATTGAACTTCTTCACCCCCCACACCAGGCTGAGGGCCTCCCTGTCAATCTGGGCGTAGTTACGCTCGGCTGAAGTTAACGAGTGCGACGCAAAGGCTATTGGCCTCTCTGAACCGTCAAGGAATTTGTGTGACAGCACTGCTCCGATGCCATAGGGAGACGCATCACATGCTAACCGAATCGGTAGTGTTGGATTGTAGTGGGCCAATACTTCTTTTGAAGTGATTAGGCATTTACATTTCTGAAAGGCACGCTTACACTCATCACTCCATTTCCATATTACTCCAGTTTGCAGCAGGGCGTTCAGTGGGTGCAGAATTGTAGATAAATTGGGCAAGAACTTATGGTAGTAGTTCACCAACCCGAGGAACGACCTCAGTTGCGACACATTTTCCGGTGCTGGAGCCTTGACTACAGCCTCAATCTTGTCCGGCGACTTATGCAACCCTTCCTCATCAATCATGTGGCCACAATACGAGATTTGTCTCCTGAAGAACTCGCATTTGGGGCGGTTGGCTCTTAGCCCATATTCCTGTAATCTCGTGAGCACCTGCTCCAGGTTGGCAAGGTGTTCACTGTCATTTTCGCCCGTAACCAGGATGTCGTCCAAATAACACTGGGTCCCCGGGATCCCTTGCAGGACTTGTTCCATCGCCCTCTGCCAAATAGCCGGGGCTGATGCTACCCCAAATACCAGTCGATTGTACTGGTAAAGACCTTTGTGAGTGTTTATCGTGAGGTATTTCCTAGACGCTTCTTCCACCTCCATTTGTAGATACGCTTGGGCCAGATCAATCTTTGTAAACCGTTTCCCTCCAGATAGTGAGGCGAAAATATCTTCTGTCTGTGGAAGTGGATATTGTACTGTGTGCAGGACTGGGTTCACAGTTACCTTGAAGTCCCCACAGATGTGAACCTTCTTCGGTTCCCCAGGCGTGCTGCTCAATGATTTCTTCATTACAGGAACGATGGGTGTGGCCCACTCGCTCCAGTCCACCTTGGACAGCACACCCAAACGCTCCAGACTCTCCAGCTCTGCTTCAACGGCTGGGCGGATCGCGTAAGGTACCGGTCTGGCCTTAAAAAATTTGGGGTTTGCGTTATCTTCGATTTTTATCGTTGCCGTTACTCCTTTTAGAGTCCCAAGTCCTTGTTGGAACACCTCTTTCGCGTCAGTTAGAATCTTTGACAGTCGTCCAGGTGTGACGTCATCATCCTTTTTATCAGTCACAGTTAGCGCCTGAATGGAATGCCAATCCAATTGTATTTTTTGGATCCATTCATGTCCCAATAATGGTGGTCCTCCATCTCGTAGTATATATAGATACAGTTTCTGTGTTTCCTTGCTGTTGTATTCAACTGGCACCCTTATTTTTCCTCTGGGGTAGACTTTTTGCCCCGTGTATGTCTTCAATACAATGGACGTGTCCTTCAAGGGTATGTGTGGGAATAGCCGCTCATAGTCTCGTCGATTCATGACAGTTAGGGCTGATCCTGTATCCAGTTCCATCTTTACTTGGGACCCTGCTATCATGAGGGTGACCCAAATGGTTCGGTGATCCTCCTTTGCGATCACGTTGTGTAACTTTAGACAACTTAGTCTCCTGCTCCCGGAGTCATTATCACTCTCCTGATCTTCCGAACTACTGTCTGTCATTTTTTTTTACTTTCTTGTACTTTTCCTTAGTAGTTCTTGTAGTGTTGGTTTTCTTTCCCGACCTGCAGACTCTTGCTATATGTCCCATTTTCCCGCATTACCTGCATACTTTGTCCTTAAACCAGCAGTCCTTCTGATCATGGGTTGTTGTGCCGCAGCGATAGCACTTTTCTGCTCCATACGCCATATCGTTAGCGCTGTATTCTTGTGGTTTCTGTTGTATTTCCGCAGCTCCCCGTGCTGCTGCTTCGTAGGATACTGCCACGCTGAAAGCCTGTTCTAGCAGCAGGTCCTTTTCCGAAAGTAGTCGTTTCTGAGTTCCTTCACTCTGGAGCCCGCAGACAAACACATCCCGTAAGGTGTCTGCCAGTCCTGCTCCAAACTGGCAGTGCTTCGATAACTTGCGTAGTTCCGTAAGATAGTCAGCATTGTTCTCATCTTTGTGCTGGTTTCTTTTATGGAACTTGAATCTTT
Organism: Somniosus microcephalus; assembly: GCF_052327205.1. Classification (NCBI taxonomy): domain Eukaryota; kingdom Metazoa; phylum Chordata; class Chondrichthyes; order Squaliformes; family Somniosidae; genus Somniosus; species Somniosus microcephalus. The sequence goes on along the minus strand of NC_140991.1, from coordinate 199,415,763 downwards.
CTGCTATCAGCAGTGGTGTAGGGTTTAGTTGTTCCTGTAAGATATTAACAATCTCTTCAAAACTTTTCTCCATTGGTTTAGCTGGGGTAATTAAATTCCGCAATAGGCCGTACGTTCTCGCGCCCATCAAATTTAATAATTCCGACGCCTTTCCATTGGCCACCTCATTGGCATTGCAGTACACTTCAATTCTTTCCACATACGTGGTCCAGTCTTCTACCTCGTTGTCGAAAGCAGTGATACTGCCACTTTTCGGCATCTTGGGTGACTTAAAATGGCGCCTCCCGCGCTTTTTCTTCTTCCCCAATGTAATAAAATGGCGCCTCCCGCGCTTTTCCTTTCCCAATGGAATAAAATGGCGCCTCCCGCGCTTTTCCTTCTTCCCCTTGCTGCCACGCTGCTCCTAGCGTTCTACAGGGTAATGGCGGCGATCCGCGGCTTTGGCGCATCTCACTTTTCCTTCCCCGCGTTCTATCCTCTCCACGCTGCCCTGCTCTTGAGCACCGACCGCGCCCTGTGCGCTCCACCCTCTCTCTCTCTCTTCCTCCCGACGACGCTGCACGGCCCTTTTGCAGAGCCGCTCGATCGAGCCCGAGCCCGCCGCAGTCCGGAAGGGTCAGCGCACTACCTGCTACCAGCACGACTTGCTGGAACACCTCGACTGGGGAGCCAGGCCCAGCTCTCCACAGCCTCCCCCGCAACTCTCCGATGGATCCCTGGGCAGTTGCCCGCGGTCGACGCCCGCCGTTCTGACTTCGACCTCCAAGAAGCTTCTCTTCAGGGAAAAGATCCCCGTGAGGTGATGCAGTACTGCAGGTGAGTTCAAACCTGCCCGTCGCCAGTGTAGTGTCCGAGGATCAATAATACTCAGACTGCAGAAGAACAATAAAACAGGTATTTACTGAACAGAGAGTAATTCAAGACTGACGTACAGAAGCCTGCTATGGCTTTATATACAGGGGTGGTCACTGCCAGTACTGCAGTATAGAATCAGTTCTTCTCTTAAAGGTACATACACAACACCCACTAATGGTGCAAACTTGAAAATTATGTCCTAGTATCATAGTTTAAGAATAGTAATATTGTTTGAGTGTGATTTCCAGTCTTTCAAACTAATTTCACGTAAAATAAAATTTATATTAATACATTTCTTTGCATATCATAAATGTATGAATTTGGAGAAAATTATCCTGAATGTATACCCTGCTGTTGTGGTGTATTTTAAACCAACACTCGACACAAGGTTTTAGATCGATAGACAAGTTGTCTTTATTGCACCGGTGGGGAAACGGCCTGCTTTGTCTTAGCCAGACTTTTCCAAATTGTTACAGAAAACACTACATTTTTATACATTACAATAAGCATGGCCACCTCATGCTAAATTCATTCCTGCCGCCTGATTGGATCTTGGCCTGCATGCACCCTCACGGATTGGTTACAACTCTTAATATAAACATGTATAAGCTGCCTCCTCAATCAATCACTCAAACTGCTGAATGCTAATTAAAAGATACCTTGGAATATAACCTAGGTAATAAAGTTCTTATGGACAGTTGAAATGCTGGACATCCCGTCTCCATTTAATTGTTTTATATCTCGCCAATGGTCAGCTATCTTTGACCGCATCTTTATGGATGTGGTCTTTCATGTTAGTCCCTGTCTTCCTTGCACTATTCAGTGAAACTGCCAGCGATGTCAGTTTAACTCTTTCCCCACTGCAATCCCACCTTTTGGTACTTGGCCTTTGCCCAAGTTAAGCCACATGTATAAGCATCGTTGTGCCTCCTGCCCCATGCGGTGATCAGGCGCTGGTTCGGGAGGCCCTGCATACCCATCATGTCTAGAGCAACCTTGTGTTTTCCGTTTTTTTCCGAATCGCTTTAGCTCTTTGCTTGGTCCGGTTTCCTTTTACAAGTGGTGCATGCTGCTATTTCCCATCCTATAGCCATGACTAACTGTACTATCACTAATATATAAGAAATGATGTGGATCCATGGGTATATGTTGACATTCATTCCCTAATCCCACAGCTTCTCATACCACGGGACTTCCTGTCCTACCTCTATGTCCCTTTCTAATTCCCCAAGATTCCTTTGTAACACTATGTATACGTTTCACCATCTTACTTAAATCCTCTTTCATTTTTTGCAGATCCTCTTGCAGGCGGGGTATTGGGGCCCCTACCGGATCTTCATGATTAACCAACTCGTCCTTTAGACTATCTGGCACATTTAGTTTTATCTCCTCCCTTGAATGTACATACACCAATCTGGTGTGCCCAATTGTCACAGGAATCTTTGGCGTAAAGCAGAAGTTAGGCATTGTGATTGCACATTCAAGGTTACTATATTGGTACTCAGTCTCTGTGGTGGCTATACAATACGCCCCTTCGCTTCTATATCCCGAGCGGATGTGATGGTGATCAACATGTGATAATTCCAATACACACCCCTCTGTCTTCTTATAGCCGCACTCATCCTTAGGGCCTTCTCCTACCAGATGTGGGCATATCGTAAGCGTGCCTTTCCCGTGGCATCCGTTTAGGGAGACTCCTCATAGTACCATTCTTTCTGATGGCATAGGTATCAATTGGATAGTATTGGAGGTATGTCTCACCCCTCACTATGCCTATATTTGTTACCTGGTACTGTGGGTATGGAGTCATGTCTAATCCCACCACTGGTATCAGGAGCACCATGCCTATCATTGCTGTCACTTCTGCTTTACATTTTTGCATCACTGGATATACTTTGAGGGTACAAGCACTCAGAGGGCCTGGATTATGGCTCATGCTGTTAATCCAGCCTGGTACCTCGCCTTGCCGTATCTGTGCCAGATTATGTTTTAACTGTCCGGTAATCCATAGGCATGACACAAGCCTCTCCCTACCCCGTCTTTTGCCTGTTCCTCATCTCTATGGTTTAGTTTGTTGATAATGCTAGCATGGACCTCTGTAACCTTGATTCCCTCGAGTAATTTCCTTATCGTATGCCCTCCCAACTCTGATCCTTGTCGAACCAAACCAGTTTCCTTCTCTAAAATCTGTTGTATTACCCTTTGTAGTCATTCCACACTACTTTAGACTCCTTGTATATCTAGGGCATTAATGAATGATGTCCCCGTGTTTATTCCCGTGAGTATATCGGTTCCTAAGCTCCTTTTAATCCTTTGGTGGAATGCAGCATGTCCCCTAAAATTAGTAGCCCATGTTGCATCAGCAGCTTGGTTAATTACATTCTTTATTATATATGCATACAATTCTCCAGTTTTAGTAAACCTTTCACAATATCCTGGCCATTGTAACATAGTTAAGTTCATTATACTAGTCCATTCATAGGTCCAGGTTTCATATCTGGACATTGTAGCATCCTCGGTTCGCTTGTCTCTTTCTGTGTATTGGGACATGGTGCTTCTTCATCATGTACTTGTCGTGTAATGTGGGATGTCCCTTCGCTTATTTCATGATGCATACGATTCCCAGCAGTAATCCCACCTTAATGGTGAAGTTTCCCTGTAAATTAAGCAGAAGCCTCGTCGTCACCAGAGGTTAGTTTATCTCCGGTGTTTATTCCATTGTTCCTGTGGGATTTAAGATCAGGTGGGTTATTGCTTTATCGTTTTAATTGGGTCCAATGTTTCCATCTACCCTTTCCCCTCATATCTATACATGCACACGTATCGCTGGTCATGATAACCTCAAATGGTCCGGTACATCTAGGTGAGAATCCCGATCTCTCTGGCAATATTTTAGCAAATACCTGCTCGCCCATCTTGGGTAGGGGCTTTGAGGCCCCCTGCTTTTGTGTATTTTTATCTCTGATGTCTTGTTGTTCTTTAACTTCTTGTTTGAGCTCTTTCAATTGATTATCCAATGTTTGTACGTAATTCCTAATTTTACCTTTTAAGGGTCCCAGTCCCTCACTACCAGATGCTACTCCTTCCGGCAGACAGATTGCTCGTCCAGTCATGAGTTCGAATGGTATTAGTCCGGTCATCCTGTTTGGGGTGTCTCTCAGCCTCATCAGGATACATGGAAGGACATCCACCCATCCCTGTCCGATTTCGGCTATGGCCTTACTTAAGGCTGTTTTCAGGGTTCTGTTCATTCACTCTACCATGCCCGAGCTTTGCGGATGATAGGGGATATGGAACGTCTGTCTTACTCCCAGTAACTTACAAGCTTCTTTCATTACCTTTCCTGTAAAGTGGGTACCTTGATCTGAATCTATTTGCAACGGGACCCCCCCCAATCTCGGTATCACGTCGTATGCAAATATTCGGGCCACAGTCTGAGCACTGCAGTATCTGGTGGGGAATGCTTCCATCCACCTTGTAAACTGGTCTATGATCACTAGGCAATATTTCTTCCCTCTGCTGTTATTCTACCTACTGCTATTGGTGTAGGCATCTCTGTGTCCGCTGCTGCTCTTGCTGCCTGATCAGCTAACCTATTTCCTTTTTGTTGCTCGCTCACTATCTTACGGTGTGCCTTTATTTTAATCACTGCTACCTCCTCATGCTGTATGTGTCCTCCTCCGGAGGTTACATATCCTCTCCTATTCCACGCTATCATATAATCATGTACTACACCAAATGCATATCTACTGTCTTTGTATATATTTACTCGTTTTCCTTTTGCCAATTTCAATGCTTCCGTGAGAACCACTAGTTCTGCTACCTGCGCTGAGGTTCCTCCTTCAAGCCCTCCCTTTGTGATTGTTTCTCCGTTCTCGGATACTACTGCCCAACCGTGTGTGACTCCTCATTTATATATCGGCGAGATCCGTCTACATAAAAGGTGTTTTTTCGGGATTTTCAAGGGGCGATTCTGATACGGTTCCTCTGACCTCTTCTTTGATTACTAACTGACAATCGTGTGCCTCACCCTCTGATAGCATTCCCTCTGCGGGGTTGACTCTACGTTCCCTTATAATCTGGACTGATCTGTCCTTGGGTATCAATACTGCTTCCCAAGCCACCCTCCTTCTGTCTGATACAGCCTTCATTTTGCCTGTGTTTAGCAGGTCCACCACTGTGTGTTGTGTGTGTGTAATATCAGCTGTCCTGACATAGTGACGGGCTCGTATATCCGCACCACCCATGCGGCGCAGTCGAGGGCCGCCACACATCTCGATATTCTTTTAGCCACGGGGGTTTGTTGGGTGGAGTAATAGGCAATTGCCTCATATCTTCCCCCCGTACTCTTGGGTGACTACAGCATTATAGAAATTCCCGTCTATAGTATATATAGTATATATGGAATGGTTTGAATTAGGCAATCCTAGTGCGGGTGCGGGGCGTCAAGGCTGCTTTTAATTTTGCATAAGCCTCGTCCTGCTCCGATTCCCATTCTATCTTATCAGTGGCGGGTCTCCCCGCCTTTAACTAACCGTTGAATCGGCTCTGCTTTCCCTGCAAAGTCTGATATAAAATTCCTGCAGTAGTTAAATAGTCTCAACACTTTCCTTACTCCCCGGACGGTCACTGGCCTTGGCATGTCTTTTATTGCTGCCTTTTGTTCCTGCGGGAGTGCCTTATACTGCTGGCTAATTTCGTGCCCTAGATAGTTCACTTTGGACAGTCCAACCTGTGCCTTTTTGGGGTTCAATTTAAAGCCAGCTATCTTAAGTGTCTGGAGGGTGGCTAGTAATGCTCCCATGTGTCCCTTTGGCATCCTCTGATGCAATCATTATGTTATCGACATATTGGAGTAGGGCGCTCTGGTACTTTGATAGATCTAACTCGTCTAAGGCTTGACTTAGTACACGGTGGAATATATTTGGACTGTTGTGGAACCCCTGCGGGACCCTGGTCCATGTATACTGTCTATCCTCGACAGTAAAGGCGAATTTCCCTTGTGATTCCTCTGCCAATGGTATGGACCAGAACCCGTTCACTATATCCAAGACTAAATATTTTAAAGTTTGGTTTCAGACCATTAAATATCGTATTCAATGCGGTCTACACAAATTTACACCAACCAGAATTTCACCGTGGCCACAATAAAAGTCTGGTTTTAAATAGGTTAATTAACCTCAATAACTCCAATTCAATCCAGGTCAATTTTTTTAAAACTAATCAGTATCACTTGGAAAAGAAAGAAACCATAGCCACATTAACAAAGAAACAATTCCCCATGCCTTATAAACATTCAAATTCATTTTCTTCCAGGCACATTGGCAACTGTGACTTCAAGGCTGAAGCTTATCTCTATCTATCTATCTATCTATATCTATATATAAAGCGG